>NC_142042.1:35153317-35453817 GCF_982192425.1 Myodes glareolus
ATAGACTAGAAAAGAAATAGAAATAGAAGCTTTTTAATTAATTTATAGCCATCAACTAGTATAGAGAATGCACTGTACAAAACAAAATGGAGTGTTCCTTAGCTAGGCTGAAGAGTTCCGTCTCTGGTATTTAGAATTTAGGCTGCAGTTCTTATTTTTGGATGGACCATGGAGTGGCACAGACCTTACTTTTCATTAAATTTGAACTGAACAATGCCCACTTGACTCAGGTAGAAGTAGATGAAGTGTTTGGTTTCGTGTGTTACATATAGCAAAGTTTCACCCCCTCATGATACATGCCAAGTAGGTTGTGCTTGTCCAACTCCTTGATGTGGGATGCATTATCTTTTTTCTACATTTCATTTCTTCAATACCTGACTAGCACACCCTACCAAGTTCTTTTGTATCTCTTCTGTCATGTTTGCAGTTTTCAGCCCTGGCTTCGACTCTTATGTGGTTACTGAGGAGCAGTGGCTTGCTGACTGCCAGAGGCTGCTTGGAGGAGGTGCTGACACTTGTCTGGCCAGGAAGGAGATGATGTTGCTACCTGAGCTATAACACATCTTCATCTTCCTCTTTTTAGGATGGATGCTATTATTTTGTTTATTTGCTTACTTGTTGAAAATTCGGATTTTTTTTCCTTGATTATTGTGAAAAAGGTTGCTTTGGATGTGGTAGTTCAAATAATCTCTTTAGGACTTTCAGGTTGATTTTTGCATATTCAGAAACAATAGTGGAATCGTGTATTAATTATGTGGGTAATTTTTTACTTCAAAAACTTAGTTGAGAGTTTCACATTCACCCTTTCACAAACTTCCCAGATCTACCTCCTGCTTCTTATCCACACAGCTCTGTGCCTTTCTTTTCCCCTCTTAAATCCTATAAGATCATTTTGTGCTGCCCAATTTCACAGATGTTTGCTATCCACCAAGTATAGTTAGCTAGGGGGCTAACACTTTTAAATAAACTGTCTTTCTGTCTCTCAAAAGCCAGCAATTGCCAGTCGTTCCACAGCTAGCAGTAAGATTATATGCCTAACTCCCCTTTCTGCTAGGATTTGGACTGACTTGGGTTTGCACAAGTTTTGTATATATTGTCCCAATCACTGTACATTCGTATGTGCAGCTTTGTTCTGTGTTCAGAAGACAGTTTTTTTTCTTATCAGTTGCCTTAGCTGTGAGTGTATGAATATGATGTATATAGTCTGTATGTTCCCTCTTAAAGGCTGAGCATTCTTTGATCTATTTTCTATTCCTTGACCAGTTCGGGGTCTTTATGGTAATCACTATCAGAAATAGAAGCTTTACAGATGAGAGTTAAGAGATGTAATTGATCTATAAGAATAGCAATAAATCATTAGGAGTTGGTTTAATACTGTATTTGTTTAGCAACATAACAGTAGGTTCTTCCTGAGGCCTATGAACTGTCTAGCAATATAGGTTCTTAGCTAGATGATGGTACCAGGTTTTAGTTTCATCTTATGGAATCCAGTCAGAAATTGTTAGGTGTCTCCCATGGTGTTCATTCCGTTATTGTACCAGTGGGGTTATCGTGTCACGTCAGTCATTGTTGTAGTTTGCAGGGTTTGTGACTGGTTATCCTTGATGATTACTTTTTCCCCCAATAACTTGCATAGCACCTTCAGCACTGAATAGGAATGAAGCTTCCAGGTGCATACCAGCCTGATTTTACCATGTTCTTAACTTAAGTATGTGGTGTCTTCAACAATAGGGTCTTGCCTTCAAGTTATAGAGGGTAACCAAGAGAATCAGTGGAAATAGTCTGTAATGTTTGGAGGCTTATGGGAACTCACTGACCAAGCACACTAGACATGAGTATTCATAAAAATGTTGATGTGTGTTTTTCTAGAGCTTATTTTTTGCTACAATGGACATTTTAATTTGGTGGAAAATGCCAGCACTGTGGGCTTGCTACAGTTTTTCCAATAGCAGAATTGGCTTGAATTGAGTCTATTGTGACTTGTGTATAGTATCTGAGGTTGTCTTCCTGTCTTATCTGTTCTCTTTTGTCAGTAATTAGATTTCATATTAGTGCTATTCTGATATGTTTCAACTATGTAATAACTTTGGAAGTTAACCTGTTAGAAGCTCAGTTTAGATTGGGTTAAAGAAGGGATCATGGGTCATGCGACTGAATTATCTGTTGATCTAGTTACACAGAGAAGCATGTAGTAAATTAAATTAGTAAGGTCTTTGGAAAGCTTCAGCCATCTAATAGTGTCTGCCACCCTAGCAGTGGGGTTGCAGGTGTGCCTTGATGCACACCGCTCTTTCTACGTGAGAGCTTGAGATGGAACTCTGGTCCTCATGCTTCACAGAAGCACTTCAGGATTTAGCCATCTCAAGAGCCCTATGCTTTTAGGACATTTTTATCATCACAAAAATAAACTTTGTACCCATCCCCAGTAATTTCCTCCTTTTCCTGGCTTGGGCAACTGCTAATCTATTTTTGTCTCTCTGGATTTGCTTATTCTACTCAACTCCTAGGTTTGTGTCATCTCTTCCCCATATCTTCCCTTTTTGGGTTCTCTTTCAGAATGACTAGGTTTGCACAATTACTAGTTTGATAGTTATTACTCTTTTTTTCCCTGCCATTCTAATACCTGAAATGATGAGTAGCACTTAATATCTTTGCTGGTATTTAGGTGAATTGTGAAAATAGATACTGTTGGAGGAAGCTGGTTTGTTCTTCCCAGCAGCCGGCTAGCTTAGACCCGAAATAATCACACAGAAATTATATTATTTAAATCACGGCTTGGCCCATTAGCTCTATTACATATTAATTTAACCTATTTTTATTAATCTGTATATCGCCATGTGACTGTGACTTACCAGCTAAAGTTTCGGTGTCTGTCTCCAGCAGGGCTGCATGGCATCTCTCTGATTCCGCCCTTCTTTCTCCTAGCCTTCCATTTAGTTTTCCCTGCCTAGCTCTTTCTGCCCTGTTCTGCTATGGACTCAAAACAGTCCTTTATTAACCAATGGTATTCACAGCATACAGAGGGGAATCCCATATCAAGGTACAGTGAGTTTGGGCTACGTTTCTGGTACTTAACCATTGGTTAAGAGTAGTTAGTGTTTATTTATGTGACTTAGGAGGTTTTCATGTGGTCCTCATTTACCCTTTCTACCTCAGTGCTCGTCATTGTCTGGTTCAGTTTTGGTGGGCCCGCAAGGTTAGAGTTCTTCATGAATTTCTTTTATTGCTTCCTGCTCCTTGCTCATTGTACTTTCTCTGTTAGAATTCCCCCCAAGACTTTCCAATTTCCTAATTCCTTTTTACCTCTTTAGGTATAGTCAGGAAATTGGAAATTTTAGCCTTTATTCTTTTCAGAAAGCTCTTTTAAGAGCTACCTAGTCTCTTCAAGTGATATTACTTAGAAATATCTATATTTCATAAGTCTAGATCAGTGACTTACCTGTTAAAATGTTTGTCTGTGTTCCTGTATAGTTGCTTAAAATTGTGTGTGTGTGTGTGTGTGTGTGTGTGTGTGTAAAATATGGTGATGGTTAACTTCACTTGTCAACTTGACACAATCTAGAATTACCTGCGAAGTGAGTCTCAATGAGAGGTTATTTAGATCTGGTTGGCCTGTGGGCATGTCTGTGAGAGGTTGTCTTGATTACATTAATTTAGGCAAGAAGGCCTAACCATAGTGGGTAGCAGCACTTCCTGAGTTTGGGTCCTAGACTGTATAATCGAGATGGGATGAGTGCAGGTATGTGCGTATTCACAGTCTCTATTCTTGATTGTGACTGTCTAGCTGCTTCAAGTTCCTGACTTGATTTCCCCACAATGAAAGACTGAAACTTGGAATTGTAACAAAATAAACCCTTTCCACTAAGTAATTTTCTCAGGGTATTTTGTCACAGCAACAGAAATGTAACTAATATGACTACTTTATTGTGTCGTAATTTTTAAAATATTCATATTTTGATAAAAATCACATGTGGTAGCTTTTCTTTTCTGTCATAGCACCCTCTCTGTCTTTATCATAGCACTTACCATGCTATACTTTGTAATTACTGGTATATACCTGTCTTCTTTGAAGAGAATGTCTCTTGAACACGGGTATGCTTTCATTTTCGATGCTCCTGGTAGCTAACACAGCAGCTAGTATGTAGCATATAATTATTTGTGGAATCAGTAAACTTAACTGGGAAAGTGGGATTAATTTACCTATTCTGAAAATAATCATATGCTTATATTTAAATTGTGATAATGGGCTGGATTTTGTTTTGTTGTTTGCTTGTTTTTTAGTTTCTAGTCCATTGTGTACTTAACTTTTGGAAAATACAGTTAAACTAACTATCTTGTAATATCTAAAAGGAGATTTTTTTTTAAATGCGAGCCTTGGGTTTTTGTTGTTGTTGTTTTTTGTTTTTTTAATTTTGTTTCAACAGACACAGAATTAATTACTCTTCGCGGAGTCTGGGGATGGAGAGATGGTTTAGTGCTTGTTAGGCCAGCATGAGAATCTGAGTTTGAGTTTTCAAAACTCGTATAACACTGGACATGGCATTTCATGTACACAAGCACTCTAGCGGCAAGATGGGAGATGGAAACAGGAAAACCTCCAAAAGTTCTCGCCAGCCAGCCAGCCTGGTACTTGCAGTAGTAAACAAGAACCTGCTTGTTCTCTGATCTCCACAAGTGTGCTGTGGTACTTGTACACCTGTGTGTATGCATGTGCATTCTTTGCCCCACCCCCACCCACAGCGGACCTTTGTGGTCCATGTATTGTAGAGCAAACCTTTATATTATAAACACTATGGACAATGTTTTATCTCAGTTACTTCTCAGAAATCTGTGGAGTCGGTACTGGTAACACCATATAGAAATCTAAGGAACAGAGAAATTGATAACAAATTGCTTCAGGTCATATAAGCATCATGCAAAAATGCCAGGATTCAAGTCCATATAACCCATCTTGTTCCAAAATCTTGCACTAGCATCTCTTATTTCTTAAGTTTGAAAAAAGATAGCATTCTAATATAAGAATGTTATGGATAGACATGGATGTAGATACATATAGTCACAAGTCAGAGTGTAATCATTTGCCTAAAGAAAAGGATAGGGGTGTGGTTATTGGTCAAGCACTTCTTTTGCATGAAGTCTTCCTTGCACCTTGGTGGGGGTGGTGATGGTGGTGGTGGTGGTGGTGTTGAGTCACATGATGATTTTCTTCTTTTTTTTTTTTTATAAATTTCCCCCATACACACACACACACACACACACACACACACACACACACACACACACTCACGCGTGCACGCACACATTTTATTTATTTATTTATTTATTTATTTATTTATTTATTTATTTATTTATTTATTATACAATATTCTGTCTGTGTATATGTCTGCAGGCCAGAAGAGGGCACAGACCTCATTACAGATGGTTGTGAGCCACCATGTGGTTGTCCAGAATTGAACTCAGGACCTTTGGAAGAGCAGGCAAAGCTCTTAACCAGTCCCTCACACCATGATTTTCATAAAAGAGTAGCAAGATAGAAAATGGTGTCCAACTGTTCTTTCATCCCCTTAGCGTCTGTTTATATATTGGCCTTAGTTAATGTTAAAATTATATGATTTATTAAACAAAAGCAGGATGGTATTCCCCTGAAATGTTTCTTCATTCTAAAACTGATATACTGAATATTATTTTTGTATTGTTCCTCTTAGTTAATAGCATAATCTAATTAAATACAGTACAATAAACAGATGTAGTGTTAATATTCTAAGAACAAAATGTAAGTAATGATCATGTTATGTTAATATTTGTTGATGATCACGTTGCTGTTTTCTGTGTTTTATATACAATAGTATTTTATGAAATTGGAAACTTATAGAATATTTTTATTTCAAAAGTGTTATTTATAAAATTACAACTTTTCTTCTTGTAGAAATTTGGTTAAGAAGTACTGTCCCAAACGCTCATCCAAAGATGAAGAGCCAAGGTAAATCTAAACTGTTAGTTACTGCATGTTAAAAATATTCAGAACATATATACACTTTATTACTTTGTAAAATATACTGTAATCGACTCAAGAAGTTTTTCTTTAAATTTGCTTTAATAAAAATATCACACGGATTGCTTTCTATCTTTTGAGGATGGGTGCTTTAATGAACTTAGTAATGTTTTTGTTAATTTATTTTTTGGTTTTGGGTTGTCTTTTGTTTCTGGTTTTTTATTTTTTAGAATAATTGAAAGTAGGATTTCCAAGTAAGGTTTAGACCAGGATTTTACTTGAGTTTTTTGGTGTCCAGAAGAAAGGAGTATTTTCCCATACTTCATTGTGGCATTTATTGTGTAGTTGCATTAGCTTTCTAAGAGTACTGCCTTGCAGGCAGTGAAAACTGCTTGGCTGGTTGCTTTAAAAGGATAATGGAAAGTGGTGAAATTTGGGGGATAATTTTTAGATCCTGAATAAAAGGTTAGAAATTTATTTTGGGTTTTTGAGAAATGTTAAACATGACTATGCAGTTGATTATAGATTACAGAAACTAAATGAGGTCAGGCTCAACAGCTTTTGTATATGTATTGGTTCTTAGCATTCTTAAGGGATCCCTGTCTGATCTGTCAGTTTAAGAGAATATTCCTTGGTGTGTTCCAAGTAGATATATGCATTTTTTAACACAGTGATTTTTCTTTGTTTCTCTCCTTCCCCTCACACACATTTTTACCCTTATTTTTGCCCCCTTTATCCCGCTTTGATGCCAATCATAATGTTACACCTTCATTCAGGATGTGGGCAGGCATACAGGCAGCTGTATCCAGAGCTGGTAGCAAAGTTGCTCTGTAGATCAGCCATCAAGATGCATTTGAGTGGTGTGATTGGCAGGTTCTGTCCTCGAGAACAAGCACATCATCTCTGCAACAGGTTCAGCTGCCAAGCCTAGGAATCCACCCCAGTGATTCCCAAGCTCAGGCCAGTCAGTTGGCAACTTAAGAGATTCCACTATGTCAAAAGAGCCTGCAGGTAGTATTCTTATTATATTTTGATCCCCAAATATCCCTTTATAAATTAAAGGCAACTAATATAGGATTCTTTCCCTATGTAGTTAATGTAGAGCCATTAGCTGGAATTTAGGTTGAGTGTATTAAAACTTGCTTTAGACACCAGAAATCCCTCACCAAAAATTGTAATGGAAGCAAAAATAAATCTTACTATTTTAAATATATTTTTCCAGGTTTACTTCATGTATTGCCTTTTTTAACATCCTTAACGAGTTAAACGACTATGCAGGGCAGCGAGAGGTGGTTGCAGAAGAAATGGCGCACAGAGTATATGGTGAATTAATGAGATATGCCCACGATCTGAAAACTGAAAGAAAAATGGTAATCTTTATAATTTTTATATAGTTAGAATAGCCTTATAAAATAGTTTCAGACAAATAATTATTTTTCTTTTTAGAAATATATATTCAATAAAACTTGTTTTCTATATTACTAAATTTCCTTTGCTTATAAATTATGAGATCAGAATATACTGTGAAAAATTTTTCAGTAAAAGAGAAAAACTGTGAGATATGCTTACTAGTTTATGATTTGTTTGAATTTAAGAGCAGGGTTTGGCAACATACAGCCCACAGACCAAATACAGCTCATCACTTTTATTTGTTTCTTAGGTCCCATAAGCTAGGATACTTTACAAACGTAGGTGACTGAAGAAAGAATTAGAAACTAAATATTTGTCATGTAAAGTTTTATGAAATTTGTATTTCAGTGTCCATAAAGTTTAATTTGCATTCATTGTATTTGATATTTTCTATGGCTGTTTTGTATTGTCTAGAAAGAATATCATTTGGCTGGTAAACCTAAAAGATATATTACTTGTTATTTGATGTTTTATAGAAAACTCCTGTTGAAGACGATCATTATTTTCTTCAATATGCCTGTAATCTATAAGATGTAGTTTAAAGAAGTTTGTTTTATTCTCTTTCTAACTCTAGTTAAAGATGCATAGCTATACATGTATGTATTGTATCACCTTGAATAAGAATAAAGTGAAGGGCCTTTTACTTACTAGCGTAATTATTTTTGTTTGTTGGTGGTTTTAATCTTCAGCATCTCCAAGAAGGACGAAAAGCTCAACAGTACCTTGACATGTGTTGGAAACAGATGGATAATGTGAGTCACAATATTTTTCATGGTTAATCAAAAAACAAAAAGACTGACTTTCTCCTAAACCCAGTTATACTTTACCTCTGAGTCTAATATTTCTAGTGTATTGTTCATAATCTGCCATTTGTTTTGTTGTATAATAAACAAGAAATATAAATGAAGGAGATGAGCTCATTTCCTTTTCCTTTTTCCCTATGTAAATACTTAGACAAATTCTCTAGTCTTCATATCATGGTGTATGGTAGGGAAACTTATCCAATATGGAGAAGGATTTGGAGTAGTGGGAAACAGATTTCCTGGGAGACCGACCATTTGCCTCCAAATGGAGAGAACCAAGATTGTGGTTCTTGAACCTTTTTAACACTATATTTCTCTTGACCTCCTTTTTAGCATATAAATGCTAAAAAGCAAGGGTTACCTTCAGGAAGTGTTTCTTCTAGCTCAATAGTCCTACAATTCTGTAAGCACCTAACTGTAGAAAAAGAACTTGATAGGACTGAGTTAGAAAACATATTTGTCTACTTAAAATTCCCCTAAGGTCCTTAATAATGTGGATTTTCTTAAATATTTGCTAAACATAAACAAGACGTCAGGATAGCCAGTAGTCTTCTTTACTGGAAATGCGGATTGAAAGACTTTGTAGTGTAAAGCAGTCTTTAAACATTCAGGTTGCCAAGTGATTGTCTTGTTAGCATTTTTATGGTAGATACTGTATTTCTTAAGAATAAAAACTTTGCAGCTGAAAGTTTACACATGTGTGCAGGGTACACTGCTTTCTCTTCATGCTGTGTAGATCTTTGGCATTTTGAAAGTTCATGCATATGTTTGCCATGTTTTTTATATTTTCCTGTTAAAATGCATATTCAAAACTTAGGTTTGAATATTTAATTTTTTAAACTATTTTTAGTTAACTATATTTAACTGTCAATGTTTTTAATCTCCAGTGCTGATTTAGAGTTCATAGGTACATTAATAGTCTGTTTTCATTTTCTTTGTAATTGGTTTCACCAAGACTTTAAGGGAGGATTTTTATTATTAAATTTTAAATTACTGTCAGTGGCATCCTGAGTTTCTGCCATCTAATTAGTGTGAGAGTGTCTGGATTTTCATTTGCACAGAATAACATACTCCTATACGAAGGAGATACTGGTTCCTCTAGAAATGAATGTTGACATAACTCTGTTGGTAGTTTGTGCTGACTTGCCTTTAGAACAATTGGCAGTTATTAAGAAAAAGTTGCAAAGGTCTTAAGAAAAAAATCATTACAAAAATAAAGTATTTTAAATGTATGTATTTTTAAGTCATTAATAATATTATGAAAAGTAAATTCAACCCTAGTCAACCCTTTACTTGTACTTGTTCAAAAGTAAAAATGACCTGATTTTTATCTTTGGTGGAACCTGCAGTCAGTGAAAGAGACTGACAGATAAATAATTTATGTTTAGTGTATAGAAATAAGTATAGGATCCTATTTCCTAATTTTTTGTCTTTTTATATTTTTTTTTAGTCAAAACAAAATTACAGAATTTCTAATATGTTTGGTAAAATTGAAAGGAGCTATAAAAGAACTGGGGGAAGTAAGGAGAAAATTGAAGAAAAAGTTGGAAGACAATTATTCCTCTCAGGATGAACAATGGCTTTTAAATTGAGGGCAGAGGAAAATGTGAACGGGATCTTGAAGGGATGTCAGATGCTGGGCCTGTCAGTCAGGAGGCTCTAGGTGACCGTGCACTAGTTTCTCAGAACACACAGCACCCGTGGTCAGTAGTGCAGTGGTGCCATAGGGCTACATGTCGTCTGTGCTTGCTTTGCCGCATGGACTGTGCTGGCTCTCATTCTACAGCTTCATGCTTTTTATGATCAGGAATTGAACCAGTCCTCATTTAAGTGGCACCCAGAGGCAGGAAAGAAGGAACATTTCTTTTCTCACTGTCCTTTTTTATCAAGGACATAAAACTTCCAGAAAACCCCAGCAGATTCCCCCTAGGTACCTTAGATGAGCCTGTGAGGTGGGTGGGGCTGCAAGCCATAGCTATTTACAGCCTCTGTATTGAGAGGTAGGTTCTGCTAAGGAAGAATGGGAACTAGACATGGTTTTCTATATCATATAATGATACAATAGGAAAGGAATATTTTCAATTCATTTGTATTTTTCTTTTTTGTACTTGACTATTACAGGAAAAGTAAATGTTTTTCCACAAATAAGACTAATATTAAATACTTATTTGTAAGTAACCTCAATTTGTATCAGATTTATTAACCCATAGCTACTGGCTCCACAATGGAATTGGGTAAATACAAATATTCAAATCTTCTGCTTTCTTTTTTGGGATAATTCTCAGAACACTGATAGCAAGGCACTTTCCAGGCAAGGACTTAGAAGAGGCTTTCTCTGGGAATTTTGAAAATTGAGGGGTGGGGTGTGGGTGAAGGGAATCACACAGGGTTTTTCCAAGGAAACTACCTGGCTGTTTTCATTCTAGAGGGAAAGACCAAGCTCAACCAACCCCACCTGTAAAGTTTTTAATGGGCATTTAAAATAAGAGCACACAGCTAAAGATTCCCCAGACAGAGACCACACTAATATATAGGAAAAAAGCAGTGCTGGGCATGATAGTGCACACCTTTAATCCCAGCACTCAGGAGGCAGACACAGGTCGCTCTTTGTGAGATTGAGGCCAGCCTGGCCTACAGAATGAGTTCCAGGACAGCCAGGGCTGCAAAGAGAAACCCTGTCTCGAAAAACCAAAAGAAAAAAGAGGTAGAAAAAGAAACAGAAACTATGAAAGGTAAAAAGCTTAAAAACTCAAAACTGGTCTTAATTTTCTCTGTGGAACAGAGGAAATACTATATCTTTGGAAATAAGGACAGTTACTAAAAAATGGTTACTAGTTAAAACAGTGCATATAAGGAACAAAAGAAGTTCATAGAAAGAGAAAAGAAAAATTCACTAGAAAGCTAACATTGAAGTAAAGTAAAGCAAAGGAACAGAGGTTAAAACTATGAAGCAACATAATAAAATTAGAAGATCTTATTTAGCAGTTTCTTTTTCAAAATAATAAGCATGCCAGATATAAAAGAAAGATGGTCCTAAGTAAATCCAGGAAAAAAAAATTCAAAGACATGAATTTCCTGAGAAACACATTTAGTCACAGCAACAAAATGATGCAATAAATAAAATAAGCGTGTCTTTTAAAATAATCAGGAATTCAAACAGGATTGGGCATATCCTGGTCTGTATGTATAGAAACCAGAAAATCAGCCAGCAGTGGTGGCGCAAGCCTTACATCTGAGCAGTTGGTAGACAGAAGCAGGATCTCTGAGTTTGAGGCTAGCTTGGTCTACAAAGTGAGTTCCAGGACAGCCAAAGATACTATACAGAGAAACCCTGTCTTGAAACAAACAAACAAAACAAAGCCCCACAGAAGATAGTAAAGTAGTACTTTTAAATTTCTGAAAGAAATTGTTTCCAACTATACTCAGCCAAATGGGAAACGCCGTCACAGTAGCTTGGGTTCAGAAAGCTTCAGAATGGTGATGGGGTGGGATGGGGTGGTAACAATACAAACATTTCTAATCTCAAAAATGGTATTTTACAAACATTGTAGAAAGCTACTGCGAAATGTGATCCAGCAGAATGATAGCCTAATGGATCCAGATAAGAGGTGCAAGGTGTCCTTGGGACTATAGGAAAGGGAAACCCCAAGAGAAGAGCTGTGCATTGGGATAGCTTGTATGAGTTCAGATGCAAGCAGATTAGAAACCCAAAGGAGAAACTGAACAGAAAAACAAAATTGATAGAATTCCTAATGTTAGAATTTACTGTGGAGAGATTTAAACAGTGTGGGGAGACTCAGGTTGAATTAGCAATAAGTGTATATTGAAAATAAAAAAACCAAACTTGTGTGTAAAAATCAAACTTGTGTGTGCACATTTATACATCATGCTTTTGTCATAAATAGATTTGAAAGTTTTCATTATTTTTATGTGTATGAATGTTTGCCTCCATGTATTTATGTACACCCATGTGTGTGCCTTGTGCCATCAGAGGCCAGAAAAGGGTGTCAGCTCCCTGGAGCTGGAGTTACTGATGATTGTAAGTCAGCCTTCTCTACAAGAGCTGTAAGTGTTCAACTGCTGAGCAATCATAAGCAGCATTTTTAAAGTCATAATAGTTTGGATTAAAGTTGGGTATGATGGCACCTAGCTAGGCATCCTAGCACCCTGAAGGCTGAAGCAGGAGGATTAAATGCTCAAGGACAAGTTGGACTACACAAGTGAAATCTAGACCAGCTTGAACTACATAGTAAAACCCTGCTTTTGTTTATTAAAGGAAAAATTCAACACAAAAACAAGTAAGTTTATATCTGTGCTGATAAAAACTCCTGAGACATAATGATAGAAACAGCATAAAACCCTTTTGAAGGGATAGTTCTGCATCTTAATTGTGTTGGGGTCCTACTAGAAAAACATGGAAGCAAATACCAAAACTACCAATTAATATTTATTTATAATAAAAATTTCCCCCCTTTTTTTGGACAGAGAATTAGGTATACACTGAATATTAATTATGCCTGTTTTTTCTTTATTGTCAGAAATTAATATCTGATAATTTAAGACACATAAATACCATAACCAATATAAATTAGTTATAATAATAGATTTAATTTTCCAACTTAGAACAGTTTTACTTAGTTCAGTTCGTTTTTACATAGCACACACTGGTAACATTTAAGCTACTACTCAAAGGAGATAAGTTATTTCCATTTTCTTTACAGAGTAAAAAGAAATTTGAAAGAGAATGTAGAGAAGCAGAGAAAGCACAACAGAGTTATGAAAGGTTGGATAATGATACTAATGCAACCAAGGCAGATGTTGAAAAGGTAAGATGTCCAAACTGCTTTTAAAACTAGATGATTTACTGATGTGTATTCACTGCATGCAGTCAGCAATCCTACTTTGAGGTGCAGATATTACACATATGAAAAGAAGGCACAACTTTTTTATCGGCGTTCTGTCTAAATATAAAACACGCAAATTTTGCTTACTTGATTTGATTTGAGAAGGAAACTTGATAATAAAATAGCTGCATTCAGAGTGCTCAAGAGAAACAACAGCTAGTAAGATTGTTTCTTCCCTACTCCAGAATTATATAGAAAAACCAAGACATATCCATCAAGAATGCAGACTGTGTGTGGTTGAACAGGACTCCTCAGCAGCTTTAATTTTCCTTATTTAGGCTTTATGCATATGTGTTTCACATTCTTGAATTATATAGAAAAAGTCAAATACATTTTTTATAATAGTTTTGTAGATATTTTAGCTTATTAGATATTCTCTACTTCTAGATAAACAGAGTTCTTCAACTATTCCACATAGGAAATGCTTGAATTACCTTTATCATGTTACTTTCTTTGACTTCCCTTTAAGTTTTCAATGTCCCACATTTCATTTTCTAAATATAATGCCATTTGGTCAGATGAGTTCTGATTTTGATTGCCTCCCTTGTCTGAGCACTAACTTCTTGTTCCTATGACCTGAGTGTCACATTGTTTGAACTGACTCCCATAGAGTTAATGACTGTCTGGAATCCTTGTCTTTTCATGTGTAAGTTGATGTGAGGATGTGTCTCTCATAACTTTTGTTGTATTTTAAATTTGTACGGACATCTTTATTCATGATTAGTTTTGATCCTATTAAAATTTTTATGTCCTAATTTTGAGCGTCTAGTATAATTTCCTTCACAACATTATGCTGTACCTACAATTGATCAGTGTGTTACTTGACAGTAACCACCAAAGGCACTATTTTGCACGTGGGAGGCTTCTTGAAGGTTAACACCCACTCTTTAAACACTCCTTTGATTCATCATCAAATAATAATTATTGAAATTTATGTTCTGGGAATTTAAAGTTACTTGTTTGATGAACTCTCCATTTAACATCTCCATTTTGTCTGCAGAGTTTAGTTTTCACATTAGCTAAGCATCTATCAGCTAGTTAACCTGGCCTAACTTTCTCAGAACTTTGGTGTTCATGGTGTAATGTTCAATTATTTGAAGTCTCTTTATTATTAGAAAACTTAACTATTTTAGTTTGTAGCCATATTCCTTTATGCACCCTGCTGAAACCTCCACCATAGCTCATGGGACTCACAGCTGGTGGGGTAGTTTTCCAACAGATCGTGAGGACTTAAGGCTAGGACATTTGGAATCTTTGTCCCAATGTGGTTTGTGGTAGAAAGAGAAAGGGGGATGTGTAAATAATACTTAGGGTTTCAGGTTGGAACTTCAAGTTTTGTTTCAGTTTTTTTCTATAGAAATACTTTTGTTTGTAGTATTTTGTTTACATGGTACTTATTGCAGTCGTCTTTTAATAATATGCTGTAGGTTAAATAGGGTTTTATGGGCTTATATATTTGATTACCTTGCTTCCATAGTCAGTTTATTTCTGAGTTAAGAAGGTAGAGTTACAGACTAACGTTAAGTAAATAACTACATCTGTAGAAACTAGAATCAAAAGAGTTAGGGATAGAGCTGGGGTTTGAGGATCAATGCACTCATCTAACAATGGTAAGGCCCTTAATTTCAATCCTTAGCAAAAAACAAGGAAAAAAAATAGTGATGTATACCTCAGTGTGCTTTGTAGTATAACCTGTTAAATGTTTTGTTCCTTGGAACAATGTAAAGTGGACACACACACACACACACACACACCCCTTCCCACCCTTCCCCCTCTTTTCTCTTCCTCTCTTCTTGCTATATTGTGCCCAGGTTGCTATGGAACTCTGATGATCCTCTCTTCTGAGCCTTGTATGTATGTGAGACTACTGGTGTGTAGTGCTGCATCTGGGCAGCCAGTTCTTACTTTGTTTCCTATTTTTTTTACACCAGTTAGGAAATTTTTTGCTCATACTCAGTGTGTTAGGACTAACAGATTTATTTATATTCTCATTAGTAAATATAATATTCTTTGATTTTCTACAAGAAATTGAATGCAGAACTATTTTAGTAATATAAATATATAAATGCATAAGTACTTATGTTTCAAGACATAATGTCATTTATTATTTTCTGTATGAATTTTGTTAAGTAGAGACTATTTCAGGTACTGCAAAGAGGAGGACAACTATCATAGGGCAGAGAGATTATTGTGAGAAGAAAACCATTAAGATCTGAAAGCATTTTCTTTAGCTGTTTGCTTATCTATTGACAAAAATCTAGCTTTGGTATAGTTTTCAGGAAAATTAATGTGTTCTTGGTAATCATTTGGACCAATTTTGCCTGTAGGCCAAGCAGCAGTTGAACCTTCGTACGCATATGGCTGATGAGAATAAGAATGAGTATGCTGCACAGCTGCAAAACTTCAATGGAGAACAGCACAAGCATTTTTATGTGGTGATTCCTCAGATTTACAAGGTAAGTTTAGTTGAGTTCAAAGAGTATTTTTGAGACAGGGTTTCACTGTGCATCATCCCTGGCTGTCGCCCCTTCCTGTCCAGGGCTGGGATTAAAGGCATGCACCACTGCTGAATGCAGAGACCACTTGTTTATTTCCTGGATGCCCAGACCCAAAATAATCACACAGAAACTGTATTATTACAACATTGCTTGGCCTATTAACTCACGCTTCTTATTGACTAGCTCTTATGTCTTAACCCATTTCTATTAATCTGTGTATCACCATGTGGTTGTGGCCTACTGGTAAGGTTCCATCTGTCATCTTTCTCCTGCTGTGGCTACATTCTCATTGACTCTGCCTTCTCTCTCTCTCTCTCTCTCTCTCTCTCTCTCTCTCTCTCCCTCCCTCCCTCCATCCCTCCCTCCATCTATCTCCTTGGTATTCCTGTCTTGCCCTATTCATTAACCAATAAAAGCAAAACATAGGCAGAAGGACTTCCCACACCATTTCCCCTTTTCTGTTAAAATAAAAAGGAAAATTTTAACTTTAACATAGTAAAATTATGTATAACAAAACAGGTATCAAGTAAGAATTACAGTTATAATATTTATATCTATTTTATCTATTATCATAACTAAAAAAATTATAATTACTACTATCTGTTCTTCAACTCCATCAAAGACTCCAGACGATATAATATTATCTAAGTAAACAGGAAGTTGTAAGCAACTTCCAAAACTTTACAGACATTTCTCTACCTGGACAGTCATCCAAAGTTCTTCTGTAACATTGGGGCATCCAACCTTCAGCCTACAAGACCCATAGTATTTGGCAGACTTTTCCATAAAGCAGGAAATTTGAAAGACTGTTTTGCCTCTATTGGTAGTTTTGTTAGTCACTTTGTCCTCTGTATCCTACAGAATGTCTTGCAAACTCTTTCATGAAACAGGAACCCTGAAGGATCATCTCACCTTCTTTAGGCAACTTCAGCAGTCATTTTTCTGTGGTTCCTGCATGTCCAGTTCATACAGCATAGCATCAGGCAGTCCAGGCAAGAATAGTTTCTTGTCCAAACTCCATAAGGAGCCTCTTCGGTGCCCATCTTCCTTTTGAAATAGTTTGGTGCTGCCAGGAGCAGATGTGTCTCATTGTCATGAAATCTCCTAAGTTCTTAAAACATTTTAAATTTTAAACTTTGAAAAGTTGAAGAACAACTATTCATCTGAGATACATCTCTGTACATCTAGAAAACCTAATATAGCTACAAGTTTGACTATTATAGATGACTGTCTATTAATACATTTTTAATTATACATTACAATTTTAAATGAGCTGCACAAACACAATGCCTTTATCAAAAGCAGAAATATTCATATTACAAAATTGACCTTAAATTTGTATCAGTAGACCAAGAGCCATATCATTGCAAAGTATTTATCTCTATAACATATCCCCCTTTAAATGTAAACAAACATTTATAAACAATATTTGGGAATTTTGGTATAGTTCTCTCTAAACTGCTTCCTGCTTTTTGTTGAGTGAAGTATTTTAGGAGGTTTTCACAGAGACCTTTTGGGTGGTCTTGGTCCATCAAATCACATTAGTCCACAAGGAATCTACAGGTTATTATCCTCGGTGGAAACAAAAGCAGAACCTCTTTTCCAAAGCAACGTATTTTTAGATCCAAATTTTGCAGTCAAGATACTATATATATATATATATATATGGTTTAGCTTATCAGTTCCCAGAATCAAATGTCTCTGCAGTCAAAAAATATAAAGCACAATAATATGCATAATCCAGACTCTGTATTTTCCATCTTTACGTGGCTTACTTTTTGTACTCCTTTAATCTATGACTGACTGTACTCTGTCTCTTTAAAGACTGTTTTTTTATAGCCATTTATTTCCTTTTATAACTGTCTATATTTTTTTTCTTTCTCCCAAGCCTACATATATTTATTCAACACTGTCACCCATTTGGAGGTCTTTTTTTGAATCTGAATTTGTCTTTATTGTGTATCTCTAATAGTTTTTGGGCCAGGATCGCTTTTAAAATGGTAAGCAGCTTAGTCACATCGGGCCCTGGATGCTGGCTCCGCCTCTCTGAGGATTTTAATATGGTAGCAGTAGTTTACTGCTGGCTCTGGGACTGCTGGGCGGGAGCCATCCTCATCACTTCAACTCTGGAAAACACTGTACAGCATAAAAGCTAAATCTGCCGTGCAGCGCACTGCATGGCCTGGAAATATCTCTGTGTATTGCGATGAGAATCCACCATGCTCTCCTGTCTGTGCATCTGTGCACGCCTAGCAGCCCTCCTTTCCCAGGCCAGGGTGCTGAGCAACAGGCAGGCTCTTCAGCTGCTTTTCTCCTAATGCTGAACCAAGAAGACTTTTCTGTGTATTTATTATTAATGTTACATATAACTAACTAAGCTAATGACAGTTTTTGAAATAAATTATAGTTCAGTAGAAGTGCTTTCACTGTGTAAAGGGAATTAACTGAGGTTGGATGTTGTAATGTGTTCACCTAGAAATGGGATTTAAGTTTTTTTGACACCACCCTAGAATCATTGGCATTAGTACAGATGGCAGCAGTAAGTCTTCTAACATGTTTTTGCTGGCCTGACTTTTCTGTCTCTCTGCCTTGCTGGTCTGCTAGGGCATAGTTGTAAGGTTTGCTTATTAGCTCCGTATGCTAACACTTAATTATAGCTGTTGTAAATAGTGAATATAGAATTTTAATGCTTTTTTTTTCCTAGAAAGAAGAGAAATTAAAAGAAAGGGAGTTAGGGAAACAGTGCTGAATGAGGGCAGAGATTCTGGGGGAAAGAGTGTCACCCAGTGAGACTTTCTTTCGTTTGTAAGGCAGTGGTAGCAGATTCTGGTCATTGAATCCAGAGCAGCAGACCCGTGACTCCTCACTGTGCTAGTATTAACTAGCCAAGTTTTCATATTCTGCAGCAACTTTAACTTAGAAGTAAAGTACCCTCTGTGTTTGGAGGCCTTTGTGGAACTTACTTAGAGCAGTCTTGCCATTTAATAATCTTTATAAATAAATAAATAAACAAACAAACAAACAATCCCCATAGGTTTCAGAATAAACCCCCAAACCTTTGACACAGCAAAAACATGTGTGCAGTAGAGTTTGAGATGGTGAGGGGAAAGACCAGTGCTGTCAGAGATCAAGTGTGCAGAGATGACTTACTGAACTCACTCTCCTGCCTCCGCATATTTCCTGTCGTGTGTTGGGATTTGGGAGGGTTTTAGGCATGTGCTGCCTTGGAGTGACTTTCTGTTCTCTTCCATGTCCCTAACTCTGAGCTGCCAATTACAGTAAGGTCTGGGACCTGTTTGTGTGCCACCATCCTGGATATTTCATCCAACTAGAACTGTCAACAGGTTAAGGAGTACTTCTCAGACTTGGGTGTTATGGCTTAATGCTTAAAAAAAAAAAAAGTTAGTGCTAAAATTTGGTTTTCGAATAGAGCATTTCCTGAAAGCATAAAAGTTTCCTCATTGAAGAGGAAAAAGTAGGAGAGCTGTAACACAGATACCTGCTTGCCAGCTGAGAAATGGTTTGGACAATCTTGAATATCAGTATTAAAAGCCTGTTTTGTTCTCCTGTTATTTAACAGGGTTCAGATTGCAAATATTAGCAAGTTTATATAGAATAATTGAAAGATGTTAAAAATAAAAGTGTATAGGGAAGAATCCTTTTTGGGGAGGTCATTAATTGTTCTCCTTTAGACTAGAAAAGTAATTTCCCTTTCTTGTTTGAATTCTGGATTATTAGCAACTACAAGAAATGGATGAACGAAGGACAATTAAACTCAGTGAATGCTACAGAGGGTTTGCAGACTCGGAACGTAAAGTTATTCCTATCATCTCAAAGTGTTTGGAAGGAATGATTCTTGCAGCAAAATCAGTTGACGAAAGAAGAGTAAGTACTGTATTGTCTCTGAATTAATGCATGCGGGGTAGTTCTACAGTTGAAGTTGATGAAATGATTTCCCAGACTTTCCTTAGGAACGAAATAACCTAAGGAATACTTGGCTCTTAATTATTCCTACAGTGAGTTGAACTCTAAAATTCGGATTTTTTAAAAGAAACTTTGAGCTCTGTTCTTTTCAGTTTTTTAGTTCTAATCTGAGAGTATAACCTCTGAACAGTGTTTATATTATACTGCTGTTCTAGTCAAAGTTAACAGAAGGATAACTTCTAGAGCTGTCAGTTGACTTCAATGCCGGTGTTAGTGCTTGAGCTGAACAAGAAACAAAGGCAAATGGAAGAGTGACCATGAGGAGGAGGAAGGGCATCAGGAGACAAGGACAGCACAGTCCTGTTCTTGAGGACTTAGCAGTGTAGCCTAGTCTAGGTTTGCTTATTTCTCAGTAGAGCTAATTAAGAAGTATGGGCAGACAGACACTGACTGACATTCCAAGGGGATAGCCAGAGAAAAGAGCTAGTTTTGGAGGAATGTCGGATATGTGCTGTGTACTTGAGTATTCATAGAAAATCGTTCAGTCAATGCTAATGAGCCTACCTGTAACTAACTGAATCCCTAAATTTAGAAAGGAAAGGGCTTTTTAGTTTCTTTTGTGTATGTTACTTTTTTAAAATTGGGATTAATATAGTGAATGCTTATTACAATAGGGAGAGATTAGTTTTCTTTAAACCTTTGATGATTACTGTAGAACTATTTAGGCCATCATTAAAATCAAAAAGGTTTGAAAGCTAATGTACTGTTGTCAGATAAATGGTTTAAAATTATGTTTCTTGTTCATAGGATTCTCAAATGGTAGTAGACTCCTTCAAGTCTGGCTTTGAACCTCCAGGAGACTTTCCATTTGAAGACTACAGTCAGCACATTTACAGAACCATTTCTGATGGAACTATCAGTGCATCCAAACAGGAGGGTGGCAAGATGGATGCCAAGTCCACAGTAGGGAAGGCCAAGGGCAAACTGTGGCTCTTTGGGAAGAAGCCAAAGGTAAAAACCCAGAATCCCCATGTGCTGATCGGACTCTTACTTAGTAGTTAAAGTGTTAAAAAAGACGTTGGGTAGATAAATTTTCATTCAGCCAGAATGAGTCAATTAATCTTTTACTAATTAGGAAAGAGTCTTGTACCTTAATGTTGAGCAATTAATAATGTGGAAGAATTAACTAAGTTTTAATATCTAGTTAAATTACATATTTTTGAAATTCCTTTGTATATAGTTTCTGTCAGAATTCTAAGGCAACGTTTTACTATCACAACTTACTATAATAATGCAAATTCTTAATTGGAATGAATAAGTTCACTGATATGTCAAGTTAGATGTTATAGCTCATACTACTATAATTTTTATTATCCATGTATGACTTTAATGAGAAGAGCTTGATTAGCTTCAGCATTTAGGGACCTCTAGTTGCTAAGAGAATCCTAGTGTTAGCTTCTTGATGTGCTGTTAATTTCAGGAAGCTAAACATAGCTCAACACACGAGCAAATGGAGTGCTTCGTCCTTCTGTGGTCCTCCAGTCTGATATGCTGTACTTCTTAAAGTACACTTAATTTAGTTCATTGCTTTGATCTTGGCATATGAAGGTATATGCAATTTAACTCAAATTTCCTATTTGTAAGTATCGTTAAAACACAAAGGTAACTCAGGCTTTACCTATGCTTTTGTAATGCTGTCCAGTCAAGAAGTTGAGCGGTGAGACCTGCTTTGGCCACAGCCGTGTAGCAAAAGCAGCTTAGAAGTCACAGATACCAACACTTAAGAAGAGACAGCCTGAGAGGAGAGCTTTGATATGATGGGAAGCTTTTTGACTATTTATGGTAATTAGGTACAGTTTTAGAAGTATTTTGTGTGATAACTTTAACTATAGCTGCTGCCTTTATCTCTTGACAACTACAAGTTAAATATAACCCTTACAGGAATCCATTATGGTGCTAATATGCTAGAATCCAGATTTTTTTATCTAAGTTTTATTGTTCTTACATAATTTGTTTACTCTATATTTTTAATCTATTAGCTTGTTTAAAAAACATGAAGTCATATTGTGTAAAAGTAACTGACTTTTAAAAGATAGCTTTGGCAAAATTATGTTTATTCTCTATTTTCTTAGAAAACTTTATTTGAAGTGTATTTTGTGAAAAATATGTTGCCAGAAATAGAATTTTCATTTAGGAAAAAGCTATTCACATTTGGCTTATTGATTCCTTTCTTTATTTCCATATTAGCCACAGTCCCCACCCTTAACCCCTACTAGTTTATTCACATCCAGTACTCCTAATGGGTCCCAGTTTCTCACATTCTCCATTGAGCCCGTGCATTATTGTATGAATGAAATAAAAACAGGGAAGCCCAGAATTCCTTCTTTCAGAAGCCTCAAAAGAGGGGTAAGTTTAAAAATGGGTTGAAATGCATGATGGCCTAATTGTGTGTGTAGTGTGGCTTTTTCAATACTCTCCACCCTCATTATAAGGCTCTCTCCTGTAAATACATAGTCCCCACAGAATTAAGTATAGCTGCCCTCAACTACAAAACAACTCCTCTTTATAACATTTGAAATGTTCAACCATAAAAAATGGTATTATAAAGAGGGTGCTGGGTACGATCATATTTTAGCTTTTTTTGTTTCTGTGAAATCATATGTCCACCATTGTCTTGTAATGTATTTACATTTTTGAGACTTTCAGTAATTTGTCACTGGAGTTGCTCTTGTAATTAGAATATCACTAATGCTGACTTCACCTACCAATTCTATAGTCTTGTTTTGTTGACAGTAAAATGTCAAGCGTGATTTAAATTGCCCTACTTACTTTTAGGTGCATAAAATTTCTAGTACCCTAATAATAAACAGAAACTAAAAGTCAGTGTGGTGGTTCCAGCACCTAGAAGGCTGAGGCAAGAGGATAGAATTTGAGGCCAGACTTGTTTACATATAGAGTTAGATCAGTCTTGGTTGTACAGAGAAATGATATTTCCAAAAGCAAAATATATATATATATATTTACATTAAATATAAAGTGTTATATATAAAATTAATATATTAGAAGATATTTATTAAATTATAAACCCTTTAAAATATTTAAGTATTGTTAGTAATGTTCATATGGAATTTGTTTTCTTGAACAACAGCAACAAAAACTCCATTTTATTAAGAGTTTTTCCTTTACTTTTTTTTAAGTAACCAGCCTTAGACATCTATTCCTAAAAGTACTTTACAAATTAAAATGTATAGACTAGTAAAATTCAAATACAGTTTAAAACTGTCTCTTAGCAATGACTATTAACACTACTAATAAATAATGATACTCCATTATTAGTGAAGCTAATTTTCTTTTTCTTGGTTCTGAAGATTGAGCCTAGGTCTTTATGTATATGAAGCATAAACTACTCCCCCAGGCCATAAATTTTTGTTTTTATGTTTTTAGCACTTTTAATTATATAGCTATAATTTAGGTTAATTTATAGGATTTTTGGCTATTTGAAAGACACAGTTGTGATACCGTATATACTATCCAGTTATTAACAGTAATATAGTAATAATGTGCTCTTTCTCTTTCCTTTAGCTTTTCCCAAAATTAAAGTACATTTAGCCACCTGAAGAACAAAATATATATGATCAGGGCAAGATCACATTTTATCTAACTGTTAAGACAATGTGACAAGCTTCACTGATGGCAGTAATGTAGTGTAACTTCCCCCTTCAACTCCCTTTTCTCCCCCTCAACTTAACTAACTGAATGCAGATAACAGAGGCAATTATGACCTTTAGAAAGCCACAGATAAGTCTGTGTTTTATGGACAAGCATCCTGGCTATCAGTTTGGAAAGTTTATGCTTGCTTTGAGAGATTATACTTGGGATTCCTCATGCCATAGTTATGAGGTAGAATTCCTAAGATACGTGAAGTAAATTTAATTATATGGAAAAAAATTAAAACAGTTAGAACTGTAAGGACTGAAGGGAAACCGTAAATGTGTGACATTCTTATTGAACAGTTCGCAGCTAGAATCTTACAACTGCAGCACTTACAGATTGTTAGCTTGCTCATTATTATTAGTTTTATTTTCATATGTTGCTCTAATTTAAATAGTCACAAATTGTTTTTATAATTTTGGAAAACTGAAGAATGCAGTGTTCAAAGTAGAACCTAGAACAGGTGAACCCAACCTGAGGATTAGAGGGCAGAGCAGGGAGGACAGTACTTGTTTTGGGATTGAGAAATTTTTATATTTTGATTCATCTTTGGAAGTTTACTAGATAATATTTCAGAATTAACACTAGCGATGGAGATATTATCTTTCCACTTAAGAATTCCATGAGGAAAGTATACTTTAATAAACTAAGTTTTACATGGATTTTTCAGGGATTTCAGTCCAGTTAATTTACAATGTTGGTGTATATATTCACTTTTAAAGAAAAACTGGTGTATTCAGTCTCATAGTTAAGGATTTGAAAACTGTTATATCAGAATGATGTTTTTGAGTTTGGCAGTGGTGCCCCTGGATCTGCTCTAAGGTGTAAGGTTCTATAATTGCCCCTGTGACGCTAAGCTCCATGCCTCAGTGACTCAGAAATACACCCAAATTTGCTTAATATACAAACGAACATTTTTAAACTTTCTTTTGTTTTCATAGACATTCCTTTTTAAAGTAACAGAATTACTTAGCTTATACTAGGAATTCATGTTTGTGTTTAATTATTCATAATCTTAACAGAGTTTCAGAGTTACTCTTTCAAGCTTTTATACATTCAGAATATAATTCCAAGGGTTTTGACCTGTTTTAAGATGAAACACACCTAGTTATTCCTTTACTTAATGTTAGTACTCCTGTATTCTATAGTACCGTAAGATGTAGTGATTGTATGAAATATTCTAATTTGTAAACTATTTCTTTGTGAAACTCTGGTATTTTTACATGAACATGTAACACTTTAAAACAGATTATATTGTGCTATTTTTACAGAGAACTTTAGTTTTCAATGAACTATAAATTTTTCTGCTTGTTAGTAAAACTAGATAAGCTAAAATAGAAACATTTGTTATTTTAGCTATAATTATCCTGTTTTCTTTAAAAGATTAAAATATAAATTAGAAAATAATTATCACTCAGTAGTAAAAATTAGTATAAAAATTAAGCCACACATTTGACTAGTTTATTCTTTGTCTTACAGTTTTTAGTGTTTAAAGAATACTGTGAATATCTTCCTTAATTTATCTGTCTTTCTCACTGAATTTTGTGATAGCAAAAGAATTTTTTTCTTCTTTAAACTACTGACAGTCTAAAGAATGTTAAGCTTAGTTTAGAAAGACAATGGATAGCAAATACCATCTTTTCGTCATAATCATTAATATACATGGCCAACTCATCAGAGATAAGGGGTAGATATTTTTTGCTAGATATTTATTAAATATCTTTCAATTTTTATGTGAAATTTTATGATATATATTTTACCTTTCCTTAAAACAACATGATTTAGAAAGCAGAAAATACATTTTTTATGAGGGGTACTAGGGATTGAACCCATGGCCTTGCGTGTGAGGCAAATAGCCTGTCACGGACATGTGTCTCCAGGCCTCCAGAGTGAAGACATTTAAGACTGGCTGAGTGTGATGAGTGTGAAGACTTGTAAGACTTGATGCATAATCTAGGCCACTGTGTGCGCTTGTGTGTGTGCTCGTGTGATACATTTTGTGCCATTGCAGAATCCTGTTGTCAAAATGGTTTATGATATTTTGATTCTATAGGAGCACCTGTAGTTGATCTCTTCAGACTCTGTTCATATGCAGTTTGCTAAAATTGATGTTACAAGTTTAGTGCTGTTTTTCAGGCACATTGATTTCAGAATGAAACTTTAAAAATAGAAAATCTATTTTCAAAGCAAAACCTAAGCTATATCTTTGTGTCTAATAAGTATGTAGAGAGAATTTGATACAGGGTAAATCATTTATTAATTTTATTTTTAGAAATAGCACCTTCAGAACGTTACCTTTACCAAACTTGGATTACATTTAAATCCACAGTAGTGTTTGAAGTATGAAGCTAAAAAAACTAAAGGAAATATTGCTTTCTCTAGTGCACTGGGAAGGACATTCTGTGTTTTAAACTTTCCATAGATTTCCTTTAAAATGGCTGACATTAGATCTTTTTGATTCAACCTATTTCAAATAATCATATCACTGCGTCTGAAAATTAATGACATGAGTAAATGCCTTCATAAAATTCTCTTTGAAAGAGAATATATGATCACTGGCAGAATGATTTACTTTTGAGTTTTAGTTAAATTTAGAAAATATCTGCCCATTATCAGTGTGTGCTTTCCTTTCTTTTTCTTTCTTTCTTTCTTTCTTTTTTTCTGTGCAAGTAATTTGCTTTCCCAAATGTGCTTAAAGCTTTTTTTGTTTTTGATTTTGGCAGAATTGTTTGGATTGTAAAGTGTACTTATTTTAATATAGTAAAAAATATAGGTTATTGCATCTTCTGTATTATGATTTCATGTGAATAATTTACCATTTCTTTCTGTTTTCCATTGAACTATTCAGTGGTCGGTGAAGATGGTAAGCCCTGTGTGCTGATCTATATACTGTGCCAACATTAAATAATATCAAAACATTGTATTATTTAATTCAGAACAAGTGTCTGAACGTACAGCCCACATTTTCAACTTGTATGTTTTTTCTTTTAATAATTTAATACATAGTCCAGCATATGCCAATACCTTTTGGTGTCTTAGATTAGACAGTAATGTTGTTAACTGTCATCAGCCCATCAAATTCTTAAATGTTATTGAATAGAATCTGTGTCATGTTTAAGAGAATTTAAAATTTTTTAATAAATTTTTTATTTCCATGATGGAGCAAAAGTTGTACAGTAGTAAAATTTAGAAAAAATATTTTTTCTTTTTAAATAGACTTTTTTAAAGGTCATACAAACTTGTTTATTTTATCATAAGAATTATTAGGTTTGTCTAATAGAGAAAAAAAGTTTTGTTAATTTCATTATGGATCATAATGAAATGCTTTGTTCAGAAGCACAGGTAATCTGTTTTTGTGTGTGAGTGTGTGTGAGTGTGTGTCCCCATCCCTCAGTGTTTGAGGTGTTCTTATATACATTTATGCACACAAATTGAGTTTACATTATGAAGACCTAATCCTCAAATTATTGGGCGCTTGCATAGAAAACTATGCATACAGGTTTAGAAAGCAGATAACTGTTTTGGACATTTGCAGTTAAGACTTTTATAAGTTCCTTGGTAGTAAGAGGAGTTGATAAATGCCTTGCTTGTTTGTGGTTTTTTTTTTTTTTTTTTGATGACCTTGGTAAATAGAATGGATTTGCTTTGTGCACTTATGTAAGAAGGGTTATAATGTTGAAATGGGATATTAGGAATGCAAGTGCCTTGATACCTAGTATTAAAACATTATATATATATTTTTTATTTCCTTAAATAATGTTCAAGCTTTTCAAAAACATTTTTCAAATATAAATTAGAAGGTTTTCTTTGTACTGTTACGTGATAGTGTAATCTCTGGGCCCCAAATTAGAATGAATATAACAAATTACATTGAACATTAGCTAATAAATATAAAGGAACTTTATATAGAAAATTTTGATATTCCATTATTTACTTTAGATTTGACTGATTGACATTGCCTCAATGCCTGATACAAACCACAAGCCACTTAGACGGGGCCCCACTTTCAGTCATCATGCTTGTTGAATGCCCATAGTGAGGCCACTGAGTAAATACTCTCAGAGGTTCTTGTTAATTAACTGAAACATTTGGTCATGGCTTTTCTTGTAAGTGAATTTCCTTTTGTTTAAAAGCAAATGATGCAGGCATGGAGAAGTGGCTCCTTGGTTAAGAGCTGTTTTTACATAAGACCCAGGTTCTATTCCTAGCACTTACATGGTCACATGGTAACTTACAGTGGTCTGGAGCTCCAGTTCAGAGGATCCGATGCCCTCTTCTGGCCTCTGCAGGGATGAGCTGTATGTCCAGACACTGATGCAGGCAAACATCCATACACATAAATTTATAAAATAAAATAATTTAAAGGTAAATAAAATGTCCTTGTACATAGTGAAATCAAGCCGTTAAGCACATGTTAAAGGTACTAGTAACCCAGAGAGCAAGAATACATTTTATTTTATAAGCTTGTCTCAGCACTTTAAAAAATTGAATAATATTCATATTCAACCATTTGAGGTGAAAAATAGGCGTTAATTTTTCTAATGTAATATGTTAATACAGGTTACATTAAATGGATTCAGTAGTTAATAATGGTTCTGTTATAATCTCTAATAATATATCTGAAGTAATAATGGTTCACATTTAAGAGGGAAATGAAACCAAGTGTAGTGACACACTCTTAGCCAATACCAAGAGGCTAAAACAGAAGGCCTGGGAATTCAGGGCAGGGCTACACAGTGAGGCCTAGTCTTCAGGAAAAAGACATCATTAATAGAAAATCTTCTCCTATATACCTCACTTCTTTAATTTAGATTCAGAAGCATTGAAGCCTTTCTAACCAAGAAACCTTAACGAATTGTGTCAAGACTGGGCATGGTGTCACATACTTGTAATGGTAGCACTTAAGAGACAGAAGCGACTGAGCTCATTACCGACTATAGTTAAGAGACTGTTGTCTCAACGAAATAGAGAGGGAAGTGGGATTATATCTTTTAGAAACAGCTGTGGTGTGTAATTCAGTCCTACAAAAAGAATATTGGAAGTGTATTCCAAGTTATGAATATAATTTCCAATCAGGAGATTATACCTTTAATTTTTTAATTATCAGAAATATTTTGTTTCCAAAGAATGGTCTAATAAATGTAATCATTCAAAAACTATCTGCAGTATTGAAATATATATTCAATCAGTTGTCTTTAAGCGGTAAGTTGCTTATCTTGCTCAGTTACGAACTTTATATTTTGATTTTGCACATTCGTGGTATTCATGACATGACAGTGGATTTTATTCCTTAAGGTTCTATGTACAAGAACATACACAGTAATAAGATAATGTAAATGAGAAGTGTTATGTGTTCCCATTCTGTTGTTGCTGTAAGAAGCCTCATGTGTTTATTTTAACTCTCCCAAGACTTGAAATAGTGTGATACAGTTATAACTCACCTGTATTTGGTGAGGTTTCTGTTTTTATTTCTGCCTATTTTCATGTTTTATAAGTATTGAAATTTAAGCTCTTTTGTTTTTACTAATAGCAGTGTAGATTTTTTTAAAGATTAAGGCTAATTGAAAATTAAAGCTAGTATTCTTATTTTATAAAAAGATAAAGTTAAAAAATAAAATATCTAAAGATGTCTTTAATAATGACTTAGACTCTCTTTTCAGGGCCCAGCACTAGAAGATTTCAGTCATTTGCCACCAGAGCAGAGGCGTAAGAAGTTACAGCAGCGCATCGATGAACTCAACCGAGGGCTGCAGAAAGAGTCAGACCAAAAGTAGTGTTCCGTTGTTCTTCCCGTAGGGTCTCGTAGGATACATATGATACATGATACATAGAATATTTCTAAATCATTTATTCTGGCCTGGGGGTATAGTTCAGTGGTAAGGGTACTTGCCTAGCGTTCATGAATACTTGAATTCAGTCATCCTTCTTCCCTCCCCCAAAAGTCATATATCCCAATTGAAACACTTCTTAAAATTTTTTAAAAATGTTTATTTTCATTTTATATGTATGCGTATTGTGTGTGTGTGTGTGTGTGTGTGTACGTGTGTGTACATACAACTTGCATGCCTGGTGCCTATGGAGGCCAGAAGACCTCTGGAACTGGAGTTACAATGGTTGTGAACCTCCATGTGGGCGCTGGTAATAAAACTTGGTTCCTCCAGAAGAGCAGTCAGTGATCTTCTGAGTTTATCTCTCCAGCCCCCCGAAATGTTTTTTTTAGGAGGGGAACCATACTACCTAAACTAGAAAACTTTATGACTTACTTATTATTTAGGCAAAACTCAAATAGCATATTTTTTTAATTGCAGATTTTTTTGTTAGTTGCTATTAGAGTTCCTTCCACAAATTTGTAAAAATAAAACAGAAACCCAAAACATGGTAATTCGTTCTCAAGAGTAGTTTTACCAGCACTAACCACCTCTTATATATTGTTTAAATTATCAATTGAGTTCAGAATAGTTGATTGAGGGATTATATACACTACTCATCAAACATTTTACATGGAGTATGATGTCATTAAATCCTTCAAAATAGCTATCTGAGGTTGTTCTTACTGTATAAGTGAAAAGTTGGAAATTGGTTGGAAATTATGTAAACTGTTGTATTAGAACAAGGGAGAAGTATAGGATGGGTTAGGAAAAGTCTGAAGATACTGTCTTGTATCATCCTGTTGGTAATTGGGGGTGGGGTCTCCAGAAATTTTGAATGGGCACTAGGACATTAACAACTGTCCTAGAAATGACTAAACCTTATGTAGATGAGTAGATGAGAGATTAGGAAAGGAGGCAGAAGACTTGTTAAGGAACTAACTTGTAGATACTGAATTGAAAAGCTAGAAAAATAAAGTTTGAATTGAAAGTAGTGGTTTTGCTTATGTTTTGCGAAAAATCCACACGGAAAATGTCTAGTTGAGTTTGGAAATAGACACCTAGAACTTATGAGAAACTGGAGACAGTGTAGAATCATCTGAAAATGAAGCAGTCTAAAGAGGAGAGTAGGATGAGATGGGAAGACACTGCTTGTCATTTTATGTAACAGACATTTAAGAGTTGAACAAAAGGAGAAGACGCCAATGAATGATTGTTAAGAAAGCAGAGGCGAGGAGGAAAAATGGAAACTAGAATGGTTAGGTCAAGAAGGAAAAGAGTATTAAGGAGTGTTAGTCAACAGTGTCAGGTGCTCGCATCAGACAGCGTTGATTGGACATAGTCTAGGGTAATGGGGCTAGAGAAGAGGAGGTAGGCTAAGGAATTGACAGGGAGCTGAAGGGGGCACAATTAAAGATGGCATTGCTATTTCTAGCACAGGTGAGTAGGAGGACAGTGGTGCTGTGGGAAACGAGATAAGAAATGCTGCTGGGATGATGATGCTCGGTGCAAATAGAATGAGTTTGATTTAGAGCTAGGCATGGTGTCACACATCTGTAATCCTAGCACATGGGGAGATCAATAGTTTAGGGCCAGCCTGGGCCACCTAGTGACACCCTGTTTTAAAATAAAGCAACCTAATGAATTTGGTCTGGGAAACAATATGTTTAAGAACAGTGTAAAATATTCCACTAGCAGTTTATTAAGCCCATATATGCATAAGTTACATAAGACCCGAGAAATGTTTTTTCATATTAAAAGTCTTTTAAATGTAAACAGTCAATCACACTCGTGTTTTAAAAGAGTCTTCCTTAAATTACTCACTGTGTATACATAGTCATATACAGACAGACAACCTTATGTGAATTTTCATTATTAGGATACATTGTCTAAACTTAGAAATGTGACTTTAGGGTTGAGGTAAACTTTAGTCCCCAATGAAACTCTTAAGTGGATGTTTAATTTTGTGGTTTGCTTTTGTTTCTCAGAGAAGCACTCAACAAAATGAAGGATGTGTATGAGAAAAATCCACAAATGGGGGATCCAGGAAGTTTGCAGCCTAAATTAGCAGAGACCATGAATAACATTGACCGCTTACGCATGGAAATCCACAAGAATGAGGTACATATGTTAACTCAGCAGTCTGAAATAAAAGCATATTTTTATTTTATAAGCTTTTTTATAAATATTTTATAAGCTTTATCGGGATTGTGTTTTGCTAGACTTATACACCAATATTTATGTTAATTTAGAATTTATGAATCAAGATATAATTATTATATATAATTATCAAATGAACAGCCTACTGATTCTGTTATTTGAACCTTCATATAAAACAAAATATACTATTTTTAAAAAATCAACTCTCAAATTAATTCTCTGAGAATCATAAAGTCTGAAAGTGCATTTAAATTTAGGGTGCCTTAGGAGTTTCAGACTTACTGAACTGTTGAATATTTTGGGTTTTTTTTTCCTCCCTGAAGGCGTGGCTCTCTGAAGTTGAAGGCAAAACAGGTGGAAGAGGAGACAGAAGACATAGTAGTGACATAAATCATCTTGTGACACAAGGCAGAGAAAGGTCGGGGTTTGTTTTTGTTTTTAATTTCATTATTCATTTAATTTTTATCCTTTGTTTTTTGCCCTATTATTAAGTTTGGTTAAATAATTTCAGTCTTTTGGAACTATTTTGCACCTTAAGTAATGGTTGTAGGAAAATTAGAAATTTCATCTTGTTCAATTCTAGTTTACTACACCCTGAACATGTAAGAATAAAAATAACAACACAAACTGACAGATTTAGGAACCTCAGGGATGGGAGAGACTCCCTTAAGGTTTTTATGGACTTGGTTAGCTTATGATGGGGGGAAAATGCTATCAAATTGCTTTCAGTTTGGTGAAGAAGAAAAGGAGCTGTGTCTTAGTTTGGACAGTTTTCAACTTTGCTTTTGCAAGGTCTCCATCCTACTTGTGACATGTCTTCCTTAGTGTAATGTGTTTGTTTTTTCCTATCGTTAAAAAAATCAGAAAACTGGGTTTCATCTTCGAGAAAATTTGAGAGGCTTAATACCAGATATTGGTTTACTAATTACAACATAATTCGAGCAAGTTCTTTTTTCATATTTCCTTAATCTCAGTTTCCTAAAACCACAAAATGGAAGTTAAAATACCCACTTGTTGCTGGCAGAGGAAATGGTGTAAGGCAGCTAATAGTGAACTACCCGATCATAGTGTGCATTTCACAGGTGTGAGTGCTCCTGTCCAGCTCCTGTGACTTCAAGAGCTCTTAAGTTTGTTGAGAAATAGCTACAGATAACTGGTTTTTGTTATTAGACTAAAAACACAGGCTAAATGAGTTTAGTTTTTCAAATATGTGTGATTTTAAAATGTGGTTTTCTAACTTATCTAGCACTGCTGCTAAATCTACTGTGTGTATGTGTTATCCATTCTTTTGGATTTTCTGAATTACTAATTTCCTTTAATCAATTGGAAATTATATTATTTGAATTTGGAGTATTTTGGTTTTAAGTAGCAGATTGAATTTTTATACTGTGTTAGAGGAAAAATGCACTTCATTGAATAATTTAAGGAACAGCCTAGATAATATTCTTAGGACTTGATTTTGTTTTTTGCTTTTGTTTTTGTTTTGTTTGTCCTATCTCTTGGCTGTCCTCTTCCTGTACTGGTTCGTTTTAAGGCTCCAAATGATTTTTTTTTTTTAATTTAAAGATTGTAGTTTTCCTCCAGGTTTAAGGAGAAAAGGAAGTGAGCTTCTGTTGGCAGTCCTGGGCAGAGCACTTTTGTATAATAGTGCTCACCTCTGTGCACATGCTGTGTTCATGGTATCTCATGTGCTGGCTCATAAACAACCTCACTGTGGACTGAATATAGACCTGGGTAAATCTGCTAAGGACTGTTTCTGATTTTAGAAGCCTGGTGTCTACCACATTGTTCTATTTCACCTTTAGATCCTGTACTAGTGGGGTATGTTTACTGAGCATTGCTCTAGAACATTGTAACCTTTTAAGTGTTTACTTTAGGAAATTAAGTGAAGAATCATTTTATATTACTACAAGCAATTTACATAGTTAATGTCTGAAAATAGGGCTCAATATGGAAGTATGTCATTGATACCTAATTTCTCCTGAGATCAGCTTATAAATAATACGCAAAGACTTGTCATGATGTGATACTTGATCAGAGATACTTTATGGGTTTTAGTCCTGAGGGAAGTTACACTGATGATGCAAATCAAGAAGTCCGTGGGCCACCGCAGCAGCATGGCCACCACAGTGAATTTGACGATGAATTCGAAGATGATGATCCCTTGCCTGCTATTGGACACTGCAAAGCTATCTATCCTTTTGATGGTAAGGTGTTCTTAATATATAATATTTGATAAAATTGGTTCCTTAAACACAAAATATGTCACTATTTATTTTACTGTGCTTAGCTAAATGATATAGTGTCAGAAAATTACATTTCTGGTTCATTAATTGCATAGTTTTGTTTTAACTATGATATAAATATAGTATTACCCCTATCTCCATACACATAGCTGAACTGAAAGAAAGTCATGCAGGTTGCTAGAATACTAACACCGGTGATCACCTGTCAACTCTAGGTAATAGAGAATTTTCCCCAGACCCTAGATCTTCCATATGTTGAAATAGCTTGAACATATAGCCCAAACCAGGAAGTAAATGACTCTTCGTGCTCTTCATTGCAGCTAAATAATATCAAGAGCCAGGTATGAGTGCTGTCATTGTATCCTGATTCTGCAGGCATCCCCCTGCAGATGAGAGTAGCAAAGAAAATGGTAGTTTCTGACTACTGTGCCTTCTCATATATATGGCTGAAGAGTAGGCTTGCAGGGGTGGGGTGGGACCCTCTCTGCAGACTTTATAGTTCTCTTCTTTAACAGAAGAGCAAAATAGCATCTTCATCAACAGTTATGAAATGTTCTACAATTTGACACCTTTCTCCTTGTGTATGTTTTACATTTAAAGGGATGGGGAGAACTCCTAGTGGGTAAAGGCTCTTGCCTCCAAGCCTGAGAACCCAAGTTTGTTCCTGAGGGCTCATGTGGTAGAAGAAGAGAATTGATGCCTGAAGTTGTCCTCTGATCACCACACTTGGGCCGTAGCACCTGCTTACTCACACACATGCACACAAGCACAAATATAATAGGTTTTCCATTTTCATGTATAGGTCTGGTATACACATATGTGGGTACATATATGTGCATGGGTACTAGTACATGTGGAGGCCTGAGACTGGTGTTAGGAGTCATCCTTAATTCTTCTTTCCCTTTATTCAAGTCTTTCAGTAGAACCCAGAGCTCATTGGTATTGCTGATCTGGCTAGCCGGCTTGCTCTGAGGGGCCCCTCTGTATATGTTCTTCCTTTCCTGCTCACAGCCCTACTTTTTTCTTATCTATACTTCATGAAGTTTTTGGGTAGGCACTGCTCAGATTTGGGGAAAGAATTAGAATTGTGAAGTAGTGATTAGACTACCCTATCAAATCACATAGTGCTGCTGTGGGTCACTCACTAACCCATTATACAGCAGGTGATTACAACCAGCCTCATGGGCTTATTATGTAGTTCACATGAGAATATGTATAATTATGTTCAGTAAACTAGAAAACATTACAGGAAGGATGCTCCTTGGATAGTCAGTTGGTTCTTGCATCTAGGAACAATGAAATTTAGTAGTAGTTTATATTAGTATGTTGTATTTATAACTTTTATTAAGAATTATTGCAGTGCTTTAATTTCACTTGTGCTTTGAAAACTTTCACTTAGGACATAATGAAGGTACTCTGGCAATGAAAGAAGGCGAAGTTCTGTACATTATTGAGGAGGACAAAGGTGATGGGTGGACAAGAGCCCGGAGACAGAATGGCGAAGAAGGCTACGTTCCCACGACATACATAGATGTAACTCTAGAGAAAAACAGTAAAGGTGCAGTAACTTATATCTAAACTAACCAGGCGTCTTTGTGCCATGTATAACATAAAATGACAACACATTCCACAGGTCAGAAAGACCAAAAAGTCAAGGGCATCCTGATCTATATTGTTCACTATGTGAGCTGAGTGCAGGCCTGATCAGAGAGATGTGAATATTGCCACAAGAAACTCTCTTTGACGCCTTACTGTTCAAGTGATGTTGGTGTGGAAGCTTAATTGATGCCTTTTGCTTTCTGTCCTGCCTAAGTGTGTGTAAAGGATGTGTGCTTTCCTGCCTTATAAATAGTAGATTTGATTATTAGGCAAGAATCGTAGGTAGAATATTCCCTGACCCCTTCACTTCAGAGACAACAGTGACTGTTGAACTGAAATAAACAAGCCTGCTCTGAACTGCAGGAAGCTGATTTCCAGGAACGTCTCGACCTAGGAGCTTGAATTTATAGCTTAAGGTTCTAGGAAGAAAAGTAATAGTTGGCTAATTGGGTAAAATAGCAGTCATTGTTCTTGCTAGTTTTAACTTGGTTTCCTAAAGAAAGAAAGAGAATCTCTGGTATATAGTCTATTTAATATGAGCTCATCACAGCATCCCAGGATAAATTACCTGGAGGAATTTGTATGCAGATAAGACAGCATTGAGACCTGAAAATATTTTCAGGCTTATGGTAATTTTTAATGATGTACAAAGTTCATTCCAAGTTAATCTTAAACTTGTACTTTTCACTTGAAATTGTCTTTTAGGAATATTGCATTAGTGCTCATTTAGCATTTGGCAGTTAACTTGTAGGAAGAATTGAATCTAATTCAGTGAACATAGAGGACAGTCTGGAATGGAGGAAAGTGCTGGCAATGTTGACTCTTAGAGGAGAAACATTTTTTCTACTAAGATGAAAGAAGGCCTCTGTACTACCATTGAGGGCTTCATTTTAGCGGGATCATTGACTGTCAGAGTAGATACCTTTTTTCCAGTGTATCACCAGAAGCATCTGTTGGAATCATTGTCCAATCAAGAGTTGTACAGTCATGTGGCCATACCCCAGTTCATTGAGTAGGGAAGGAAAGGGAGGAAGCAGTAACACTGGCCTTTGCTTATCTTATGTTTCAAAGCTGACTGGTGTTTTTAGTAGCTGAGTATAAAATACTTTTAGGAACATTGGGATGGACACTTTAAACTGAATACCCCTTCTGGTCTTACCAAAGGTCTTCAGTAATTGTTTTTTTCTTTTTCCTCCTGGACTGCAGGTTCCTGAAGAGGGTTTCTGAGGAAATGGGCAAGATGTTGAAGGAGGTTACATGCAGCTGCTTTTGGGGGGAGGGTATTAGAGTTGTCAGGCTCAAAGAGAAAGTGAGAGAAGCAAGTTGCATGAATGCATGCAGATTTTTTTTACTAACTTCATTAGCATTTCCATACATTAAAAAATTCATTATAGTACCAGTCCTTAAATTCCTAGTTCACATGGAAGAAAAAAAAAAAGCCAGCAATGGCTAACCTCTTTTTTCATTTATTTTACTGATACCAAATCAGAAAGAATGCAGAGCTGTCTTAAAGTTTGTCTTACTTTGGGCTGTCCCGATAGGACTGTCTTCTTCCAGCTCTGTTTTAATTGGCTTTTAGACCCGTCGTCTGTTAGAACCCTTGCCATTTGTCAGTGTCTGCCTGAGCCACCTCCGTGCTTGCTTAACATCCTGTTGCATGTCTAGAGTTATCTGGGCTTAGATTTTTCAGGCATGTCTTTGTAATCCCTTGTTCTTGTCAAAGCCTTTGTTTCGTTCTGCGTTTGTAGTGCAAATCACTTTGTCAAACATCTCCGCACTAATGTTTCCATATTAGTATTTGTGTATGCTGCTAAAACTTCCCCACTGCAAACATTCCAGTTTTGGCATTATGAAGACATAGTCTGTGAACCTGAAGTATTTATGATAAGAAAAAGAAACATCTCTGCTCTAGCCTACAGCCCAGTTAAAGAACTCTGTGAAATGTGACACATCTTCAGCACCTCAGTCTGGGAAGAATCTAGTCAGCACTGAAGTCCTGGCATAACAAACACAGAGGATACGCACCACCGAAAGGACTGTTGTCAAAGTCAGCTGCTTCCATTCAAATGCTGCCTTAAACTCGAGTGCCTAAATCTGTTGATTGCCAACACTACCACTACAGTATCCCACAAAGGGCTTTATGTGCCAGCTCAGTGCTCCTCCTCCAACCCTGTGGCGTCGCCGCAGCTGTGATGTAGCCTCGGTAGGTGGCTTCTAGAGCTCTACCATGTGCAGTGGTGCATCTTCAAATTTATGCATCAAACTAAAGACCTGTCCAAGTCCATTTTACTTTCATCAGTATATTTATGACAAGTTTGATGGACCTTCCCCTATTGTCTTTTAGCGGGGTGATGACGATCTCATTTGGTTATTACAGTGATAGTCTGTTTCCAAGTGATGCTTTTGTTTGAACCAGATAAAATTTAGTGAAACTTTGTAATGATCTATGTGCACTTTTACTTGTAAAATGGAAATTTCTGTATGTTTATACTTGTAAATACAATTGTCGTTAGTGCTCTCATTGCTCATGTTGTCCTGCCTCGCATTTGTGATTCTGTTAATGACTTGTATCTGAACTAATTTCTTAGTGGTCTTGTAACAGGGACATGGGTGGGGTGGGAGGGGTATTTGTACCACTGAAGCTCCATTAATTTGGTTCCTTACTGTTTTGAGGGGAGAAAGAGAATGTGAAATGTTCTGTGTATTATTGGATTTCAAGCAATATTTTAGAAACTGTGTGACTGCTTTAATAATTTTTCCAGTGCTATTGGAATCATACTACCAGTTATACTAAAGCTGAATGACAATTGTGTGAACATTAATGCCTTCATAAGATCAAGTACACCACTGTTGTGCAGCTGACATATAGTGTATTACCTTTGAGGCTAGTAAACTATACAGTTTTAGATATTAAATCTCATTACAGGGTTATTTATAGAATGTGACATTATTCTATACTGACAGACTACATAAAGTAGTTTTAAAAAGTAGTGCTATTTTTGTTTCAGAAGTTAGCAAAGAGAAGGAAATGTGATCTGACTGTGTTTGTCTTCTGTACGAAGCCTGAAGTGCTTATGTTTTTCTAACAATCACAGAGGGCAAAGTTCAAAGCTTTTTTGAAAAGACTGTTCTTTTCAAGCTACTGTGTGTTTTTTAAAGCTTGGGTTTGCTTGCATAGGAGGCAAGTTCCTTCCTGTGGAGTAGTGCAACCTACATATGGGTTATACCATTTGAAAAGACACTTGTGCTTAACCAGTTAAATCATTCTTAAACTTTGAACATGTGAACTGTCTAAAAGAAATCTCTTAATTTTGCAGTAATTTCACTCTTTGTGCACATATTGATTTCTTAATGGTAAAATGCCTTGTTTATGATAGTGTTCTCTGTTGAGAATATTTTCATGGAATAAAACAATCTTTTCATGGTCAGTTAAGATGTGTATTTGTCTTTTACTGGTGTTTGAACCAAAGAGTTGCGATATTTCCATCAAGTGTGATAGCATTTAGATAACTGACAGTAGACGCTAAATTCCTAAAGTGCGGCAGTCTTTGGGAGAAGCCATTATAGGTACTTTATTCTGGGTTTTTAGTTTCTCCCAAGCTTTGCTAAAAGAAAGAATAGATGTTTAATTAGAGTGAATTTAAATCAAGTGTAATAATTTCAGTTTATTTTTACTCAGCAGTAGCAATGTGGCACAGACTTCCTTTGTCCCCATCTTCTTCACTGCATCTGTAAGAGCTGTCCCTGGACCACACAGTCTGATCTGGCCACTGCACATTGGCCAGAATTTCCTTCCTAACTAGTTGCAGAGCATCCATGCTTCCTGGGAAAAGAAAATGCGCAGAAAGAGAACATTTGCTGCAGTTAGTGACACATTATTGATAACTTTCAGGAAGTCTAATTTCAGAAGAGTCATCTCTTAAAAAGGCAAGTGCTCAACCATTACTGCAGGTTTTTAGAAGCCCAAAGGAAATAAAGCTTCAGTAGAGATTCTGGGCAGTGAGAGGCTGAGAGTTTTAAGATGATGAAAATTGAAAGATCAGTATAAAATTTGGGAGTAGACACATGCAAAACAATGAAAACAGCAGCAAAACTTCAAACATTACAGCTTCAGATGAACAAAAGTTGTTTGTGTGCTGTTTTCCTTAGGGTGTGTGTCGGGGGGACGTCCAACAATAAAAAAGGCTTCTAACTATCTGAAAAGAAGAGCCCAGCCTCTTTAGTAGGATGTCACAGTGTTGGCGTTCTCTAGAGAACTGAACTAGAACAGAACTGATCTATAATACTTATTACTTATTACAAGGTGATTCATTAGAGTGACTGTTGTTTGTTTTTCAAGACAAGGTTTCTCTGTGTAACAGTTCTAGCTGTCCTGGAACTGTCCTGTTTGGTCTTTTAGCCCAAATGGGTCTCGAACTCAGAGATCCACCTGCCTCTGCTTCCTGAGTGCTGGGATTAAAGACGTGCACCACCACTGCTTGGCTCATTAGAGTGGCTTTATAGTTTGTGATCTGGCTAGTCCAGCAGTGGACATCTCGGTAGTGAGGCTAAGAATCCAATAGTTTTTCAGTGACTGTTTCAGCAGGTCTTTTGTTTCTGTTGGGATCCTCAAGCGATAAGCTCTAATACCAGTGAAGGGATGTCTCAGCCTCGGGAGAGAGGAACTTGCCAATGAGAATAAGGGCACACAGGCAAAGAGCAACAGCTTCTTCCTATGTCGTCTATGTGATTGCCGCCAGGTGTGGCCCAGATTTTGGTTGGGCCTTCCAACCTTAAATGATCCAGATTTAGGGTGAGTCTTCCCAGATCAAATGGTCCAGTCAAGAAAACCCTTCACTGTGGTGCCCAGCTGCTTGGATTTTAGTACTCCAAATGTAGTCAAACTGACAGTCACTGTCTTCAGTTATAGAGGTCATAGAAAGTAGAAAGGTACCAAGAGATTTTGGAGAGTAATTTCTGGAATGTTGGAGAACAATCCTTAAAGTTACTACATAAGGCCAGCTTTCAGGAGAAATTTAATAGGAAACTGACTTACGTTCTTATGAAATTAAGGCCTCATTTGGTACAGATGAAGAAGTCTAAGACACACATACTGTCCTGATTTCAGCACCGAGACAAGAGTCCTCATTTTTGTGAGATGCTGTAGACTACGAATGGGAGTTTTTGTAACAAGCTGATTTGGTAACCCAGAATGTCAACCCTGAAGAGAGTTTCTAAGGACCACACTGAAGAAGCATCTGTCATGCGATTCAACAAGTGGAGAAACACCATCACCACCTCTTCTATGAAGAACCATTATCTTGAATTTAGGTTTTGGTTTCCTAAATGGTTCATTGTATTTTGGTACCCTGAACAGATGATTCTGTAGAGATGCTCCATGTGAGCAGAGCCGATGTTCGTGCTATATACACTCATGCATAGCTGTAATGAAGTGTTAAATGTTGACTCTCATGTTGCTCAGTGGGAGGAGTAACCAGAAAAGTCATAAAGTGAAGCATTAGGTCCTTGCTCCTGTCGTCACTCAGCCCTTCTGGTTGTGAACACGGGACACAAAGCTAAAGTTTACTGTGGTTTTCTTCTTCACATGTTGAGCTACACTGTGAAGAAAGTGTATCCTAAACCCTTGAATGGGAGATGCCTTACTCTGTTCGCCCCACAGAGAAGTTCCAAAAGGCTGGATATCAGCTTGGGTTGCAGGCCCCTCGACAATGCAGTAGTGCCCCCTTAGAATGGTCTTAAAATCTTTGCCTTATTTGGTAACTTAATCTGTGCAGTGTTCATTTAAGTATGAGGAAAGGGACTCTTGTCTACTTAGAAAGGAGCTCTTTGAATGACACAGCACAGCTGTCATGTTCTCCTCTGCTGGGTTGGTCTCCAGAATATTATCTGTCTCCCTCTGCTGACCCACTGAGAAGACCACGTGGTTGTGACTCAGAACTAGAGGAAACCCTAGTAGAATTGCGCGGTCTATTATTCTTCAGCCCCCTTTCCCTCTGGCATTTCTCCTGCACCACAGCATCTGTTTGACAGTCCACTGGCTTCCTGATGGTCTGGTGTAAAAGTGCAGTCTGGGTGTGGAATGAGACAAGACTCAAGCAGATCAGCAGTCTCCATCCCGTTGCCCCCTTGGTCTACTCTGCTACGCTCTGGCCATTGAGTCAGCACAGAGATGGGGTCTGGAGGCATTGCTGCAGGGCTTCTCTCTTCAGGGACAGAAGCACATTAGTACATTCATGAATTCAGAGGATGAAGTGACTGGAAAATGCAGTTCCTTCTATGGAGTCACGGGAGGGCCATGCCTTACGCTGACTGTTAGAAACAGGAGTCCACTACCCGCTAGAGAAACAAAGGATCTGAACACTATTGGCAGTTTGGAGTACTTTTACCTTTATGTAGTTTTATTATGTAGTTTATTGGAGAAGTAAAACAACTCATTTGGTTTGTGCATTGGATTATATACATATTTGTGTATTATGGATATAATGTATTAACAGCTCTCTTGTTACTGATTTTCACTCGAGGTTTATTGTGAGATTATCCACATACATAGTTCATTTTACTGTGTATAGTAAAATTTACCCATCATTTTGGTGGACATTTTTGGTATTTCCTGAACTTTCTTTTCAAGTGTTGCTTGAGAATATTCACATGTGTATTTCCAGCACAGAAGTTTCTCTGAAATCCACACCTAGAAGTGGAACTCCTAATGTATATGTTTGTGGGGGTTTGAATGAGAATGGTCTCCATTGGCTCGTGTATTTGTATGCTTGGTCCTTAGTTGGTGAACTCTTAGGATTGGGAGATGTGGCACTGGGGATGGGCTTTGAGGTTTTAAAAGTTCACACCAGGCATAGTCTCTCTCTGCCTACAACTTATGAAGCAGGTGTGAGCTCTCAGCTATTGCTCCAAGCATTATTCCCACTTGCCTGCCACTGCGCTTCTGACTGTGATGGTCGTGAACTCACCCTCTGAAACTGTAAGCAAGCCCCCAGTTAAATGCCTTCTTTTACAAGTTGCTTTGGTCATAGTGTCTGTTCACAGCAACAGTAACTAAGACGGTGATAAATTAATCTTCAGTTTTAAAAATAATGCCACATTTAACCTCCAAAGTTACTGTAGTTTTTCATTCTAATAATTTCTGTGTGAGGATTACTTGTTCTACATCCTGTCACTCTTGTGAGTCAGGCATTCTCTTCTGTCAGTTCAGAAGATGTCAAGGTTCATTGTAGTTTGGGTTTTCTTACTCTTGTGGGGCATGTTTACATGTTTACTGTGTTTCCCTTTCTATGGAAAGCCCATTTTTATCTTTGACCTTTCTTTCCCTTTGGTTGGTTGTCTTTCATGGGAATGCTTATGTATTGAAGATGCTAATTGTGTCATTTATTTGTGTAGCACACCACAGATAGATATGAAACATAGATACCTAGTTTTGACCCAGACATTCTCACGGGTAGCATTTATCTGGAGACTTGCCTGGAGCTAAAGGTTCTTAGGTTGTTGATAGGGTCCAGTTTGTTGCTGTTCTCTGACCATAGGTTTACCGTGTGGACCTCTGTCCTGGGACACTGTCAGTGTAGCATCTTAGAGGGAGTGGTCCAGGAGAGTGAAGAGCAATGATGGAGACCTAATTTTGTGCCCTAATGTCAGGTGTGACATAACGTTTGTCCTCTGCTTGTGAGCACAATGACCAATCCTGGCATAGTGTGAGTGGAACAGTACATGGTTGTTAGTAGCAGAGGGCAGGGAACATTGCGGCCCTCTCAGAGGGTGCCTTTCATACCAGTCTTTCTTCAGTTCTGTGTTGGTTCTTTCCCACATATTCTTTTGATGAGGTCCATTTTAGTTCATATCAACTACTTGTTCATAACTTTTTTTTCTTTTATCTACTGTAAGAAAACTCCTTAATTAGGTTGGAAAAAATAGCTCAGCAGTTAGGATCATGAACCGCTGTTGTAGAGGACTTCAGTTGATTTCTTTGAACCCTCATCTACCTATAACTCACAACTACCTATAACTTCAGCTCCGGGGATCAGATGCTCCTTTCTGCTGTCCATGGGCATACATTCAAGTGCACCCATCCCCCCACCCACACACACAAAATAAAATCTTAGAATTCTTAGTTATCTAAAGTAAAAAGAGTATTCTGTGTTCTTAAAGTGCTCCCTAGTGAGCTTTTCTATCTAACAGAACAAATATGTTCACCCTACTTCCGTTCTTATTCTGTGTGTAGATAATCTGTTAAGTAGGGTAATCTGTTAATTTATAATCTGTTAAGTAGGATATACCAACCTGGGATCACAACCAACCAATATCTTGGTTTTTAAAGTTTTGCTACAAGACCTGTATGGGAGAACAATGGCTGCAGAACCTCACTGAAAGGTACAGTTTCTCTTCAGGTTGTATGAGAAGACAGGCGTATTTTGTGGTGTGGTGGTTAAGGTTAGGTGTCAATTTGCCTGGGTTAAGAAACCGCTAGAACACTGGAGGGAAAGTCCTATTACTAGGCATGTCTGGGGTGTTTCCAGAGCCTGGCATGTGAGCTGGTGGGAAAAAGTCAACCATCAGTGTAGATGGGCACTAGTTGGGCGCCAACCTACACAGAATGTAAACAACAGTGGATGCTTTTCCTGCCCTTGAACTTACTCCTCCTTTGGCCTTTGAACTCCACTACTGGTAGCATAGACTCCCAGGGTCCTGGGCGTTTGCTCTGTACTGAAAATTACACCCTTAGTTTTCTTGATTCTGAGGCATTTGGAGTTTGACTGAGCGAGGCTACAGCCCTCCAGGGTCTCCAGTTTGCAGATGGCCTGGCATGGGACTTCTGGTCTCCATAATCAAGTAAGTCAGTTCCTTTACTAACCTCCCCATCACTATATAAATATGTTGATTCTGTCTCTGGAGAGCCAGAATATATCTGGTAACCAGTTTTGGTCCTCTTTTTTTGCTGGTAAATGTTCTCCTCAACCCTGTTTAATAAGTAGGATCCCTGTTTCCTGGAGGCAGTTCAAGTTCACTACGGTGGGCAGATCAACTCACTGTAGGTGGCGCCACCTCAGACAGGTGGTCCTGAGTTGTGTAAGAACACAGAAGCAAGAAGCAGGCGGTAAGCATCGTTCCTCCATGACTTCTGCTCCACGTTCTAGCTTGGAGGTTCTGCATTGAATTCCTGCCCTGGCTTGCCTTGCTGACAGACTAACCTATAAGCCATTTCCAACCCCTTTGTTTTATCACAAGAAAAAGCAAGCCAGGACAATGTACTTAAGATGACCATGTTAGAGTGTAGTATCTATAACCAGGCAGTCAGTCCTCCAAGTCTATTTAATATCGTGAAGAAAACTTGGTGTGCTTTAAATACTTGGGGAAACAGACCAGGCATGGTGGCACACACCTTTAATCCAAGCATTTGGCGGCAGAGGCAAGTGGATCTATTGTAAATTCAAGGCTGGTCTGGTCTACATGGTGAGTTCCAGGACAGCCAAGACTACATGGTGTGTTGGACTATAGTGCCCAAACCGAGAAGGAGTCGCCCCCAGAGACCACCTCATACACCATATCCGATGCAAAAGCATGAGGATTTTATTAATTCTGTCATGACAGGGTCCCTCAGCATTCGGGAAGCCGAGAGACCCCGACTAGCTGATACAGTCTACTTTTAAAGGAGAAGGCCCCATAGAAACAAGAGGGGTTTTTCCTTGACCATTATGATTGGCTTATTCGAAAAGGGCTAATATCAATAATTGACTGGAGAACTATTGTCAGATCAGATGAGGTAAGAGGTCATTTTGACCCCGTTTCCCAGGGGACTGAGTCAAAACATACGTGTATGGGTAATTGTTCAGGAACTGAGTACGTGCATGTGTAGCTGTTAGGTCCTTGGTTCCCAGGGGAGGAGGGGAAGCACTGAGGCACAGAGGCTGAGAGGGTTTGGAATTGTCAGAAATGGCTTCAGAATTGTCTAAAATCTTACAGGTGAAGCCCTGCCTCAAGCAAAAAAGATAGGAAAACAAATAGGTAAATGCTAGATAGTTGATTATAGAAGACTTTCAAATCTTGTATTACAAAATTTTTACAATGGAAAAATGGAGACTATTTAAATATTAGACATTATTCTTTTGGGGAAGTCAGAAACCTAGAAAATGAGCCTGTAAGATTTGTGTATCTTCTAGAGGAAATGACTGGTTCATATGCTTTTTCTGTATATTATAGTTGATTCAGAGTATAGCAAATACTATATATTCTAAAAATATTAGGGTTTGCCTTCACATGGAGATTCTTAGGTTTATTGGCACGATGTGGTGGGAATGTCCCTTAGACACTCATGTATTTGGGAAGATCACAAAGGTCTTGCTGGAGGAAATACATCACTGGAGTGTGGGCTGTATTTATAGCCACACCCTACTTCCTGTTCTTGTTCTGTGTGTAGATGAAAAAGATTGGGGCTTCCTGTCACCATGATGTTCTCTGTCCCTCTAGAACGATAAGCCAAACTATAATGTAAACCCTTTCTCAAGTTGATTTTGGGCACAACAAAAACTAACTAATATAAAGGGGCTAAGGGCTACCCAAGGAACTGTGAATTGGAAAGCATTGCTCCAAGTGTGTCTGGAGAGCTTTCCTGGGGAGCCAGTGTGGTAGATCGATTGTGTCACGACGTAGAATTCCAAGGCCAGGTGGTGGTGGCACACACCTTTAATCCAGCACTCTGGAGGCAGAACAGGCGGATCTCTGTGAGTTCAAGGCCAACTTGTTCTACAGAGCGAGTTCCAGGACAGGCTCCAAAGCTACAGAGAAACCCTGTCTGTAAAATTAAGAAAAAAGAAATAGAATGGCAGCTGACATCTGGGTGCACAGTCCAGCTGTTGGCTAGCACTTTCCCTGGAGTTTGAACCTAGGACATTTGAAGCAGGACTTCACTTTGGCTTACATTCTGTCTTTGCAGTAGAACCCTTAGATTTGCAAACCACTTTTGGTTTAATATGGGAATCGGGAAGAAAGAAAGCTTCTTAGAATCCAGGAGTTAGAATTATCATGCTAAAGTGAGTCAACACTAAAGAGACAGGATACAGTCGTTTCACAAAAACATATATTTCCACTCATGACTATTTACAGTTTCATAGTCAAAGAATATCATATAACTGATACCTTCTGCAAAGCTTCATGCTTTTCTTTTAAATGCCTCTATTTACATTTATATGACATGGAATTAAAACTAAGATGGTCAAATACCATGATTATTAAATAACCAGCAACACAGCTATGACTTTTTAAATTTGCTGATCAACATTAGCAATAGTTATCTTAATAATAAATTACCATTCATTTAAAAATCAGTAATTTTAAACAATTCATATAAATAAGTATGCTCTGTGCAGTTTATACATTTAATATCCTGTGGATATTAAAAGCTTGTGTCTTCTTAGATTTGCACATTACTTTATAAGATGATGAGCATTCCCAGCAGGACTGGAAAAGCTTCAGGTAATGCCCCAAGGTCTCCTGGGTGGTTCTCAGAGCTCAGCCTGCTTTACAGAAGGAGGTTCCAGTTTGCGTGAGAGGGCTGTTAAAATCTGGTTGAACTTCTCGTATCTCTCCATCTGGTTGACTTCGGCACCCTTGCTGCCCCACAGCAATCGCATCTGAAATTCAGTCTTCAAGATCTCACTCATTTCTTCATCCGGTTGAAAATCTAATCAAAATAAAGCAGGTAAGTTTGGTTCTGCCTCAGAGGGTTGAAAGTGGGCGAAAGCTATCCTGTGCTACGTGCGGTAGAGTTAAATGAACTTCCTCCTCTCTAGAAAAATTATTACCTCCTCATTTGACTAGCTTCAAAGAACTCACAAGCCTGTGTCCCATTTGAGGAGTGTTGGCTAGCATCTTGTCTGCATTTGTAACAACTTTACTTGCCATATGATTCAACTATTTTAGCTGTAAAGTTTGATTGATGCTAGTAAATTTATCATTTTAGGATACTTTCTTCAGCTTAGAAAGTCCCTAGTACTTGCAGGCAGCTAGCCTCTGTTTCAGCCCCTGTCCTAGAGAACCACTGAGGAGCTCTGCGTCTTTAGGGGTTTGATAGGAATGGAATCATGTGATATCTTATGCACTGTCAGGCTTCTTCAACTATGTGTGAATGGTTTTCAAATTGTTCTGTGTATGGTGTGTTAGCAATAACACATTTTGTTTAATTGTTGATTAATAGGCATTTATGCGGACATACCCATTCACTGATGTACTGTGAGCAATGTCAACATGTACAAGCCCGTGTGGACATTCATTTGTCATACAGTAAGCATGTGTTTACTCTGAAAGAACTAGTCATAAACTCTTCAGTTTTATATTCACTCTTAACATATGAAGAGTCCAGCACTGCATAAATCAGGATTGGTGGCTCCCATATATCTATAATCCTAGAATTTGGGAGGTGGAGGCAGAAGGATCAAGAAGTTCAAGATCATCCTTGGCAAGGAACCAAATTTGAGGTCATTTGGGATCTATAAGACCCTATCTCGCAAACAGTGGGATTTCTTTTCTTCCGGGTGTTATTCCCACATACTGCCCTTCTGAGCAAACCACTTTTCCTGAGTGTTCATGGCATGCTCTGCACTTGCCACTGTGTGCAGACACACCTGTTTCCATGCCTCGGCCCCTTGAGGGCCACCACTTAGCTCGTGCAGCACACACCGCAGCGGTGATGAATGTTTATCAGTCTACTGAGGAAGCTGCTTCCTTCTCCAGAGCTTAAGGAGAAAGTTCAGTTTACACACTTTCCAGGATGTGTTCTGGGACTCTTGGAGCAGGCATAACTAGGAAGGAAGAGGCGCACAGACAATGAAGTCTGGATAAAACACCTTGTGGTGGCTACTGCCTTCCCAGGTGGTAATGGTGCACATTCTTCTTGACGCTGCCTTTTATGTATTCTCTCCCTTGATAGAGCACAGAAGAAGAGAAATGCAGGGCCCCTAAGTCATCTGGAATTGCAGGACGTAGTTTGGTATGGGAAGACGGCTCAATCAGAAAAGCGCTTGCTGTGTGAGTACAGGCCTAAGTACAATCTCCACGGCGCACTTTATGACACATAAGAGCTCTGACAGGATTAATACCCAGAGTATACAAAGAACTCAAAAACCAGTCAAGGAAACAAATGACCCAATTTTAAAATGTGCCATGGAGTTCTCAAAAAAAGAAATAAAAATGGCTAAGAAATACCTTAAAAGTGTTAGTTCACTATCCTTAGCAACTAGGAAAATGCAAATTAAAATTACTTTAGAGATTTTATTACCCATTACCCTAGTCAGAATGACTAAGATTTAAGAAAAAAAAAATGCTTACAAGGATTCAGGGGAAAGGAAACACTTATTCAGTGTTGGTGGAATTGTAAATTGGTGTAGCCGCTATGGAAATTAATGTGAAGAATTCTCAAAAAGCTAAAAATAGATCTCCCATATGATCCAGCTATACCACTCCCTGGCGTATGCCCAAAGTATTTGACATCCTACTACACAGATACTTGTTCAGCCATGTTCGCAGTAGCTAGGAAATGGAAATAACCTTAGTGTCCTTTTGCCCGATGAATGGATAATGAAATGTGGTATATATACACTGTGATTCTACGGAACACTATTCAGGGGTGTATATACACTGATTCTGTGGAACACTATTCAGTGGTATACTCTGTGATTCTGCAGAACACTTCAACTGTAAAGAAAGTGAAATAATGAATTTTACAAGTAAGTAGACAAATCTAAGAAATACTGTTCTCATGAAAAGAGACCGTGGTGGGTTGTGTGGGGAGGTCTAGAGAGCAGACAATAGGACACAGGTGCTATGAAGGGGGAGGGGGTGCTCTATCCTTTCTCCTACCCCATTCCCAGTTAAAAGACATTAAGAATGAAAAAGCTATAGAGAAACATAGTTTGTTTACTTATGTTAGTGTATTGTGTAATTTAAATGAAGTTATGCCACTGGGGGTGGTAATGCTCCCCCTTAGAGTCATAGTCAATCCAACAGAAGCCCCAGTGCCAGGCATGGGAAACTCCTTTGAGTCTTTAACCAAAGGGGCTCAAGAGACTCTCAGAACTTGAGGGTAAAATCCTAATGCTGAAGATGCCACATACTTTAGACACAGGACCTTGAGGAGTCGAGTTGGGACTGCCCTGGAAGCCTCCACCCTGAGGAATGGCTCTCAGCACCTGCAGTTGCTATGCAAGTTGCCAAGGGAGATACACAACCAATAGTCCTACTCGGCTGTAAGCCCTGTGAGCCACAACTATGGCTATTACAGCAAGGGTTCAGAAGTGGCACTTATATCTTGGAGGTTACCAATTGGATTTAAGACCCACTCAGTAGAAGGGAATTCATGCCTGGTACTGTAAACCTAGCCAACTACTTGTGGCTGATGAGGTCAGGGGAGAACACACTACTATCGCTTTCCTAAACCACTATAATTCCCAAGTGCATTCTACATATCTACGCTTACACCCACAGACAGGTGTAGCTTGCGCCCCTCATCAAAGCAGCTGCTCTCTGCTTTTCAACCAGCAGCAGAAATCTCCAAGTGGTCAAAGTGCAGAGAAAAATTTACTGTGGACGGCCCATCTCCCGGTTGACAATCTACAACTTAATCTCTGCATCTAAGGCTCAGGGAACATCAAGGAAGAAGGACCAAGGTATAGGTTATGTGGTACTGTCTTCTACATACAATAGGAGTTGCACTCAGGAAATCTCAAAAATAGGTCCTCTACCTAGACCTGTCCAGTGGCAACACCAGCTGACATCTCAAAGTGGATGGGAGAAATTTTACAAGGCCCTACCCCTAGATGAAGTGCTATAAGTAATTAATGGCTACTGAAAGAAGAGTCAGTTCCCTCAAGGGACAGACTCCCTGATAGGTTATCCAATCCCAGTTGGTCATCCCTACCATATGGACATATGAACAACACAAAGTGGACTCATCAGATATTTATATTTAATGATATTAAATATGATATTTATAGATGCAGGTGTGTGTGTGTAACAATAATTGAAGTGGTCGATATAGGGAGACAGAAAGTGAAGGTAAGTGATAGAAATTACATAAATACAGTACTCATGAAGTTCTCAAAAAAGAAAAAAAAAAGTTGACCATGGTCAACTGGATGGCTCAGTGGTTCTGAATGTGCGCGACTGTTGTAGAGGACCTGAGTTTGTCTCCTAGCGCTATGTCAGGTGAGCTGTAACCAGCTCAAGAGCATGACACCTCTGAACTCCCTGTGCACCTTCACTCATGCTATCTACACACCTGCATAGAGACACATGCAATTTAGAATAATTTCTTTTAAAGCCAGGCGAAGTATGTACCGCTAACCCCCATGCTGGGGAGACAGAGACAGAAGGCCCCCTGGGACTTGTCCAGCTAGCCTAGCCCCCATAGTTAAGTTCCAGGCCAGTAAGAAATGCTGACGCAAAAGAGGGTGTACGGTGCCCTGAAGAAAGACATCTGAGGTTGACCTCTGGCCTGAACATGCACACACAATGACACCCATTTTGGTTTTGTGTGCTCTTATATTGAACTAGGGAGTAACGAGCAATGACATAGGAAAGGGAGTGTCCTCACCTTAATCTCTTCTCGTTGGTCATTTTTCTAGCTGACGGCATCCATGCCCTTTCTCTTACTCCTTCATTCTAATTCCCAGAGAGAGGATTCCAGAAACAAGATCCTACCTGCCAGGATCCTCTCAGCATTCATCCTGTAGCTCTCGGAAGCCTCGGCCATGAATCTGGCTGTCGCCAAGTGGTTCAGCATAATTTCACAGCTCTCGTCATTTTTTTCCCACATGTCAGTTCCTTCGAAAGTGACAGTCTGGCGTTCCATTAAGGTCACAAGAGGCATCAGCAGTGGGACTGATACACTGCTTGGCGGGACATGTGTGGACTCTGAGGAGCAAGGAGGGAAGTTCCACATCATGTTTTGTTGACAGTTAATTACAAACCAGCTGACTGTGTTTCGTGTAGCAATTGGCAGTCCATACATGCAATGCCATCGTGTGATTATATGACCGGGGGAGCTCGATGGCAGGGTCTTATGTGCCCCATTTAAAGCTCTGACAACAGACTAGGAACCACTTCCAGAGCAGCCCCGGCACTCTCTGCCCTGCTGTGCTCACCTTTGCCTTCGTGCAGGATTTTGCTGAAGGGCTTCAGCTGCTTCTCATAGAGGATGGCTGTTTGGGTGTAGTGGTGCCGCAGAGCGGTCCATGTCTTTTCTAACCTTGTGATCTGGAAGGAGGAAAGGTTATTGTTTCAGAAAGCCTCTTCCTAAAAATTGCCTTTCTGCTTCAATTTTGGAGTAGGTGATAGATGTGCATGACAATGTCAGAAGTGGTTGTGCACTGAGAGAGAAACATGACCCCTTTATCCTGTTCTGCATGGTTCTGATGGCCCATCCCACAAGTTAAGCTTGCATGTGTGTGCCTGTACTTGCTTTGAAAAAGTAGCTCTCTCATTGAAGCTACTTTGTGGGTGAGAGTGGGTTCTCTCCTGCCCTGTAGTTCCAAGAAACTTCTGGTGGGCACTTAATTTGTTAGGTCACTGTTTTTAATGAGGGAAATTATGTGCCAAGCATGCTCTGACTTCCAGGACATGTGACTGCAGCTGTGTCCCTCCGTGGCAGGGACAGATGTTTGTGAACACCTGGCAGGATTTCAGAAATAGCCTGTGTTTAGGAAACAGCCCAGATAAAGACCCAGCAGGTTGATGCTGCTGGTCTGACCTGGCTTGCAGGACTCGACTCTACTCAAAGTTCTCCAAGCACTCACACAAGGGAGACACAACAGATCTCACTTCCCTCTAGGAGGCCCATTGCGTTTGATACTTTCTGAAAATATCTAACATCTGTCAGTGCAGACAAAGTCAGAGGTCAGACCTGAGACCTGAGATACCCTCCAGGGAGCTACATGGCAGCCGTCTTAAGGAACCTGAGGAAGATACTTTGAGACCATCAGTCTAGGACAGTGGTTCTCAACCTTCCTAGGCCTTTGACCCTTAGTGCAGTTCCTCATGTTATGACTCCCAACAATAAAAACATTTTCATTGCTACTTCATAACTGTAATTTTTGCTATTGTAATGTAAATATCTGATATACAGGATATCTGATCAGTGACCCCCATGAAAGGGGTTGAGAACTGCTGGTTCAGGGATTCTCTGGTATAAGTTTCTTAAGTGCCTTGGCTTCCCCAAGTCATTACCCAAACATCACATTCCTGATGACCCAAGTGGATAGAGCCGCTGACATGCCACACACTCCAGGCTGTTGTCTTGTCCTAAATGGTTCTTCAGGAATTCTGCTTATTAGTAAGGCTAATTCTTAGTATTACACATCAAAGATGAGATGTGGGCTGTCAGCACTTACCAGTGCTTTTACAAACAGAATTTTACAAAATACTGGGGACAATATTCTTGGCTGCCTCTAACCAAGGCAGCTTTCACTAAAATTCAGTTATCTCTAGAGACTGGCTGGAGCAGTCAGCCATACATGCTGTTGATGAACAGAACTCTGCATAGCGCTGAATGCACTCTTGTGTGGGCAGCAGCACAAAGCCAGCATCTCACCTGAGGCATCTCTAGGGCTTTCATGATGGCTGAGAAAGAATAGAGGTCTCCCATGGTGTCTTTCAGTTCCACTGCCACCTGGATGATCTTATTGAGGGTACCTGCTCTGTTTTCCAAAGTGCCCGTGCAGCCCAGAATGTCCACAGCGATGCCAATGGCCATGGTGTTGTGTCTAAGTGGAAGAAGACCAAGGGTCAGGCTCAGGTCAACAAGATGAGGAGAAAATGGCCCTAATCCTCCAGAAAGAGGGTTGTGTGCCCCTGGCTAGGAACCAGTTTGAAAAGCTGATCTTAAAGCCATCCCACACCAGGCAGGGGACGGATTCAGGAAGTAAGATGCCCTTGGACATGTCCAGCTCAACTCTGCAAATGGAAGCATGAAGAGGACCTCAGAAGTGATGTGGCTACAAGGCTCCCTTTACTACCATTTCCCCAACAGACAGGATGCTACCCCTGAGAAAGACTGGGACCACCTCTTAGTGAGGAGTGGAAAAGACAGAAACAGGGAGAGGCAATATACTTGATCCAGGAAGATGACATGGATATTAGAACAAGGGGAGGAGAGAGGGGACAAGAAGGGTGTTCTGCGACCCCATGCAGATGCCACAGAGTGATTGGAGAGGTGGACAACGACTGGAGGACAGGCAGGAATTTGCTATAAGGTCATATCCGAATACAAAGTACCCTGCCCTCCCCCAGACTCCCTTTTCTCACCCTAGACTACATGGGTCAAACTCAGAGACTTAGGGCAGGAAACAGGGTAACTTTTCTGGACATGACAATGGGACCTTATGACAGGGTCAGTCAGTGGCAGGAAGCTCAGACAGTGACCTCTTTCTTTCCCTCTGTAAATCTAAATCCAGGAATTTACTGCACTGGGTCAAAATAGTCTTAATTTTCTAGGCTACTATGCAGTTGCTGGAGGTACCATGTGCCTCTGAAACTGCAGGGTCACACTGTCCTGAAAGCTCACAACTGGGGCTGGGGCTGTGTTCCTTCTGTGCCTAAGTCATTGGTCTCTCACCCTTGGCAGAGGGTAGCAGGGACTCAGCTCATGCTCAGCCTTCCAAGTTCCTCCAAATGCCTTGATTGTTAACTAAGTAATGAGCTCTGCTGGCTCCAAGTGTCTTTACACGTGTGTGTATGTGTGAGAGAGAGAGAGAGAGAGAGAGAGAGAGACTCGGTCTGCAGCTCACATGTCCGTGGTCAGCAGCTAGAGGTACTCACATGTTACCAGAAGGATGTGTGTGTGTATGACTCAGTCTGTGGCTTACATGGCAATGGCTGGCAGTTAGAGGTTACTCATTGTGCTCTCAGAAGTATGCCCCTGAAGTGAGATGGTAAACCAGAAGTCAAGGGTAGCTTTTATATTTGATTCAAGAGCAAGAGAATAGTCATTGGGCAGTCCAGGATTTCTTTAACCTTGGTCCTTATTTAGTTAACACATCATAGCTAATCAAACTATCCCCCTGGCTCAGTGGGTAGATCCCACAGTCAGAGACGAATAGGAAACAAATTAGGGTGCAAGATTCTAGGCACGTAGCATAGAGAGAGGGATGCTGATGAGAGTCGAAGTCAGAAAACAGCAAGAGAGCGGTTCCACAACTGCTGGTCGTGGCTGAGGCTCAGAGCTCAGACTCCGGCACAATTCTCAGTGCCAGGAAAAGGAAGAAATCTCTGGAGATCTCAGACTGCAGCTATCCACTAGGACCGAGGAAGTGAGACGTGCTGCTGGTCATGAGGAGGAAAAGGAGGTGGGAACTGAGGAAGGAGTCTGGTCAGGAAAAGGAGGCAGCTCAGCAGTGCAACAAGTAATTCCCCAGCACCTCACACCACGAGCCTGCCTGAACAAAACTGGCGGTGGGCACTTTCTAACCCATCGATCCTGCTTCGGTCTCCCCCACTCTTATCCCCCCACCTGCTGTGAGACCAAAGGCATCCCCAAAGCCTCTGTCTCACTCCCTCAAAGCCCTCTCTCTTATTTTGTTTTGGTTTTCTCTGTGGAGACCGTGTCTCCATATACAGTCCAGGCTGACCTGCACTCACCACCTAGATGACAGACGGTGCTGGGATTACAGCTGTGTACTCCCAGGCTCATCTCTGTAACATTACGTGAGTGAAGCCTTTACTTCCTAGAGGCCGGCAGCTGCCAGCACAGGTGGATATTTCCACTTCGATCTGCCACCCATGTACAGTGGCCAGAACAGTCAGTGTCTGTGCGCGCTCCTGCACCACAGAACGCTCAACTGGTCAGGGCCGTGCCCAAGAATATCATGGAAGCCATAGCAGTCAATCATGGCTACTGGAAGAGTTTGCACAATAGTGGGTGCATGCATGTATGTGTGCGTGCGTGTGCGTGTGTGTGTGTGTGTGAGTATAAAAGGCCTGTTTTTGTGGTCATATGAAAATTTAGTCTTGTGCTTCTTAAAATCATGTCTCATCTCTAAGCATTCCATGTTCAAGAGCATGTTTTTGTTTTATTTTTTTGTTTGAGAAAAGTCTTTATTATGTAACTTGGGCTGGCCTTGATCCTCCTGCCTCGGCCTCCCAGGTACTGAGATTATAGGCATGTGTGCATTTTAATGGACACCTGGTGTGTTGTTGGTCAGTACTGTCAATTTGAGAGAATCTCAAATGGGCTGGACTGGTAGATGGGCCTCTTGGGGGGGTTATAGCTGAGGTAGGAAGACATGCCACTGTGGGTGGCAGTGCCCCCCAGTTGGGAACCCTGCACTGGATAAATGGGGGACACGGAGCAGCAGCTTGTACTCAATTGTTTGCTTCCTGACCATGAACACAAGGTCCTACTGTCTCTGCTTCCCCACCGGAGAGACTGTGAATCTAAATAAACCCTTTCTTAGGATGTATTTGCCAAGGTAATTTAGTACAGCAACAAAAAGGGAAACTACCCTGGGGTTGTAGTGTTTCTGAAAATGGCAGCGTGGTTTTGTCTCCGAGCCCTAGGATCCATAGTCCTCCTGTCCACCCCTTACAGAAAGAGGTCAGAACCCATTCTCAGTCTTCCCTAGTCTTGCCTAGTTCATCAAGAGCTCTTAAGTTTCAGAGCCACAGATGCTCGTGAGAGGTAGAGCACAGCAGGTATAGTCTCCCAGCTGCAGCCATGCCACAGCTTCAGAGCCATTCTCCTGCCACCCACAGAAACGGGGCCAGGACAGTGCGAAGCCCCAGACTCCCGCTGCACTGTCTGCTCTTCAGGTATTCTGTAGCTCAGGCTTGAGAAGAGCCGTGCGGACCCTGAAGTAACATGACTCCAGGACAGGCTGATGCGACTCCTCTCTCCCTCTGCACCCTGCTGCACAGATATGTGCAAGGGGCTGAAAGTATGGGAGATGCAGAGACGGCGTGCTCACCTTTCTATAATGTCCAGGCGCAGCTGGCGTCCATGAGGCAAGGTAATGAGTTCCAGTCCTGAGCTCACACCCATGCTCCTCTTCATGTCTTCAGAGACTTCTAGTATCCTAGCAACCTGTCAGGAGCCAAGTAGAAATTCGCTAGATCAGGAAGTGGGTTGGCCCCAGTGTTAATTTAGCACGAGGAAAGAAATACAGTCCACGGAATTCTGTGGCTGTGGACAGAATGCGCTTATATTTCTTTGAGTGACAGCACAATCTTAATACATATAATACGATATAAAGCTGGGAGCGGGACTGATAAAATAGCTTGGTCCGTAAAGTGCTTGTTGTACGAGTCTGAGAACTGTTTGATTACTAGCACCCTTGTAAAAAGCCAAGCATGGTGGAATGGGCTCAATCTTCAGCACTCAGGAGGAAGAGAAAGGTGGATCCCTGGGGCTCACCAGCCAGTCAGCCTAACCTAATTTGCAAGCCCCAGGTCCATGTAAGAGACTGTCTCTCAAACAACAAGGTGGCTAGCTGCTCAGGACTCCTGAGGTTGTCCTCTGACCTCCACACACTGACATGTGCTAATGTCTCCTCCCATGTGTACTACCTCACACATGAACACACACACATTCCCTTGCTTAGTGGGCAAAGTACTGAAGAAACTCCCAAATGGTCTCTACAACCTGCAAATCTGGCATGCATTCATACCCAGCCAGGGAATTAATCATTCGTTCGAGCCCTGGGCTGACACAGGCTGGATCCTGGAGAGACATTTTGCTGCCAACAGCAAGGCTGCACGCGTGTGGAGCCTACCAGTCTCTTCAGTGGAAAAGCAGAGTGCGCTCCAAGCTCCCCTCTGCTCTGGGCTTTGCCATTCATGGTCTCACTTAACAGCCACAGCTGGCTGCTATTGCCCTTAATTACGCCTCTCCTGGGTGCAGTAAGTGCACCTTATGGCTGGAAACCATTACAAACATATGTGGTGATTTGAAACCCACACACCCACGTCTCCTCCAGAGAGGTTTCCCTGAAAGGAAATCTTGGCTTTGTCCGAGCCAGCTCTCATCCCAAACCAATCCTTTTCTTTTTTCTTCATTGATTAAATTTGTTCTTTCTGTTTCTTACCGTGTGTTTTTTACCAGCTCGTTTCTGATGTGTGTAACCAGCGGTTTAATGGAATTGGATACGAGACCTGACCATTCCTAGTTAGTACACATCGTGAAGTGTGACAGTAGACTCAGTATGTCCCTAAATTGGGGCCACGAGAGCTTAGGGACAAACTGCAGTGTGACCCTGGGACTCGGGAACCTAACCAAGTCTGGGCACATCGCTGGCACAGGATGGTTCTTGTGTTTCACCTGGTAGACTGGCCTCTATGGTGATCACTCCAGGTACGCAAGCAGTGCCTCTGTGGGGTGCCCTGTAACCCACACCTTCTACGTAACAAGGCCGAAGGGCTCACCACTGGCAGTTTTCTTCTAGAAGCAGTAGCAGGAATTCTGGGGGTTCCTGGAGAGCTAGATGCCTCCCTTCTGACTTAAGTAAGTCGGCCGCCATCAGGTGCTTTCCAGGCCCACGCGCTGGAGGACTGCGGGATGTGGAGCTCACGTGTCACATGCAGGCCAAGGTTAAATCCTCTGGCGATTATATTATTATATATTACATGGGGAGGAGGCGGTGTTTACTGTGGGCTGACCCTACCTTGGCAGGGCAGGATGCAGAAGTCTCCCTTCTGCCCTCTAAGTCCTCCTTGTCACCACTTAGTGAAGCCTCTGGACCCATTTCTCTACACTCCACTGCTTCGAGGCCAGTGCAGTGTGCAGGAGCCCTGGAGGGTACCTGGCCTGGCCCTCTTCTTGGCTACCAAGAGGCCTAAAGTACAATCACACTGCCAGGCCAATCCCTAGCCGTGCTGGCTCCGCTGTCCACGGCAGAGGACGCAGACCTGCACCCACATACTCATAGGTTTGCTTGCCTAACTTGATTGTAAAGTGCTATAACAGCAAGATCCTGTATGAGCCCAGAAGGAGAAGCTTACACACCAGGAAAGGCAGTCAGGCCCTTCCTAACCTGCCCTCCTTCTTTGATCTAGAAATAATCTCTCTCCCGCCATGGCTTTTGACAGAAATCCTGGCACATGCACCTCATAGCCACCTACAAGACACTGTCTGCATTCACCTTGCCAACTCTTCAGCCTTCTAAATCTGTCTTCTAAATCAGCTGGCCCTGATTGCTAGCTCTCAGCTGACCTCGGACGTCCCCCACTCCCACACAGAGCACTTCCCAGCCCTGCTGCAGACCAAGCTCTTGTATCCCTTTCCCATTGGACCTTCCATCCTGGATAGAGGCGACAGCAGGTGCTCAGTCAAGGCTGGATATGGAACACTGACCAACACTTAGTGCTTGCTCTGGCCCGGCAACGTGTGCGGGCTTCACATATATTACCGCAGCCTTCACTGACCCCTGGGTAGTGGTACTCCACTCCACGTTCAAAGACAGTAGGTGGAGGAGTGGCTGTGCTTCCCCAGGGCAAGTGAGGAAAGCAGCAATGCCCATCTGCAGGTGGGAGGGGCCCAGGAGTTGGGGTGCTGGGCATCGATGGGCTCCAGCTTCCTGTGTGCTCAGAACCACCCACTGTCCCGATGCCCTTAATAAGCAGCTGTGCCTGAACTACGTGTCGGGGTGGGAATGGGCACATGGGACCCAGATGCGGCTTCCGGCCTGCTTTTGGCTCCTGGATGGCTCCATCTCGTTGCTGCTACATTTGGGGTGGGAAACAGTTTTTCTCTTGGAAGCACTGGCTGTGCCTGGTAGTTCTGGGGAAGAGGGGAAAAGCAAGGCATGGGTGGTGGAGGGAAATACAGGGAGGGCTGACTGCAGCCTTGCCCGTGAGGCTAGGGTGAGCAGTCTAGGCTGGTTTCTCCTTGCTTGCTGGGGACTCCCAGGAAGCCTGAAGACAAGGGAGGAGGCCCATCAGAAGGACAAAGTGCACAGGACAGGAGAGGAGGAGGGCTGCATACTTGTCTGGTGACGTCAGACTTAGGCTCTCTCTTCGGCTGTACAAAGCAGTGGGAAGGTTCCAGACCTGTGGAGCATGGGCAGGCACCTCCCCTTTTCCTCCCCCTAGACATTCAAGCCCTCACAGACACTCACGGGCTGACTACCCCCAGGAAAAGAGCTGTTCTGTAAACACAGAACCCTGTGTGCACAAGGAGCTCCCTCCTAGGAGTTGGGGGGCAAGCAGGCTCACACTAGATAGGAATTTCATTCACCTCTGGCCCACTGATATGGTGTTGAACACTCAGGCCCAGCATGGTTGACTTGCTGGGACAGAAATTCTCAGTCCTCTTGCCACGGGACACCAGGCAAGGATCTGATATGATGAATTATCTACCCACCTGTGCGTTCTGCTCAAGGATGCCCAGCTAATGAAGTCAACAAATCCTGCTCTTTCATAGCCATCCAGTTTCTCGGCTCTCCTGTTGGGGCTTGCTTAGTGGGGACACCCGCTCCTTCCTCTACCAGCGTGGATGACTCCCTCAACTATGGGCACTAACTTACACTAGTCAACTAGTTACTTTTCCTGTCCTGGATTCAGGACAAGGGGCTTTTTCTACCCAGGATAGTCAGCAGTTATTTAGCGGTCCTTTGGGTTATTTTTGGGAGCCCCTTATCAGCTCCAGAACTCCCTGGGGGATTGCTAGGAAATTAGATTTCCAACCCCGATTCCTGACACAGGAAGGAAAATCCAGCTCTTGGACACATCCTAACCTTTGAAACTCGTGGCCTTCTCTGAACTGAATGAAATCGGACTTCACATTTCACTGAGGCCTTAGCTGTCACTCAGATGCCCAAGTGTCAGCTACTGTATACTGAAAAGGTGGGTCAACCCCAGATGCCCACTGTCGGAGAGACTGAGAGCTTATGAACACAGGTCACTGCTCCTGAAGCAAAAGCCACTATAAGAAATGAAGATGATGAAAATGTGTACCCTGGAATGAGAGCCACAGGCTTGAGATCGTATCTGTATGTGATAAGCAAGTGTTACAAAGCCGGCAGGCCTGGCATGCCACATGCCAAGTGCTGTCAGTGGCGGTCATAGGAACCTGGACTTTTTAAATGAGTTTTTAATTTTTTATTTTATTTTATGTGCATGGATCTTTTTCTTGCATGTATGTCTGTACAGTACATGTGTGACTGGTGCCCAGACACCAGAAGAGAGAGTAAGACCCCTGGACCTGGAGTTAAATATGCTATGAGCTGCCATGTGGGTTCTGGGAATCAAATTAGGGTCTTCTGGAAGAGTGGCCAGTGTTCTTAACCACTGACTTATCTCTCCAGCCTGAGATATCTCTCTCTCTCTCTCTCTCTCTCTCTGTGTGTGTGTGTGTGTGTGTGTGTGTGTGTATGCCATGTTGTTTGTGTAGCTCAGAAGTCAACTTGCAGGACTTGGTCCTCTCTTTCCACTGTGTAGATAGATTTTGGGGACTGTATTCAGGTCGTGTCTTGGCAGCCAGCCTACCTGCTGAGCTGAGTTTGTATGATTTTTTTATCTTTTCTTCTAATCTTCATTTTACAATTTTTCTAACTTAAAGAATTCTTGTAAAAAAAATAAAAAAGATCCAGTTGAAGATAATTATCCTAGAGGTCATGTCAATAATAAAATAAATATGGCACATGGGTAAGTTTAATGCATACTAGAATAAAATAGCCAGGGCCCTGCAACTCCCCAAACCAGGCTTTCAGCTATAGTCCTTGGGCCCCAGCTGTTCAGTTCTGACTGGCCTGAGGAATTTTTAACCAAGCACCAGGTAGTAGGAGGAGAGGTGTCGTCACAAATCTTGTTATCAGCAGACGGGGTCAGGGACAGGCCTGCCTTCCCTCTGCCTTCCCTCTGTCCAAGGTGAAGTTTACCAGCTTCCTGCTGGGCAAAGGTTGTCCTGCTGGTGGTTCCCACCCTGTAAGTAAATCTCCACACCTGCATTACCCTCTGGCTTTTCCCTATGACAAAGTACCTAGCCAATGAGGAAAGTACAGCCAGGCAGATCCCCTTACAAGCCTTCCGCCACCAGGGGAAGGGGCCAACCCCAGAACACTAACTAACCTTGCAGTCCACACTCAGCATGTGCTGCGCGATGACCCTGGCGTCGTTGTTGGTGAACACTTCTTTTGCACGCTTCAGCATGGCCGTTTCCAGGGGCTTGTTCTCCGGAGGAAGGAGCTTGGACTCAAAGTCATTGGGTCTGAATGACGACACGGTTTCTGTGAGAGGTGGCACAAACGTCGTCTTGTCCTCCTGACCCTCGTCCGTCTGTGCCGCCGGTGGATCCCAAGGTCTCGCTTGGTCGTCCCCATCGAGGATCAAGTAGTTGATGCCAGAGTTCCGGGGACCTGATGCCCCATTCTGTTTGACTGTCAGCAGCTCCTCGTGTGAGGGAAGCTTGGCTCCCCTGTCACAGCCCACAGCGAAAGCAGGGTTCAGTTCACAATAGTTGGCCTCGGAGTTGAGCCAGGCTGACGGAGACGGGGGAACCTTGAGGAAGGGCACCTTGCAGGGCTTTGGGGGTGGCTTGGGGCACAGCTGACTGTCTGATCCCCGCAGGGCCTCCCCTCCTCCCCTAGTGTCTGAAGAGAATCGTCGGACCAGTGCAGGACTCAGGGTGGGCTCGCTGCCAGTCCTGAACACAGGAGAGCTGGGGCAAGGGCTTGTGTCCATACCTGGAGACTGAGGGGGCAGCTTGCAGCCTGCGGAGGGAAAAAGAAGGGCAAAGAAAGCTCAGTTGTCTGGAGAGGAGGGAGCAGAGAGGGAGTGGTGGTTCCCAGCTCTCCCTCCTTGCCCTTGGGCTCCCCTCTCAGCCACAAAGGACACACTGGTGGACTTTCTCCCAGTAGGTCTGCTCTGTGGCTGTCCAGAACACGGTGAAGGCTCTGCTGGCTCCACCTCACACTCGGGACGGATTCTAAACCCCAGGGGCTGGGCTGTAAAACCATTTTATGGTCACAGCAGGTTGGGACAGTCAGAACAGGAAAACATGTCTTGGGCAGTGAATGACACAATCCTGCACTAAGGAACAGAAGTCTCCAGCCACGGAGCCTTAAGGGTTCTGAGTCACTCTCCAAGTCTGGTGGATCTCAGTCAGGATTCACTGAGGGAGCAAGAGAGGCGGGGAGGGTAGACAGACATGCTGAGAGAAGACGCACAGAGAAGTTTACAAAGGGGCACTAGGAAGCATCACTCTGTGGTCCCATGGGAGGTTACATAGAAAAGAAATGAAAAGCCGTCCCACTAACACTGAATGCTTTGCCTTTCCCAAGTCCCACCCCCCCCCATCATGAAAAGAGCACAGAGAAGCAGCAGTGTGTCTGTGGGTGAACAACTCTTCATTAGCATCCCCAGGAGCAACTGAGCCATTGCTATACAGGGTAGGGGATGGGGGACACTAAGGGGTGCACTTTTCTGTCATGATGCCCACCACTTATCAAAAGGATGAAAACCAGGGTGCAAAATGCTAGGTGACCCTCCTCCTTAATACATTAGTTTCCTCCGCTGCAAAATGAGGATAACTGCCCACTTTGAAGGCTGGTTATGGGATTTAAATCCTTGACTGATAGAGCATTCAGGGACTACAACCAGGCAGCTCTGCTAACCTCCCCTCCAGGCTGCAGGTATGGAGTCCTCAAAGCCTGTGGCTTGTTCAGGCAGGAAAAGCACACTGGCAAGCAGGGCCACACTCCCACCCCCGTCCCTGAGGCTCCCCACACCTACCTATGGGCAGGTGGCTCTCCGACTGGTGGGCTTTGAGGGCTAAGGCCCTCCTGTCCTGCACGTGATCCAGGCAGGCGGGCTGGCTGCCACTCTTCTCTTTATTCCTGAAGCCAAAGACCAGGCACAGACGTGTCATTAAGTAGTAAAGCCTTCAGTAGGCAACGTCACGGAAATTTAAGGAAAGAAATCTCCCAGAATGAGTGCGGCGCATACCCTTCACAGCAAAGAAAAGGCTACAAGGAGGAGAAACTGACGGGGTGTGCTGAGTCCCCAGGGCCAAGGCAGCTGGGTCCTGGGGGGCCTCCTCAAGCCTTCCATCCTGTTGAACAGAGCAGGGTGCAAGGGTCGCAGCCCCCTGGGGGATGGAGAGGGATCTGATGAATGGGAGTGTGTACTTTTCAAAAATGCTTAAGATGATTCTCACTCTCTGGGGGGATGGCTTATTTAACTAACATGACTTTTCCACCATGGACCAATGTCAGCTGGACGGAAGCTGGAGGTCACTCCATGGCTATGCACAGATCAGCACTCCCTCCTCCCTACCCCCTCCCACCCTAGTAATCTGCAGATCCCAGGGGGTGGCTGCCGCACCTATCTTCCTGACTCTGTGCCTGAAGCACCCACAGGTGACCTCCAACTGCTGAGCTAGAAGCAAAGTGGCAGGCACGGTCGCCAAATGGCAGCTGGGAGGCACAGTGCACAACCACACAGGGGCAAGCAGACTGGATGCTCTCAATGGGGGAAGAGAGACACAGGACCAGCCAGGCTGCAGTGAACCGGTTCCCCCACCTCCCTGCCCCTCCATCCCCATCTCACACAAACCAGATCTTCCCTACCTTTGAGAAACAAAACAAAACAAACTTCCAGCAACCTCTCAAAGATAAGTAAGTCAAGACGGGGCAAATTCCAAAAGGAAGTGGTTCCTGAGAAATGATATTTGAGCCACGTCCACTGTGATCAACCGATCAGATTCCAGGGGCCCAGAACAGCTGGCCGAGTGGAATGTAACCTGCCCGCGAAGGCACACCTTTGCCCAGAGCCTGAGGCTGCATGCCCAGCGTCAGAGCAGGCGGCGGCAGTGGGCCAAAGCTGACGTGGGGAAGTCGCCGAAGGGCAGCAGGGTAGGGGTGACAAGTTCATTAAGGCCACCGGTCATGTTGAGGTCGCCCTTCCTCCACCTGGAGTGTGCGGGCTGCCGCCTGTGGGAAGGTGTAGCAGCGCCTCTACATTCCAGAGAACAACAGAAGAGCATCTCCGATGTCATCCTTAACGCCCTGCTTACGCCCAAGTCTGACTTTTGCCTCCCCTGCAGATACCAGGAACATTAGCGCTTACTGTAAGTAAACACTTTCCGTTTCCTTCACCGGTTAAACCCACACAAGTCCCATGCTTCCCGATGGAGAAAGGGAGTCCCAGAGAAGGTCTCTGTCCGGGGTTGCATAGGGGTTGCATAGGGGTTGCATCGGCAGCCACATGGAGCCAGCCCGGAGCCACAGGTCCTGAGTCAGATGCTGACTAACGTGAACCAGGGAGCACAGCTGTAATTTCTGTTCCTCACATAGTCCTGGATTTCATGAGGCGTTTTTGCCGTAAAGAAATTATAGTTTATATTTTCGCCTGGCCCAGACAGAGAAGAGCAGAGAGGAGAACGGACACGTTCACTTACACATGGGAGCTCAGAAGCCAGGAGTGGGGGCACAGGGGCTGGGGGTCAGTCTACATCTCATCTTGGTTCCTCCCACTCTGGCAGTTGGATCTGTGAAGGATTCTCAGCTCTGGAAGCCAGAACCGTACAAACATAGAGCTCGCCTCTCAGCCTTTTCCTGTCCTGTTCTCTGAATGGTTCTCTTCATTCCCAGGGGCACAGGGTACAGTTTCCTCCCTCCCCACCTCAGTCCTTCAGGTCCCTCTCCAAGCCAACCCTTTTCCAGGCTCTCAGTTCCGAGTCCTCAACACTGACCCCTGCTGGATGCTGACACCGGCATGGCCGTGGTCCCTCCTCAGATGAAATGACTTTTTCCTCCGAGACACACCCCCTTCCCCAGAGTCACTGCTATATTGCCGAGGTGGTCTTCTCTGTCTTCCTCCAACCCCCAAGACCCTAGAAGCCTAGCTTCTCTCTCTCTCATCCTCTCTTTCAGCCTGGGCCCCTCCTGAAACCCACTCCGACTTGCTTGCTTCATTTAGTCTCTCCTCGGCTTGTGCCTAGTGCTGCCCAGTTTTAGCTTAGGATTTTTGTTCAACATACCAAGCTTTTGTATCACCTTAGTCTGCCAAACGCCTACGCCATCCCTTCTTTACATAGCCCCTCTGTTCTAGACTGAGCCATCAACCCTTCAGGCTCCTCTGGCCCTTGACTATCCCCCCCTCTTTTTTGCAGTGTCCCCCAAACATCCCCATACCTTCAGGTCAGCCTGCCTCCTGCTCAGCCCCTGTGACTTTGGTTGCTGTTTTTGTTTTTGAAATGGGGTCTCATTCTGTAATCTAGGAAGGCCTTGAACTCGGGGCAATCTCCCCCCTTCAGCCTCGAAGCCCAGAGGTGATAGGCGTGCATGACACACCCGGCTCCACCATTGGCTTTTCATGCACTTTAACTGGGAACTAATCACGCACACCTCGTAACACTCTCCACTCACACTGAGGGTAGCAGTATCCTCAACACCTTGGCCTACACTGGGCCCCCAGCACCCCTCAGACCTACCTGAGCAGGTTTCCCCGGGACAAGCTTTCCCTAGCCTGGATGCTACCGGTGGTGGTGAGGCTCAGTCTCTTAGCCACATCTGGCCTCCCGTCAGTAAAGCTGCCCTCCCGGCTGCAGCCTGGTGAGGTGCCATAGCGCTCCTCCAGACACCAGAGGGGCACTGTCCTGTTGATGGGCTGGAAGATGATGGCACCGCTCTGCTGGGAGATGGGCCGCCGGTTGCCCACGTAGCAGCGCACCAGCCCAGGGATGGAGTCAAAGCTCTCCATCTCAAACTGGTACTGCACGCGACTGTAGGCCTCGCTGAGCCTCAGAACAGTCCGGTTGATCTTAAAGTGCTGAGCAAGGTTCTTCCACTGACAGGTCAGGACAAAGTTTCCTGGGCTAGACAGGGAGTCGCGAACCAGAAAGTCACCATCTCGCTGCACCAGGTTTTCAGAAACCTGTAGACAGAATTGTGAATGAGGAGCAGGAAAAGCAAACCTATTCTCTCAAGAGTTTAGCAGAAGTCAGACTTTGTGTGTGTGTGTGTGCACATGTGTGTGCATCCACGCAGAGACCTTGGGTGTCAAGCTTTAGACACAACTCCCCCCCCCCTTTTTTTTTATTGAGGCAGGGCCTCCCACTGGCTTGGAACCTTTCCAGGTAGTCTCACTAGGCCAGCAAGCCAGGAATCTGCCTCTCTCTGCCTCCTCATTGCCTGTGTTACCACACCTGGCTTTTCTTCTTTTTTTTTTCTCTGTCTCTCCATCTCTCTCTCTCTCTTCCTCTCTGTCTCTCTCCCCTCCCTCCCTCTCCCCTTTTTATGTGGATTCTGGGGATTGATCCTTGTGCTACGAGATGACTGTTTTATCTGCTGAGTCATCTCCTAGCACTCCCACTGTGGTCAAGTCTCTAGTTTGTTAAATGTCACACTCCAGAGGTATTTACTAGCTGGGTAAGGCCATGCACAACTGTAAGCCCAGTGCTCAGGAGGCTAAAACAGGATTGTCAGCTTGAGGCCAGCCCGGGACACACAATACGCTGGAGGTCAGCCCTCTCTCAAAAATGTAACACCCAAACTATTTATTGCCCATCCTCTATGGGCCCAGCGCTACTGCCTGCAGGTTTAGGGGACACAGTAGTGACTAAGTGTCCTTCTTCAGGGACTTTCTATGTGTGCTGTAGCCACTCCCATCTCAGGACAGTCACTGGAATATGTCAGATGTGGTGAAGGAAAAGAAAACTTCGGGAGGGAGAAAGGGTGCTTGGGAAGGTTATCTTTTAAATGAGAGTGGTCAGGAAGATGTCACAAGAATATGACATTAACACAGACTTGAAGAATGTAAACCAGCAGGAAGAAAGGAGAGTATGTGCCCTGTGGGTCTGATTCTCCTTCTAAGCAGGAAGGGAGGAGGAGCAGGAGGCTGTTTTGGTCCTTAGACATTATCCTAAGATTCCCATCTGCACAGCAGGGTGAGCCCCAGGATGACATAGTCAGATAAATGTCACATGTGAGTTCTGGACTTGCTAGGAGGCTCCCTCATCTCACAAAGTTATTGTAAAGATAATACATTTGCATATATAAAATATTTAAAACAGTAGCACCATGCTTGTAACACCATGGATGCCCCCACATAGGTAACCACTATGATGGTGATGTTTACAGCAGAGACCTCTACTGTGTCAGTCATTTCAGAGCCTGACACCAAGGTTTACATTCTGTCCTGGATGTGTCACTAGACAAATTACATAAGCTCTTTGTGGCTCAGTTACATCATCTATGAGATATAGATAATGCTATTGCCTAGAGAGGGGCTGAAAGTGTCAAAGGGATAGAACGCTGGCATACTGTTATCATTGCTACTGGTCCAGGATGACACATTACTGAGAGTTCATCCCCCTGGCACACTAAGAAGGACAGCAGCGATGGCAATTTTTTTTCTAGGATATTCTAGCACCCAAGTGATGCTATACTTCTGCGAGCTCAGAATAGTATGCTACCATGGTTACTTTAAAATTGCATCTTTGCCTTAAAATATATTTTCACATAGAAATTCCATTTCCCAGAATCGAGCCAGTAGGAAGAATTATAGGTCTGAACATGGTAGTTATCTTCCAGGATGCTGGTCAGACTGCTAGAAACGCTCTAAGTACCCAATACATTGTGACGCAGGTGTGTGATGGGCATGTGCACTGGCGCAGGGGGATGTTTTACAGCCGGAGTGAATTCCCAGGCCACATCATTAAGTGAGGAAAGTGGGCCATGGAAAGCAGGAAGATCCCCTACTTGATTGAGGAGGTCTGGGGAGATATACACCAAAATATTCATAAAGACTATTTCCAGGGGAGACAATTAGGGACAAGAGCTGAATTTTCTTTTTTTTCTTATCTGAATTTTCTACACTCAATTTTTAAATTTTTCCTTTTTTTAATTTTATGTGCATTGGTATCAGGTCCCCTGGAACTGGAGTCACAGACAGCTGTGAACTGCCATGTGGGTGCTGGGAATTGAACCCAGGTCCTCTGTAAGAGAGGTCAGTGCTCTTAACCACCAAACCATCTCTTCAGCCCCCTCTGCAATCAATTTTAAGATTGTGCACATACACACACACACAAAAAAAATAAAAATCAGAATAAGAATTATTTATTTGATAGTGTTAAGAAATTTGGAACTAAACTGGGCAGTGGTGGTGCTCACCTTTAAACCCAGCACTAGGGAGGCAGAGGCAGGTGGATCTCTGTGAGTTCAAGGCCAAGTCTCGTCTACAGAGTTCTAGGACAACCAGGGCTGCACAGAGAAATCCTGTCTAGGAAAAAATAAATAAATAAATTTGGGCTGGCAAGATGGCTTAGAAGGTAAAGGTACTTGCTGCCAAGCTTCATGGCTTGAGTTTAGATCCCTGGAACTTACATGGTGGGAAGAGAGAATTCCCACAAGTTGTCTTCTGATCTCCACATGTGTGCTAAGGCACACTCACATACACACACACACACACACACACACACACACTAAATGAATAAATGTAACAATTTTAAAAGGTGAAATCTGTTACACCAAAGACAATATTTGCATGCCACCAGTGTAGACTTGGACATTCATTTCCTAGCCTGTTGTCCCGGGCTAATGATTGGCCAGATTACACTTACAATAAAAACTCATGGGTAAATGTACACTTCAATTATGCAAACTTAAGTCTATTTTTCAATTCATATACTATTAAAAAGTTATTGATGACAACCACATGAAAGACATCCTGGGCCATGGAGCTATGGTCCCTGGGATAATCCCTTTTCCTCCCAATCCTTGGATCACAGGACCCAGGAGAGAAGAAACAGAGACAATGAACACTTGCTGACCCATCTGGAGCAGAGGTGACCTTGTCAGTCTGTGCCACCTGCCTGGTCATCTGAGGTAAGTCACTGCCTTCACAAAAAGAGTCCAAGTGATAGGAAGCTCTAGCCATTGGGCCGAGAGCTTAATTATCTGAACCCTAGCCTTCCACCTACTTCTGGCAGCCGGTACTGCTGCTGCAGCCTCCGGCCCACATGTATGTAGATCCCAGGAGCTCTGGCCTTCCCTCTGGAACTGGAAATGCATTTAGAATCCCACTGTTGGCTCTTCCCAAGGTCTCTTTAGATCCAGGCCTAAGCTGAGTCACTATATGTACTAGAGTTTTATGATCTGTGGGCTGGACCCAACAGCCTCATCAGTACGACATTGCCTAAGGAGAGAAGAGCGCATACCTGTCGCGGGATGCGGCCGTGGTACCAGGCGTGGCTGCGCAGGTCCTCGCTGCTTAGCAGCAGCTCCTCTTCTAGTTCCTTTTTCAGCCTCTCGGGGGTCCTGTCCATGATGTGCCTCTCCTTGGAGAACTGCAACACAGAGTCCACAGTGACCTCACCTTCCCTGGACCAGGCCAGGCCATAGCCAGCCAGAGGCGGCCACCACCTCGCTGGCCCAAACCAGTGGAGACCCAAAGCTGCCTTCAAGAAGGGAGCTGGAGGCAGATTACAATGAGCCATGCCCTTTTGTTTCCCCAGCTGCAGCCGCAGGTAGAGAATAAAATCTTCACCTGTGCATGGAGCTCTGGTAGGGAAATCGTTCGCTCTCAAAGCAACTAAGCCAAGCAAGAGGTGTGAGGAACAGAGGGACACAGCCCAACCAGGCTGCTGTCTTCCTGTGGGAGCTTCCTCTTCTCTTTTATAACTGCCCTAACAAGGAGCTGGGAAGGACAGCAGTTCCCCAGTGCCCTTTGACCCTGGGCCCCAGGGCCAGGATAGCCCAAAGCACAGTTCTTGAGGCAGGTAGCAAAGGCTCTGGTTTTCTTTTCTTTTCTTTCTTTCCTTTTTATTTTTATTTTATGCTGTAGGCAAACTCCAGTTCAAGAATTAAGTGAGCTTATAAAAGGTTTTTAAGCAGAGGGGGCAGTTTTACCCTTCAATCTAGTAATAGATGTCTGAGTTATACTTAACTGTTCAAATGATTTTAAAGATTTCTTTTTTAAAAGCTTTTATTTGCATGGGTGTTTCGTCTGCATTTTTGTCTGTGTATCACATGTATACAATGCCTGGAGGTCAGACGAGGGCGTCAGATCCTCTGGAACTGGAGTTACAGATGGTTAGGAGCCACCATGTGGGTGCTGGGAACTCTTAGCAGCAGCGCCACCTTCCCAGCCCTGGAGTTATAGATGACTCTCTACTTGTGTTCTGTGTATATGAATGCTTGAGTTTCCTTGCGGATGGATGCACATGTGTGTGCATGTAGGTTCCTGAGGTAGATACTGAGCATCTTTTGTGATTGAGCTCCACCTTATATATTGAGGCAGGGTCTCTGGCTGAACTCAGAGTCCAAACTAGTTTGGTTAGTCTGGCTCTAGGGATTCCCAGTCTCTACCCTCTGAACTGGTTGCCATACCAACACGTTTTTGTGAAGTTCTGAGAATTCAAACTCTGGTCCTCATGCCTGCACCACGGGAGCTTTACCCACTAAGCCATCTCCCCAGTCCCCTTTGTTTGAAACAAGCTGTCTCGGTAGCTGGGCTTGAATTAATAATCCTCCTGCCTTAGCCTCTCAAGTGCTGGGATTACAGGTATAAACCACTATACCCAGAGTGCTGGTTAGTTATTTTGGGGGGATAGAGAGTTGGTTTTTTTTTTGTTTTGTTTTGTTTTTAATCAGCTTGACACAAGCTATAGTCATCTGAGAGAAGGGAACTCCAGCTGAAAATACATGCCTCTATAAGACTGGGATATAGGCAAGCCTGTCGGGCATTTCCTTAATTGGTGATTGATGTGATTAGCCTATTGTGGGTGGTGCCACCTCTGAGCTGGTGGTCCTGGGTTTTACAAGAAAGCAGGATGAGCAAGCCATGATGAGGAAGCCAGTAAGCAGCACCCCTCTTTGGCCTCTGCATCAGCTCCTGCCTCCAGGCTCCTGCCCTGTTTGAGTTCCCTCCGTGAGGGACTGTCACCTAGAAGTGTAAGCTGAAGGAAGCCCTTTCCTCTGCAGGTTACCTCAGTCATGGTGTTTGATCACAGCAATAGAAACCTTAGCTAAAACACCACGAACGAAGAATATTTTGTTATTGTTGTTAAGTGAAAAACTGGTCCTTCACCCCAAATACCTTGAGCATTGTGCAGCAATGGCTGCAGAGTTGTAGGCAGTGACACTGGTGACAGATTGGGTTTAGAATCACTCCTGCTTATGCAAGCACAGTAAATGGGTTTCGGGACCACTCCTTGAAGGTTATACAGGAAGGGAAAGGCCAGGCCCCAAGTTTCCCAGCTTGTTCTCCAGATGCCCAAAGAACCACAGAATTACTCCTCACACGCTGCTTAAGAAGGCGAGAGTCCCCCAAACATTCCCCCACCAAGCGACGCAAAATCAGATTTAGGATCTACTGCGTGCAGCCTTCGTGATGCTGGCTAGAGAGATGTGGGTGAATTTTTGGGCGGACCTTCATGTCTCCTCATCTCCCCCATCCTCCTCCTCCCCCGGGTCCATGGGACAGCATTCAAAGGTGGTTCTGTTCATTCGGTTTGTTTGGGTCTCACACTGTAACCCAGGCTGGCCTAGAACTCACTACATAATCCGGGCTGACCTCTGTATCACAGTGGTGCTTCCGCTTAGGCCTCCAGAGTGCTGGGCTTAGAGGTGTGAGCCATGAGGCCCGGTGAGGGACTTTTGGTGAATGGAATTTATATCAAAGATGAGCAAGGCTGGCTGTCTAGGACGCTTAAGGGCTTCACACAGCGGTGTTTGGCACTGGCAGCTCTTGGCATTAATTATGCAAGGCTACATCTGAAGATTCATGTACAGAAGGCGGCCTGTCAACTGATGGTCGTCTATTATCTGTTTAGCTCCTGCTGGATGCTAAGTTTCATGGGAAAGAAACTCTGTCAACCTTTTCCCCAGAGCAGAGCCTCAGGCAGGGCCTGAACACCTCAAGAACTCTGTAAAGCCACAGGAACAAAGATCCCAGAATGAGGCTTTTGCGGCTTCGCTTGGCGGTGGGGATTTTTCTCTTCTTCCAGTCGTGGGCGGTTTTATTTCACCTGTGGGCGCCACCATTCATACCAACATCACATTCCTCATCGTAAGATGCTGCACTGAGGCTGAGCCAAGGACAATGGAGTCACAGAGCTAAAGGGACCTCTGGGGTGATGCATGAGAATCAGCACCCCAACAATAGCCTAGACCCTGAGGGGGAAGCCGTAGCTAGGAACACCAGCACAGAAGGCTGGAACAAAGCTGGGGCGCTGATACCCATGGGGCCCACACACCAACTTGAGGACAATTGGTCCCCAGGTTTTACTGTGAAGTCTCATGAAGCCTATGGTTTGGGGGGCTCCCCCTCAAGGTGGCTGTACTGAAGCCTAACCCCTAGTGTGAATGCAATCGCTCTTCAGCCACCCAGACAGGCAGTCTCACGCAAGGCCCTGGTGCTGTACCCTGGGCTCCCTTCCAGGTTGGAGCTGAGACAACACAGAAGATGTAAACACGTAGTGCCGGCTCTGCTATAATCTCGGAGAGTTTATTTGCTCACATCCAAAAAGCTATTCCCCTGTTTGCTGTTGGGTTCTCCTCACCGGGGCCCCAACATCCAGACCACTGTCCGCCTCCCTACCCTTCTAGGCATTGGCTACAAGGCGAGTTTTCCCGGAAAGCACACAGCACTCTTACTTGCTACCCAAACTATAAATTCAGCTGGCGCTCCTGTGACTTTTGTCCTGACTCCTTAGAGGAAAGTCCCTAATTACTGCTCTGTGCTCACAAACAGGCTGTAATAGCATGCTCCAGGAGATGGGGAGGCCGTGGGGCACCCAGAGAGGAGAGAAAAGCAGAGTGTTGACATGGACCCTCCCTAATAACTGAGGTGGAGACCAGACTTTGAAACCCGGGTCGTACACTGCTGTAGGGAACCTGTGTGATCTCTCTCAGACTGAGGAAGGAATGTCCCAGGATCGCCACTCAAGGCCACCACATGAGGGAGTGGGTCCCCTCTAAAGCTTTCACTTTCCGTTTAGTTGTATATACTAATTCATGCAGCTTGTTGATGGAGACAGCACTTGGGTAGCCCAGGCTGGCCTCGAACTCTGCTCCCAGACAGAAAGCAGCAGTGAGAAAATGCAAGCGCCAGTTCTCGCTCCCAAGATGACTACACCACTGCAACCATGCAATTTTCTCTCCAGGCTCGAACTCCTGTCTAGCCACCAAATCTAAATTTCATTCTAGAAGGCAAGTCTGATTTCCCTGTTTCTCACAGTCTTCTAAAATATTCTATTTTTATATATTCTTTGACATTCTCAGGTGTGTATGCGGCGCAATGTATCTTGGTCATTTCCGTCCTTCACTGTCCCCCTCCAAGTCTCCCCAGGACCCTGCTATCACATTTAAGTTTCCCTGCCAACTTCATGTCCTCCTTTTTACTTATCTGTTTACTCACTGAGTCCTTAGTGCCCACCCATGAGTACTGGGTCATCCGCTGCAACCTGGGGAACCTACCAGTGGCCATACTCACAAAGAGACTCTCTCCCTCGGCAGCCACCAACTGTCAATAGCTCCTCAGCTAGGGATAAGGCCTTGAGAGTCCCTCCTTCCTCTGTTCTGAAATGTGTGTGTGTGTGTGTGAGAGAGAGAGAGAGAGGGGGGGGGGTTTCCTGTGTAGCCCGGGATTCCTAGAATCCACTCTGTAGACCAGACTGGCCTTGAACTCAAAGATCCACCTTCCTCTGTTTCCTGAGTTCTGGGATTAAAGGTATGTTCACCACAGCTGGCCTTCCATGTTTAATTTTGTGCAGGTCTTGTGTTGGTAACTATAGCCACTATAGGTTCATGTGTCAGCAACCATGCCATGTCCTTCATGTGTGCAGCAGCCATGCCATGTCTGGAGGCCAGCACCTCAGGGCACTCCTCCCCATCTTGTCTGGAGCAGGAAGGAGATGGTAGCCTGGTATAGGCTCTGACTCTCATGGGCACCAATCACAGATATGTAGGGCTCAACCGTCTAACAAAAGGAAGCTCAACTCTGGATCAAGAGCATTATATGAGACCTCCGACTTCATTCTAGGAGCTGAAACCATCCATAATCCTACAGGACAGAGGCAGGCAGGACCTGTATCATCTACTCGACGGCCTGCCTGATTTTTAGTGAAATTCTTAACTCCTGTGTCAAGGTTACCCTCTACCCCAGACCCGTGTGTAAATTAGCACCCAAGTCCCACCATCAGCACCAGCGTCTGAGGTAAGATGCAGAGCTGATGTGGGAACAGAGAGACAGAGTGAGTGAGACCCACAGTTGTCCAGCTAGATTGAAGACTGGCTAGAAAATTCATAAATCACTATGGATGGATGTCTTTCATGGGGAATCTAAATCACTAACATTTTGTTGTTGCTGTTTAAACAAGAGAAAGACAAGATTAATGCGGTCCAGGCCAGTCTTGAACTCACTGTGTAGCTAAGGATGGCTTTGAAGGCCCGTACCTCTTGCCTATGCCTTCCAAGTGCTGGGATTATGGGCATACGCCATCACACATGGCTCTACCACTGGTGTCTTAGTAACCGTGATGTTAACAGATGTTGCAGCATTCAAGAACTTGGGCCAGTTGGCCACCTCAATCCAGAGGCCACTAATATTGAGCAGCTGTGTGGTCTTGGACAAGGGACATTAGTTCTTCGTAGAGCCTTAGGTTCCCTGACTGCTGAGTGGGGATAATATGCCACATAATGTTAGTAGGGACCCAATGAGTGGCATCTGTAAGGACCTGGAAGACACTCTGGCAGGGGAATCAGCACTAATGCTAGCTGTTGTGATAATGACATCCAGATGCTATTAATCTAGATCTGGAAAATAAGCAGACTTCATACTGGGGTCTGGTGCAGGAGGTTCAGAAAGGCTGGAGTCTGGGAAGGAAGCAGCTAGGGAAAGGGTCCTGCCTCAAGCTTTGCCAACCCTCTCTCTCGACAGCGCTCACGGCCAGTTTGCCATAGCCCAGTTCCTCAGCCAGAACTGATCTAGCTGGCTGAGCGTGGCAGGGGAAACCATGCCTCGCACTCTAACGGTACAAAGAGCGCTCTGTAGCCCCCACACCTTACAAGTCTGGTCTTGGTGAGCCGGAATAACCAGAGCCCAGGGAATGTTACAAAACAGATTTGGAGGCTCAGAGCCAGCTCCAAGGATGTACTGGGGTCCTCCACGACTGTGGAAACCCAGTCTCAGCAGCTCTCCAAGGAAGAAAAAGCTCAACCGGCCTGGGAAGAGTTGAGCCCTGGATCTCCTGCATGAGCCCCGGAGCTTACATTTCAAATCAAACCCAAGAATGAGCCTGGACATGCAGGCAATGTGAGTTCCTCAGCCAGCAGCTGAGGGAGGGCAGGAGGCCTCTGCCAGAAACCCCCAGAAGATGCTCCAGACATTCATTCCTGTGAAGGAGGCAGGAGACTCAGAGAAAGACAGCATCTGCATTCTAATTAAGATTTGCTTAAGAGTATCCCTGGCTGTCAGGACAGTTTCAATTCCCATAGGATTTTACGTTGTACAAATCACCAGTAACTGGCAGGGGCACCCCTGTGGCAGAACCACTTGGGAATCTGATCAGGCATGGGACTATGAGCAGGGGATGGAGGCTCCAGAGGAGCACATTCTCTGGGAAGACCACACACATGCACATACACACACACACACACGCACACACACACAACAGTCTAACACCACGCTCTAGGGACAGACCAACCGCCTTGCCATACGATCCCCGCCTCTGCAGCCTGGGTGAGTTCCTCCAGTTCTTTGTCTTTGGGTTTCTCCTGTGTCCAAATGAGAAACACTGTGGCCTGGAGCTGTTCTCCAGACAGTTTCCACAGAGCACTGGGTGGGGTGAAAGGGAGGGCCAGCGTGTAAGAACTGCGTCTCGAGGACAAAACTGGAAGAGAATGGGAGGTAGACGTGGGGCATCCCAGCTCTGGGAGATAATTAGTGTGAGTTTGGTGGCCTAGAGGTTTAGGAATGGGACATAAAGAACCGAAACCTGCAAGGGTGTAGCAATGCATGTGATCTACACCTGTGTCTCCACCTCTACCCTCCAGCCCATCCCCCAACTCTATCCCCAAGGACAGTTCCACCCCCCACTCCAGGCTTATGGTATGGAGTCATTCTGGCCATCACTGGTTGGCCTGGAAGAGGGCCCCTCGTCCACTCTGGAAGAAAATGCCATGAGACTTGGAGCCTGGTAGTTACTTCACCTCCATGCTTTTTATGCCAGAAGGACCAATGTGGCAAAGGGGATGAAATCAGCACTCAGAAGGGAGACTGGTCTCCCTGTAACCTGCAAGTCCCTAAGCACAAACCCTTATAGAAGACAGTAAATCCCCTACTTAGCCAGTACAAGCTGGGCCTCACTGTGACCAAAGCAGTTTTAATTAAGAAAGACAAGGATTAGATGCAGGGACCTGGCACTGGGGGTTGAGGGTCAGCTCTTTATTCCGTGGACAATGTCATTACAAACAAATAAACAAAACAAAAAGAAAGAGAGGAAGGGAGGAAGGGAGGGAGAGAGAGAGGAAGGGAGAGAGGGAGAGAGAGAGGAAGGGAGAGAGGGAGGGAGGGAGGGAGGGAGAAAGAAAGGAAGGAAGGAAGGAAGGAAGGAAGGAAGGAAGGAAGGAAGGAAGGAAGAAAGAAAGAAAGAAAGAAAGAAAGAAAGAAAGAAAGAAAGAAAGAAAGAAAGAAAGAAAAAGAAAGAGAACCTCTCCCTGGGAAGGTCCAAGTACACAAAGGCACTTTAGAGCGATCAGATCTACTTCAGTGTGCAGAAGGCTGGGTGGAGCAGGGCTGGGAGGCACAAGGCCAGTGCAGTCATGTGGAATGTGTTCAGGTCTCCATTTCCAGCCCTGACAGTGAGCGGCAGGCTCCGAGGTCCATCTGGGTAGGCTCACTCATGGCTGGACGCTGGCATCTCCTCTGACCTCATTACTACCTTTTGTTAATGCAGAACAATCCCTGATTTGCTTCAATTCAATTCAATTCTTGTTCTGAAACACCTGTAGTAGCCACGGCCTATGATTTGTCCGCCTCCTGACTTCAGTCCTACAACCTGCCACCCACAATGACACGGGACTCATATCAAGCGATTTTCGTCACCATTGCACCCAGGCTGAGGCAGACATGAGATCCTAAATGTCTTTCAGTCTCACCCCTAATTAATGGGCTTCTAATACAAAGCAACCCCTAGGGCTTGCATCCACGAGGGCCAGGGGCCCAGACCCCATCCTGTCCCATCCCATCCTCCTTACAGCTCCACAAGCCAGACCGCAGCCTTGCTGTATGCTGAGCCTGCTAATTTGCTGGGATCAGCTCTGAACTTGCCAGGAGACCCAGCTCACGGAAGGGTCATGAACACCGAGGATACTGGCAGAGGAGTAAATGATAGGGAAGGTGAGCGTCAGCAACCAAGTGGGGGTCTAATAGCCCACAAATTTGCATACAATTTTCGGGCTCTTATTTGGATCTCGAGGTTGTTGAGGCCTGGGGAAATATTGGTCATGTCTCCAAGGGTTCATAGTCACCTATGGATAAAACCCAGCTTTCTCCCAATAGGCCCCCCCAAATAACTTACTATTATGTTCTCATGCATGGAATCCTGTTCCATGGCTCCCCCAATACACTGTCCTCTATGCCTCCCACTTTGTGCCTTAGTAGTGTGGATGGAAAGACAGACTGACACCTGGGGAGTTGCTGGCTGTGCATCTCGGCTGGAATCCAGGAGGGGGGCAGCCAGAGGGGGGCTAGACAGGTGTAGGAAGGGCTTGGAGCTTTCGCTTATCTCAGGTGGAGAAGTCCACTCTAAGAGAGGCCCTCAGGACATTAATCCTCATGGAAGACGGCCTTTGGGTCCCAGAGCCTAGCCCAGCTCCTCACACACAGCTGCACCCGAACAGGCTCTTTCTGACGGAGACAGGAACTGCGTTCATCTGTTTGCCTTCCCTTCCACTTGATAGCTTTTCTGTCAGGAGTGTGGAGAAGAGGTTCGCAGGTGGGTCAAAGACAAGCGCCCTTAGGCACATGAGATTGTTCCTGGCACCCAGGGGTGAGAAATCTCACCTCACAGGACGCCCCAATACTAACACCTACACGAACTCAGTTCTGCAGGCAATGCAGGCAGACACTCGAACCAATGTGCAATGAGAAACTTCTTTCAAAGATGACTCTTAGCAACAGACATGAAAAGGTTTTTTTTAAGCAAAAAATTAGAACATAACTTATGAATAAAACCCATCAGGAAGTTTTAGCCCTTTAAGAAATTATTAAAATATTTTTCAATTACACTGATTGTTTGATTAACTGATGGTGTGGGGGAGGGGGCCAGAGGATAACATGGTCTCTCCTTCTACCATGTGGGTTCTGGGGATCAAGCTCAAGTTGTTAGATTTGGCAGCAAGCGCCTTTACCCACTGAACCTTCTCTCTGGCCTCTGAGACATTAGTTCTAATAGAATTAAAAAATAAAAACCAGCTGTTAGACAACTTAATCTCTACTAAGACACAAAGTTTTGTAGTCTGTTTGTTCAGGTTCAGAGCCAGCAATTGCTGGGAGCTGGGGACGGAGTCAGTAACTGGTCTGCCTATGCAGATGAAGCTGGTCCCTTATCAGAAACCATCCTCCATGATAAGCACCCGACTTACAAATTTCAACTTTAATACGTATATACAGTTGGCCCCAGGTGACTCATGAGGCCACAGACATGAAGATGGCAGAGCCTCACACAAGAGTGCAAGAAAGTGTTGGGATGTGTGCAAAACGGAGATGGTGCCTGCTTCAGGGCCTTGAACATTTAGTTGAGGGGAAAAAAAAAAACAGAAAATCTTCCTGAATTTTCACAAATAAGATAAATTTCTGGTCATTCATTCATTTTATGATGAAGACTGGAAATTAAATTACTAGAAGCATAGATGAAGGAGAAACTGCATGCAGGGGAAGGGGAGGAGAGGCGGGAGGAGGGGAGAAGACTGGAGAACACACAAGCATGCAGGGGAAGGGGAGGAGAGGCAGGAGGAGGGGAGAAGACTGGAGAACACACAAGCATGCAGGGGAAAGGGGAGGAGAGGCGGGAGGAGGGGAGAAGACTGGAGAACACACAAGCATGCAGGGGAAGGGGAGGAGAGGCAGGAGGAGGGGAGAAGACTGGAGAACACACAAGCATGCAGGGGAAGGGGAGGAGAGGCGGGAGGAGGGGAGAAGACTGGAGAACACACAAGCATGCAGGCGGCTGGGCTTTCCGGGTCTACTTCGGAGTATCAGGCCACAACACCCAGAATGCCGTCAGGGATCTCACACAAAGCTTCCTTTCTTCAGTCTTGGAACAGTCTATTAGAGTAAGGGAGTCGCCAACAACAGTGCAGGCCTCTTATCGAGTTATACCAAACAACTCCATGGGCCAGGTTTTTAAAGCAGTCTTACCCAGAAATTATGCTCACAAATCTACAAGTCTGACTGCACTTCTAGCTCATCGTGGGAAACTGGTCTGGTTTCTAAGTGAAGTCTGTCCTCCCCAGGGCTCGGGTGGGACTTGTGTGGCATGGTGGAGGCTGTGCTGGACCACCCGAGCTGGGGTGGTACAGAGATTCAAGATGACAGACCCCCATCTCAGATTCTCGGAACTCTGGCAAGACCCAGTGTGACATGAGAAAGAACGTCGCTATCCCCAATAAATGTCTTAAACATCCAGGCCAAACGTGTGTCTTGCATAGCCGACCCACAAATCACGTGGAAATGCACAGCCTTTGCAAATGTCTTGCAGGAACCCCACCTAAACACCATGTTCCTTGTAGAACCCAGAAACCCAGCTCTTTAGAACCCCGTCTTTGGTTGAATTTCAGACTGGCCAAGTTTAAAGCCAAACTCCAAAGTATACACATAAACGACTTCGTTGTGAGCCTAACTTCTGACAGCTGAGCCATCTCTCCAGCCACATAAATGATTTTTAAAGATCCAGGTGGTATTTTACAATCAAAACCCTGCCTGAATGGATCATAAGCTCCCCCCAAACAAATGCGTCTCAACTAATTTCCTAACCGTTAGCTCTACCCACAGCCCAAAGAGATCCTGTTCTCTACAGATTTCAGCACCAGCAACTTTTAATTAGTGTCAGCCCTTGGACGTACCAACCTGAGAATGAGACAGTTGTATTCTCTATAGATATTCTGGATGATTTTAACCCTTCTAAGTGTCGGGGAACCCTTATTTCATTAAGTCTGATCAAATCGTGAAACACTAGGCCCCAGTCGCATTTCCTCTTGTGATGTACAAAGACTCTTACTTGCTATTAGCCTCCAGGCACATTGTGGGCTCTGTGAGATCTTAGTGGCATTGTATGGAGTGTCTTGTCCAAGTGAAAATCCCAGTCTCCGTTTTCTTTCACAACAGCTAATGTGGTGTTCTGGTTTTAACATAGCTATTAACCAGCATTCGTGGGTGTCGAGTGACCTGAGACAGTATTCGTGACTGTGTATATCTGTGAGAGGAATATCAGCTCATTCACCTCGTGGACACCAGCTGCCTTTGAGGCTTACCTACAATATTTTATTATAACTTAGCAAGAGAGCTCCTAGGGGGCTCAGAGGAGACAGTTATCCCTAACCCTGACAACTTGAGTTTGACCCCCGGACTGATGTGGTAGAAGGGGAGAATGCACACCCCCAAGCTGTTCTCTAACCCCCAACATATGTACCATGGCATGTGCACACCTACCTTACCCCCATAAAGAGATAAAAATGCGAAGGTAATTCGTGGCAGCTATGAATCCACCTCTCCTACTTTTAGAACAGGTGTGCAGGCCACTCTATGGGCTAGGAGTTTCCCACATTCACAATGGTGATCAATGCCAAAGCTTTTACTTAAATCGACAATTAACTTTGGAAAGGAAAAACTCCAAAGAGGGAAAGAACAAATTCAAGTTTTCCATTACTGTTCACTACAGAAAGCCCCAAAGCATCCCTGCCTCTTCTAGCTCCATGGGCACATGGTAGCTTGGCCTATGACTCCAGATGTGGGCAGTACAGTGTCATGGCACTGAAGCGTGTCATGGGGCCAGGGTAGAGTCGTCTATTGACTGCAACCATTGCCAGTCAGATGGCAATGAAGGGCCTTAAGAAAAGGGTACCTAATTATAAGTCCCCAAGGGTACCCTATGAGCATATCCCTGTCACTCTCTAGGTGCCAAACACTTAGTGATGAACACCCCTGGCCTTCCCTAGGCCCTGTATTCTTGAGCCATTCTTTCCAATTCTCCCTCTGTACCTCTGCTGTGCTTCCTAACTCATGCACTCCGCCCTGCTGGCTGTGAGCCTGCAGAAGTGAACAGGAGGTCACTTTAAATCCGCCTGGTAATCTTTGACCCAACTGCCTTCACCTAAACCGAGGCCCCAGAGTGTGCCTGCTGGACCCGCCCTCTCCCTCCCCGGTTTTGAGAGGGGGCGCAAATGGTGTGGTAGAAGGACTTCACGCCTGGAAGTGGTCACTGTTTCTTTGAGGAGACAAGGCATTTGGAAAAAGGCCAGTGGTGCTGCAGATGCCAAGAAGTCTCAGTTTTATGAAGTACAGGTTTCTGGCCACTCCTGAGAAAGGGATCAGTTGGAAAGACACCCTGAAAACTCTCAACAAGTTTCAGTGACCTGTTTTCATTGATGTGCCGCTGACATTTAAGCACCTGGACAACATCACTTGCTCTTTCAAATCCTCGAGACCCTCATCACCTTGGACAGATTCTGCAGACGGGCTCTCACCATCCATTTCCCCATTTTCTAATTCAGCCAAGGCACTTTATCACCCCGCAGAGCAGATTCCCACTCCAGTGCCATTAAAAACTGATTTGCAATTTTCAGTTAAATGAAGATGCTTCATTTCCCTGCTGTACGTGATTTTCCCTTTCGCAGACGAACAGTGATTGCGAGGGCCATCGGATGCTCTTGCAGACAGGAAAGCCGGCAAAACCCCCAGAGAGCCCAAGTCCAAGAGATTATTCATTACCCAAACTTATCAAACCCTTATCAAAGAGGCTCCGTCACCATGAATAAGAACCAAGAAGAGGCCCTCTACAGAGCTCTTGGCTTGTCAAGATTCCGAGAAACACTCATTAAAATTCTCCCGCTCCCGTGTGCGGACTAAAGAGACTAATTTAATTGCAATTTTTTGTGGATTGGCGTTTTGAAGTAGAGCACCCTGCAAGGAGGAACTTAATCCTACATCCAAACTAATTACATTAGAGTCACTCTGATCGGAGCCCACGGCTCCCTTTGATGCTAGACCGCTCTCCTTTCATCCCCGCTCATCCTCTGGGCCAGGTCTCCTCGATGCGCTCCCACCCTGCAGGATCAGGAAGCTATTGCGTTCGCTGCTCAGTTTTATTTTGATGAAACATCAAGGGACTGAAAAGCCCCCCCCCCCTTTTATTTTCCCTAAACTGAAGGAGACTGATTTTAGATTGAAGACTGGGGCAGCTAAGCTTTGGAAAACGCGGCAAACCCAGAGGAGACAAACACAGCTTATTTCTTCTACGCACTGGGAAAGCAGCTGGCTGGATTCATCTGTTCTAAGATCTCCTTCCACCTTGGCCCCTAAAGGCATGCCAAACGAGTGGCTTCCTTTTGACAAAGTGTAATTTACCCTGGGCCACTCAGAGCTCAGTTCCAAGGTGGTGGTGTCTCACCTTAGTCTGTTAGCCAATAAAACGAAGAGATTTTTTTTTTTTTTCCAAAAGGCCGTTTGTTAACACATTGCTCTGCTCCAGCAGGGCAGGGACCTTCTATCTGCATCAAATTTAGAGGATGATTTCTGGAGCAGCCGGAAGTGGGGCCGGCACCGGAACCACTCGGTGAGGCAGCCCTGCATTCTGATCCCCATGGAGAAAACCAGAGCGCCACAGCTAGGGTCAAAGGTCACAGCTAGGGTCAAAGGTCACTTGGTTGCACTTCATCATTTAACAGGCTGATGACATGACGGGCTTGAAATAAAAGCTGAGTACTAGTTTGGCCGACGAAACGCCCTCTAGATCATTCTGATCCCTTTCCCCGTGCCCTCAAGAGACTCCCAGAATACTCCTCTCTCATACGGGGTTGACATATGCGCTAAAAGAGGCAGTATAAATGAGCCATCACTCACTGTTCGGTGAGATTTGCATTCAGAAATAGCAGTGTTCAGTAAAGGTCTGCAGGGAATGAAAACCACAGACCGGGCTTGAGGTGGGCCATGTCGAGAGGGTTTGAAGACCAGACAACCAGAACTCACTGTATAAGATCTGAGCCAGAATTTTTGATCGCTGGCAACTTAACCTCATCGATTCAACATCTTACTGTAAATTATAAATGAGTCGGAACATAGCTTTTAACCAAAATAGATGTCCTGTTTGCCCTTCAATAAGGAATGTCAGAAAATCAAAATCAACTTAATTCTAACACCATCCTTTTCTTAATTCATCTTGAATGGAAGGAGTTTTGATGAATCAGTGGAATGTATCACAGTGGAAAGGCGCTGGGAGATGTAATTAGGAGCAAAACTGAGATGTGCCAACACACAGAGAGAGGAAAAGGGAGAGATTCCGAGAGTCTTCTAGTGTGGGGTAGGGGACAAACAACTTTCAAATTCTCTCTCCAAAATGGAAGCATGACTAACAACTGCCTTAGAACTCTGATCTGGGCTAGAACATTATATGTCAGTGCTGAGGGCATAGTAGGTTTCAGTAGAGCCAAATGCTAGTCACAAGACAGCATCAGACTCTGTAGCAACTCCACTACCTTCAAGATACAACTCACTGGCCACTTCAAAGGTCTATGTTTCCCAGAGCTCAGGCCACTCGACACCCACGAATGCTGGTTAATAGCTATGTTAAAACCAGAACACCACATTAGCTGTTGTGAAAGGAAACGGAGATTGGGATTTTCACTTGGACAAGACACTCCATACAATGCCACTAAGATCTCACAGAGCCCACAATGTGCCTGGAGGCTAATAGCAAGTAAGAGTCTTTGTACATCACACGAGGAAATGCGACTGGGGCCTTGTGTTTCACGATTTGATCAGACTTAATGAAATAAGGGTTCCCCGACACTTAGAAGGGTTAAAGTCATCCAGAATATCTATAGAGAATATAACTGGAAACATTTAGCCTGTACAGAACCCTTAGGGGCCCCTGAGGGCTTCTAGAAGCATCTCAAAGTTTATGAGGCTAGTATGTCCCAAGATGACCGGTCAGATATTCTTGACTCAGCTCTCAGAGAGATGGATCGGCATTTCTCTATCCCTTGTTTCTAGATGCCCATTTCCACCAGCTCATGCAGCCTCAGAATAGACCTGCTCATGGTCTGGAGGGGGAATTGCGCATCTGACAGCCAGAAGGCCCACCTGACCAGAACCAGGAATATGTTGAAGCTGCAGAGATTTTTGAGCCAAACAAGATAGGACCCTGTAGAACCTAGCACTTAGATCTGTTCAAATATGCGAACGCACCGCCTCCTCTAGAAATGTCAGCGTTCTCTGAAGGCTCAGGAGGCCAGTTGGGAAGCTAGCGAGGAAATCTGGCAAGAGATAATGAGGCCTGAATTAACACAGTGGTGGTGGAAACAGAAGGGAAGACACCAGCGAGAGCTATGTTTAGGTGCTGCTGCGAAGCCTTGGCGATTGATTACACGTAGAAAGTGAACAAGGAAAGAAGTTTAAGTGTCCTGAAAGGATGCGTGAGTCACCAACAGCCAATATAGAAACACAAGAGCGAGGCAAACAGGTTTTCGGGAGAAAGTGGAGAGTCCGGTGTACTGCCGTGTATCTGAATGGCTTTGTTCACCAGGCTGTGGGGCACTGTGGAGATAGGGTGATATGTATGTGATAGACACAACATGGGATCCTCCAAGAACTAGAAGAACCTTGCTCAACTTCCACCTCAGAAATGGGATACAGCATGAAGAGAAAGCTGTTTTTGATACTGGTTTTGAAGAGGCAAACTAGAAAGAACCCCAAGTGTGGGACTGGCAAAGAAAGAGCCAGGAGATCAAGGAGGGTGCAGTCTCCTGGAGGTTGGAAGAGAAGTTTCTGGAAGAAATAACTGCCAAGGTCAAGGGCACCAAGGGCTTTCCAATCAATCAGCTAGACAGCACCCACTGGGTTTGATCTTGTGTATGTCCCTGGGAAAGGGGCTGAAGCAGGGATGGCTTTTAGAATGGGGAAGACCTGAGCGTGTTTCTAAGCTAAGGAGAAAGTCGAGGAATACTAAAGTTTCCCACAGAGAGGAGGGACCAAGGAAAGTGAGCTCTTGAGGAACGTAGGTGACAGAACAAGCCTAGGTCAGGGACAGGGGGCGTCTTCCTCACAAGCTGCAGGAGTGCAGCGAGGACTATGGGTGCAGGCCTGGGGGAAGAGTTGGAATGGAAGGGACAGGGGTGGAGGGGAAGGCAGAAGAGATCCTGCTGGGTGGCCCTGACTGAAACCACATATTGGTGGGTGTCTGGAAGGACAATAGGAGCGTGGGCATGACCCGAGCAGGGACATGGTACCGAGGGGAGCCTGGAGGGGCCTGTGCTGGGAGACACGCTGTTTCTGTTCCACACACTCAGCCTACCCTCAGAGCAACCAGCAAACCTTCGCCCCATTCCTCACCCCAGCTGTTCAGTGGGGTGTGTCCTTCCTCTTCCCAGCACATAAGCCTGTGTGCTCCACCCTCCCCCACTTTTCCCACGCTCCTCCATCCAATCTCCTTTCCACTCAAAGTTCTAGACTGATGGTTTTTTTTTTTTTTTTCCTTTCTGCCTCACATACATACACCTACTGTTACCTCTTCTGGGAAGTTCTCTGGCCAGGGCTGGCATGAGAAACCTGTAGGGTGTCACAACAAGCTGTGTTGGGCTGTCTGTTTTCCTTCCTTCTTCCTTTCTTTCTATCTGCCACAGGTACGGAGAGAACTGGCTGGGAAGCCACGCCCCAGCAGCCGTGGTGAGGCTCCTTCCAGGTGGGAACCCAACCCTGTTCCCCTCGTACACTCTAGGTCTAGATGCAGGGGATGAGCGGAGCTGGGAGGGACAGGTGAGCCTTCTAATGCTTCCTCAAGCCCCTTAGTGAGAAGCTAGGATTTGGGGTAGTCATGCCTTTACGGGTAACCCTCTTTATTAAAGTGTGCACGTATGTACAGCAGAAACCAGGGAACGTTCTGAGTCACAAACATTAACATACTGATTATGGGTTTCACGAGCTAGACAGGAAGTCGGCACATTCTCGTGACCAGAGCCAGAGCGACAATAGCTCCTGAGGCTATGACAGTTGACAACAGAGATGCCACTGTGACATCTCACCCTATGACACCCTTCTTTCCTCTCTAACCAGAGCATTCAAATTACTTGTCAGTTAAAATGCATTGGGTCATCGTCGACAATGGCTTTAACCCCAGAGCCTGGAGCTCTGTTATGCCCTGATGACCTCTAACCCTGGCCATGGCAGAGAGGCCTCCCTACTGGTCTTCTAACCTTAGTCTTCTCCACTTCCACTGAAAGTGCTAGATTGTTCTTTCTCAGCGCACACACACATACACACACAAACACACACACACACACACACACACACACACACACACACTCCCTCTTCAACCTCTCTAGTATCATCACAGTGTTTAATACAGCCCAACTTTGCAGTTCAGCAGGTGCTGAATCCCCAGACAGATATTCCCAGGGTCCCAACCCTGTCCCTGATTCCCCTCTAGTTTCTCCAACAAAAAGAAGTCCTTGGCTGGGACCTAAACTCTAAGGCTAGTTGGGGAACACGGGGACCACAGCCTCTCTCAGTCATGTCCTGATACTGACGCCAGATCCCCACAGCTCCCAGACGCCAATGGAATGTACTTAAAGAGCTCTCTTTCACAGAGAAGTATGCTGGCCTTTTTAGTTTAAGGTCTGGTAGCACAAATGAGCAGCAAGCGCCCACCAGGAGGAGGGGCTGAGTCACTCGGAAAGAGTCTTCGTTGTGGCTTTTTTCACCCTTGGCAGTTTGGACGACGATGCATCTGCACCAGTACAAAGGCAACGGGCCACTGTCCTCGCCAGGATGTCACTCTTCCTCAGGCTAGGCAGGTAACACAAACCAAAGGATCAGCTACAGGGAGAATGCGTGGGACTGCCACTCCCCCATACTCTTCACAGGAGGAAGGCGGTTTCCAATGAACCCGAGTGCCAGGGAACTGACACTCCACGGATGGCCGATGTGATATCCTGAGCTGAAATGTGGATTCAGTAGGCTTCAAATCTCCTTCCTCACCCGGGGAGGGGGAACAAGAGCATGTTAATCCAAATGAAGCATCCTAGCACAATTCAGGATCCTTTCACTATAACGGCAGTGATGGACACCTGCAAAGATGGCTCAATCCTAGTGTGGGGAAGTCTGCACTCGCAATTCTGCATAACTATGCAGCTCATGGACAAGACCGTGGGACTGGACTTCATGGCCTGTTCTTAACCAAGCCTTTCTGGTCCATTCATCCACACAGTCTCTTTATCCCACCTTTCTGTCTATGCTGTTGTGGGCAGGCAGCATTTCGACCCTTGCATGGTAGTTTCTGTCTCTTAGGTTTCTCCAATACAATCATACTGCTTTTCCTTTTGACCAAATGCTGGTACAGCGCTGAGTTTCAGAATTAGTACTCTCTCCCTCTCCCTCTTCTTCTCCCTCTCCTATTCCCTCCCTTCCATAAGTAAAAATATCAATCATCAGAGACAAAGGGGCCAGAAGTAATGGGATTCCATTGTCAGCCTCTAAGATAAAGACATTCATGCCTTCCTAACCAAAGTGCTTCTGCAGCTTCTTAAAGAACACAGCATGCAATCTGCCACAAATTTGCCACAGGCTGGCCCCCTGCCCACACCTGGTTGCTATGTCTAGGCTTTTGTGGATCCTCCTCCCTCAACCCAGATTGTCCTTTCCTCTCTCAGGATACTTTTTGCTCACTCTTGTAGACTCAGCAGAGGCCTGTCTCCCCAGGGAGTCCTCCACTGTTGCCCCACGCCCCAGCACAGACTACAACCAGGCACCCTCCCCTGGGGAGCCAAGGTGCCTTCTACCAAATTTCAGACAAAGGAGGCTTCCTTTCAGGCTGTCAATAAACTCCTGTCCAGCACTGTGGCATATCTCTCCAAATGGACCCAAACCTTCCTCTGAGTTGAGACTGGGTCCTAACTGCTTAGGGCCAAAGCCGCTGGCAAAGGCCAGAGCACAAGGGAACCGTGATCAACAACTACATCCTGAACTAAGGATGTGAGCAGGGTGAAACCTGTCTCCGCTGTCAGTGAACTCCTGGCAGGGCAAGGCTGGAGAGAGCGTTCGTCTTCACTCTCCTTGCTTTTCCACCGCCATGCTATGAACTGAGTCTTTCCATGAGCTTTCTGCTCTGACCAGGCCTGGCCTTGGGGCTTCTGCTAATGCCACTTATACCTCGGAGCCATGGAACCCACTGCTCACCCAGATTGGAATGCCTTCCCCACTTAGATGCCTTCATCCATCTAAATCCTGAGTCACTAAAAATAGTGTTTTGAAGAATTATCCCCTCTAACCACATGCATGCATACACACATGCATACATGCACACACACATGCATGCACACACACATACAATATCCTCCTTGAAACCTTTTCTAAAAACAAAGGCTCATACCGCTCTTTCCCCACTGCAAAATGAAGTATTAATATACACGACAACATCTTGGTTCAGACGTCAAGTATCCTAATATGGCATCGTAGACGGACTGTTAGGTTCGAGGCTGGGACATCTGGCTCCCCTTCCTGGTGCCCCACTGATGGTTGACGGGCTATTTCTGAGGTGCAGCCTCTCCTCTATTGCAAAGGAAAACTGTCACCCTGCCAAGTTTACAGAACTTATTCTGGGGAAACAACCCATGAAAAATTAAGACCTTGGGAAGCCTGTTGAAAGGAACGACACCACGCTCTAAGCACTCTTGAGACAAGTCCTTTGAAGTCAGGAGTTACACCTCAATTGTCATTTATCACTTTACCCCCATTCCCAGGCCCAGCCACCTAAAAGGTGTTTTGCACATGGACAGGGTGCCTTGTTGGTATGTCTGGTATTTCTTTGTTACCAGCTTCCGCCCATTGGATGGGCCTAAGCAAAAGACTTTCTTTTTCATTCAGACTGAAGATTCCCTTCCCTGAAACGGGTGCCACCTGTGAGCCGCTTTGGGATGTCAGAGTTTGAGATGCTCAGCCTGGCTGGACCATCTCTGTCTCCTTCCCTTGGGGAGGGCCAGCAATGTGCGTTCAGCACTGATCACTCTCTCTGCCTTAGCCTCCTACATCATTCCTTCCCAGGGTCTTTGTGTACAAGTCCATGAGGCTGCTAACTGCATCTTAAACCCTGCAAGGCTTGTGCAAATAAGATCTTATTCCCAGAGTGCAACGGTGCGATTGGGCAACCAAGGAACTCTCATATTTTTAGTTTTCTTCCCATACAACCAACACTATTAATAACACCCTGCTTTCTCCTGAGATGATATGGATTAGACCAAACGGAAAGTTACCATGGCTACCGCAGTGTTATTTTGGGGTAGGAGACATTCACGCCAAGGGAAGCAGCAAGCGTGGTCAAACAGGAGCAGCATTTCCGCCTTGTTATCAGGCAATCAATCCCAGTTTAATTTCGAAATTCTAATTGCAACGGAAACTAATTACGGGCAGCACGACCTGAACCCCTAATTAAAGTGGGAGTCAATAAAACGATTCTCTGTTATCGTTGGGGCAACACTGGCACCACGAAGAAGTAAGTACGAGCAGTTTTCCTGCCCAGGTAACCAGCCAAGCAACACCAAACAGGGAAGCTCATCTGGAGGGTCCAGCAGGGAGCCACAGTGATGTGTGAGTGAGTGGCTTGGAGCCTTTCTTCATGGTACACAATCTTCAACAGAGCTGGGTGGGATGGGAAACCTGGGCAGAAAGGAAGTCATTTCTACCAAAAGGCATGCACCAGGATCCCATGACAGGAGATCAAGAAAGAATAAACAGGACAGATGGCCCAAGTTAACCCACTATGTAGCCCCTTCTGGGCAGGCCTTGGGACATCCAAACAGCTCACCACTGAGACCCAGGCGTTTGTGAGCTGATTCCTCATATACTGAGGATGCTGAGTTCATCTGAACTAAGAGCAATTGGCTCGTGGATGGGCTTCTATTCGAGGGAGAGCTAACTGCCAATCCGTGATGTGTTTGAGTCCCTTTGGGACCGCCCAGTCTATCTTTGACAACTCAAAAATACTGTTGATGGCATGACATCATCTACCCCATTCCAGAACGATCCATATTTAGGTCGAAAACCATAGCGCCCTGCTGGGCTCTGGGATAACATAGGAGCTCTGTTGTAAGCCCAGGGGGAACACTTTCAAACCGCACCTCAGCGCTCTCCTCACAAGTTCTTGACGGAGAGGCACAGAAATGAATGTACAGAGTAGCTGTGGGGAAACTCCGACCAGACAGGAGAAGGAGAGGGCGCCTCCTCTCTTCCCATCCACTGTGTACTTTTCTATAGCTGGGTCTTTCTCCCTGCAATAGGTCACTTTCCCAAGGTTTAGCTTTTGTGTAGCAAGAAAGAAACTAGAGTGTTATAGCCCCATTGTGGTTTCTCGGCCCCTTGGGAGAGGCAGCTCTGCTTTGGGGTGGGAAGGATTCCTTGAGAGCGTGCAGCCTCCAATTTCCCAGGGACAGTTGAGATCTGCAGTTATTCTGGGGCTGGTGGGAGTCTGTTCGAGGCTGACAAATCTCAAGACTGGAGAAAGCTTGTGTTCGTGTTAGTCCTGAGTCCATCATGGGCGGGCGACAGGGAACACAGACCTTGGTTTCAATTAGCCAAGTCCCCCCCCCACCCCCACAGTCTCTTGACATGCCATGCAAAAGCCACCAGCCCTGGGGTCTCGTCACCAAGGTTAAAATGCAGACGGTAAAGAGAAACACATTTCTAAACCCTGAGATGTTCTGGGAGCTGGGTGCAACTCGAAAGAGAATAATTTGTGGTTTCTGTCCATTATATACATTGTGGGCATATAATGAACCACGATGTTAAACAGAGCAAGGGACTCACCCACCTCATGCTCGTTCTGAACACAGGGAAAGAGACAGCCAAAGAGAAAGAAGGGAAAAAAACAGCTTTGTCCTATTTGGTTACACTGGCATACAATTTCGATCCAGGGAGACTGAAAGTGTCACAAACAACAGAGTTTTGTCCCAAACACGGACAAGGAGCCCCCCCCTTCTCTACAGCCTGACTTGACTTTCTTGGGGGGGGGGGAAACATCTAGGACCTCAGGAAGAACCACTGGACCAAATGGCTTTTGCAAACTGCAAACTCCCCCTAGTGCCCTCTGGAAACCTAGTGTCTTGGGGCCCCAGAAGGATTTAGAGATGCGCACAACTCCAAGCCACACCTACCTTGACTCCAAAGAATGATTTGCGGTGATAGAAGCAGCACAGGGCCGCCGAGAGGGCGTGGAAGGCGCTGCATTCTTTAGGCATCTTCAGTCGCAGACACCACACACCTTCATTCAAGTCCAAAGGAAGAGGGCCTTGGATGGTGGCTCCCCAGGCCGGCTCTGCGCCTCCTGCCCACAGCCAGCAGCCAAGGGAGTGAGTCGGCTCCTTCTCCCAGGCCAGTCTGTGACTTCTCCCCCCTCTGGCGAAGCCAATACGATCCACTCGCTCAATTCTGGCCGGCTTGTGTCCAGCCTGCCATGCACACGGTGCCAGAAATTCTCATGTGACCAGACTTGATGAAATTCTAACCCCTCTTAGAAGAGGGTTTGTGCTTGAGCTTTTAGCTGTCCCCTAATTCCGAGGCCAGGCAGAAATCGTTATACCCGCCCCCCCTCGGGGCAGCCTTCCCTTCCGTCCCAGGGCTGGAACACACCACAGCAATCTGCTCCTAGTGGCTTTGTCTGTTTCTCACCCCAGCACTTAGGGCTTTCTCAGAAGCAGGGCAAGTTGTACAGATTACACCGTCCTGGGGTGAGACAGAGGTTCCTTTGAGGAAAGGTGGCCCACAAGCGATCAGGTCGTGACTTTCCCTGAGAGGAATCTTAGAAGCTCTGAGAAGCCAGGCAGGTTCCGGGTCTCCATGCCCACCTTCAGGGCTGTTTGTTTTTAATTAGGATGCTCCTGGCAGGCCCTTTGCAGCTGATAACACTGGCACAGTCATCATTATTAGCAAAGCACGATTGCCTTTCAGTGTTTAATTAGCAAGTCTGTCAGCAAACACCCTGAAGGGCCCGTGCCCTTCCCACCTGGCTGTGCGGCAGGCCGAGGATGGGGGCCGGGGTACTCCCTTCTGACCCAGCTGTTTGCTCTCCTCCCCTCATTCCCTTTAAGTCCTTTGCCTTAATTACCCATCTTCACTTAATTGCCTACCCTGCCTAACCTTCCTCCAGCACAAGCGATGCATTCAGCTCTTCCTAGAAGACTCTGAGAAGAGCTAGCGAGAGCCCCAGCCACCTTGAGGGGCAGCAATAGATTCCCTCCTTCTTCCCAGTTAGAGTGGATGCCCCGAGTTTCTACTATGTAATGTTTTCTGTTTGCTTGTTTGTTTTGTTTCAAAATCAAATCAAATTTTGGCCCCCTAGCTCTTCTTCCCCCATCTTTCCACGTATTAGCTTTCCGGGTTCCAGCCCCTTTCGAAAGTGGAGTGTGTCCCAAAGCTTCCTAAAACCTCACCCGGGCTGAAACATGTAACACGGGAGAAACAGAACCCATTCATTCCAGCAAGGAACACCACCGGATGAGGCATGAGAGCGGTATGAGAACTATCCGGCGGGATTATCGGCAAATCCTCCGAGGCTTTGGCCTTTGGCCTAGGTCAGGACTGCCTATAAAAATAGGGAATTGTTTGTCCAGGGCCCAGTGAGCAGCTTCTATATTTGATCAGGGAGAATGGAGAGCCACAGGCCTCATACCCTCTAGAAGAGGCTGAGGCTCTGCTTGGACGGGTCCGACATGGGCTCAGGGATCTGAAGACTCTCTGGACTCAGGAAGTGTCGGGGAAGCTGGCTCCGCTTCTCCTGCACAAGCTCCCACTCTCGCACTTGCTCTGCTAGAGATTGGCTTGGCTATCCTGAGAGCTCCTGTGAAGCCCACCTAAAACATCACATGGTTGGGGGAAGCCTCAAGCCGGTTTCTGAGATGGCTGAGCCCAGAGTGTGTCCAGGTGGTGAGTCAACATGGTCCTTCAGGGTCCACATCTCGCACCCGGGAGGCAGCATTTTCCGGGCGCACATGGAGCAGCTTCCCAGAGATGACTCATCAGCGAGGGTAAGAGCCACGACAGAAGGGGCCCACTTGTCACCGCTATCATTCCCTTGGCAGGAAACGACAAGCTCTTTCAAGCTACAAACGTCTTCGCAAGGGGCTGGGCTCAGGAAAAGGTGCATCTTCTCTCCTGCGCAAAACTTGCTAAGATTAGTCAGCAAGAGCCTTAGAATTCTAGCCCGCATCTCCAGAGAATGTATTCTTCGAAGACATCTATTACTGTGTTTCTCTGGTGTTGGGGTAAGGGGGGCATGTTCATGTGGTGGTGCATATACACAGCTCAGAGGACAACTCTGCGAAGGTTTCTCTCTTTTTCCCAGCTTTAAGTGCATCCTGGGGCTTGAACCTATGACACTAGGCTTGCACGGCACGTACCTTTACTCAACCATCTTGCCCCCCTGGAAATACATTTTTGGAAGCAAATATGCAAACAATGTGGACATAAAGTACACAGAATTATGAAATCTGGTGCTCCAGGGTCAGGTAAAAACAGAACAATGGCTTCAGGTCACTGCAGTCACTGTTCTGTCACCAGAGGGTTTCCCTATTGAAGAAATGGCCAACGACTGTTCCATCAGGATTTAAGAACAGCTAATCTTATTAGGTAACTGTTTCTTGAACACATTTTGCCTTTGTTACACACACACACACACACACACACACGTATGCTCACGCACACACACATACACACACATGCTTATATACATATACACGTACTCACACACACAAATTTCTGAAGCAACACTCAAGTCTTACTTTTCTTCTCAAATGGCCAAAGAGACACTAAAATATTGTGTTCCTGCAACTAAAGATAATAATTGCATGTGCTCTCAAAGCGCCCTTCCCTGCCTAGGCAGTCTCCTGTCCACACTGATCAGTTCCCCCACATCCTCTTCACAGCGATTCTTCTATTCTAGCTGCAGAGAAACAGGGGGTCGAAAGAACAAAGGACCAGGGACTCCTGTTTGGGGCCGCAGAACCTAGTTAGCTGATCGCATGGAGCCCAAAATAAAAGATTGTAGAATGCTGTGTAATTAAAGCGGTCGTTCCTGTAGCCACACGAAAATGGGGAGATCTGGGAAAAGTGGTTCCCACTGATATCTTGGTAAATGAGACTTAAAACCAATTCGGATTTAGGGTTTTCTAAACACCATGCCTTTCTGTGGGTGGGAAGGGAGCCTCTAATAAAATCCCAGGGGAAGAAAGGGACCAGCGGGCAGAACTCTGGGAGGGGTCCTGGGTCCCACCCTGTTCAGGCCACCCAAGAGGCTTGTTTCTCTGTACCAAGGAAAACACCTGGTAGGTGAGAGGGCCAAACCATGTGGACTCTTGCGGGAAATCCCCATTCCTCAGCTCAAATACTGTCTCCACTCCATGCAAAATGGAGGGTTCAGCTGGCAAAGGGACACCCCAAAACCCAGAAAACACACAAAAGAACTGCCCTCAACAGCAGGCTCCCCTTGAGTAGCCCTCCTAACCGATCTGCCCTACTCGGTAACCATGGAACTGGAGCGGCCTCCCAGCCACACTCAGCAGACACATGCTTCCCGTTGGCAGTAGCCATTGGCTCCAAGGAATGAGCAAGTGTATGCCGAGTCCCTTTCCAAAGTGTCAGTACCACCCCAAGGAGAAGCAGGCTCCCCAGAATGACAGGAACTCTTCTCTGACGGGACATGGTGGGGAGGACATGGAGGCCGCTATCTCTCCATCTTTCCCTAGTCAGGACACCAGGGGAAATACACTACCTACAGCCTCCATGCCTTGCCCACCTCAGAATCAAGACATCCAGCTTCCGTGGAGCTACTCTGGGTCTCTTTCAAGCAGTCCTGTGGTTCACTGCTGGTCATCCGTGCACTGGAAGGCACTGTGCAGGCCTGCGAGGCCCAGCGTACCCCTGCCCAGAGTGAGCAGTATCAGGTTAGCTATTGGGGTGAACATCAGTCATTGGGCTCAAAATAACTGAGTTTCTCAAGGTGACTGTGAGGTCCTCTCCTGCCCTCCCCCGACAAAACACTGAACTTCTCCCTTGCCTCCTTCCCATGCATTGTGCCAATCCTTTCTGCCTTGTTGTGGTTCGGTTTGCTTTCTTCCACCAAGTCCTAGTGACTTAGCTTTTGGTGAACAAAGGCATCTTAAATGAGTCATGGGATAAGGCCAAAGAAACCCTGGTGTTCTCTACCTCTGAAAAGCAGACAAGGTAGCTGGCCTTGCAATGGGATACTCCACAGTCTCACCTCCCTGAAGAGCTGCGTGGCAAATGTCAGCGAAGCAGCAGGAGGAGGAGAGGCGAGTTTATCCGTGCTCGGCTTCCCAAGATGCCTGCTCTGAGGCTGCCCAGTTCTGAACAAACACAATGGTCTCCCGCTTCCCCTGGAGCTTTGGCCACCTGACTCTGGATTTAGAATCAAGAAAGGCGCGGGTCAGGGGTCATAGCATCTTCCACGGCAGTCAAGAAAACTCACTGAGGCCAGGCGTGTGGCTAAGGAGTCACTGCATGCAAGACAGGAGAGGTCATTGTGTGCAGGTGACACCTGGAATGCCTTGAAGACCCCAAGATACTGCTATAACTGCCAAGAAGAGTTATAGAAAAGGGGGTTCACTAGCCCGAGAGAAGTGAATTGCACTCCACCAGGCAGGAATGGAAGAGACAGCTAAGTTTTTTGCCATTGAAAGTGGAGTTACAGGATTTGAACTTGGCTCTGCCGGTCTTTGGTTGACTGTTCCAAAGTAAACAAAGGCAGCATCCACTCTGCATTTCCCTTCCCAAATCGTAGTCAGTCAGTGACATGAGACACTGGACATGTTCTTATAGAGTCTTCGTATTCGAGTACTTTGCTATGCTGGAGGCTAACTGCTCTGAATATCCAGGGCAGGCTGGGCAAAGCTGGGATGCCTGGTGGGTCAGGTATATTAAGTTCATCTTCATGTTAGAATAGTTTCAGCTTCTGGTCGGCTCCTTAGGATGCCACCCTGTCCTAAGTTAATGAGCATCTGTAAGGCAGAAGGAGCCAGTGCGATTCCCACTCACACTCTCACATAGAGAGCCGCAGGGCCTGATGGGACAGAATTTGTCTCAGATACCACTGTGGAACCATGAGACTGGAGGAGAAGTCAGACAGAGCAATGAAGGCTGTTGACAGTCCAGCGCATGCCCCTCTATGAATGAGAACCATTCTTGCTCCAAACAGGAATGCACGCTGGACTCAGTGGGCAGAGGGCAGGCAATGCTGTCGAGATTTCTGCTGCTCAGGGTCCATAAGCACCTGCTGTGCCCTGGTGGACACAGAGCCCCCAGAAGCAGGCTCTCCAGTGTGACAGACACTCTCTGATGGGCTTTTGATCTCAGGTTGACAGTTTCCCCCGATTCCTCAAGGGGGATGAAGGGAGATGGCGGAGATGGCTGTTAAATGGTCTCTTTCAGGAAACAGTATCGATCTGCCCCGACACAAGGAGACTAAGTACAGTCTCCACAAATAGATCTCTTTCTGTTGGACTCCAGGTCCCCGCCCCTCCCCCAACAACTTTACGATTCTCTAAATAGCTATTAAAATTGCATAACTTCAGTTATTCATAACGTGAAGCAATAGGCAGTCTTGGGTTTTCTTTCTTGCTGCATCTTGTATAATTCTACTTCATAGATCCATGCATCACAACCACCTATTATCTCCTGGTATCTTCTCAGAAATGCTTCTCTATACTGTGGCATTAAGAGAAAATGAGAAAGATATGCATGCAGGCTGAGGCTGTAATTCAGCTGGCATTTGCTTAGCACAAACGAAAGACTGGATTCCACACTCCGGCACTGCACACATGGATGTGAGGATACACGCCTATATTCCCAAAGTAAGAGATGAAGAGATGAAGCAAGAGGATCAGAAGTTCAAGGTCATCTTTAATGATACAATGAACTGGAGGTCAGTCTGGGATACATAAGATCCTGTCAAGGAGGAAGGAGGAAAAGGAAGGAGGAGGGCTGGAGAGATGGCTCAGAGGTTAAGAGCATTGCCTGCTCTTCCAAAGGTCCTGAGTTCAATTCCTGGCAACCACATGGTGGCTCACAACCATCTGTAATGAGGTCTGGTGCCCTCTTCTGGTCTGCAGACAGAATATTGTATACATAATGAGTAAATAAATAAATGTTTTAAAAAAAGAAAAGGAAGGAGGAGGAAGAGGAAGAAGAAGAAGCAGGGGTATAGGAGAGAGTAATTTCAGCTCAAACAGCAGATTCAGACTATCCGGTGGTCTTGGGCAACTTTCAGTAGAAAGTCATGGACCATCTTCCTAGGACAAGAGGCACAGATTCATGATGCTTGCCTAAACATTTCAGAGGGCTGCTATATATCCACTGCAAACCCCTGGGAGCCTAACCTATCTAAGGTGGTTCACCACCGACTTGGCCAGGCTGCCTCCCATTCCACCCTAACTATGCAGACACCACACCTGAGCAAAGTTTGTTTCTGTCATCTCGACTTCTGGGTGTTCTCTGCTGTACACATTGCCTTTTCCTTGCCTCCTACTTTTAGTAGGTGTGAACAACATTAAGCAGCCAACAGGTAATGACTACAGAGATGGCACAGGGGCCCCTCAGCGCAGGGAAGCCTCCAGGAAGCGCCCCGCCCCCACCAGGAGCAGCTGAGCTTGTACCCATCTTATGAGCCCTTCTGCAGATTGTCACCTTCCAAAATGGAGCTGCTAGACAGACATCCACGAGGCTCTAAAGTGGCTCTGAGCACACTCCAGACTAGAGGAAGGGCGGGGCTGGGAGAAGGCTGCACCGGCAGCCAGTTGAGTGACCTTGGAAAAGTCTTAACCTCTCAAACCCTCAGGCTGCTCCCCAACTCACCAAGTAACCAAAGGCATCAAATAACAGGCTTTAGCCTGTCCCCCAACACATGGACGGCAGGGTCAGCCTTGAAATAGGGTATAAGAAACCCCACCACCACCCACTCTTATATGCTAGGCAATATATGCTAGACCCGTGTCCTCAGAGAAGGTGGACGATGACTTGAGCCACTGACCAACTGCAGTTGATGCTTAGGACCCTTCTTTTAACACTGAGAATAAGGAAGAGATGGGCAGGCACACTTAGCCTTAAAAGTCTATTTTAGTCCTCCATTTTAAACCTGGAAATCAAAACTACACAGGGTCTTACTCACACTTGCTCGGGCAAGTGTCTCCTGTGTCTTCAGCATCTGAGGAGCTATTTAGGCAAACAGGCAGGAAACATATCCGCACTATCTGACTCCATGCCCACCCCTGTCCCAGCCCATCTGACTGAGCACCTGTGGGCAATTCCCATGGGCTATGGGTGGCCTCCCCCACCCCACTTCATTGCGTGTATACCACTCTGGCTGCAGAACTGGACTTTGGTCTATGTTCTGACTTGCTGTCCTGCCAATCTCGCTCCTCCAACACGTCTATGCTGGGTGGCTGTTGCCATGACAACAGATCTTTGACTTTAGCTTAGAGTCCCCTGAGAACCATCTCCCCAGTGTCTGATTTCTTCATACTGCCCTGGTTTATAACGCTGGATTGTCTGATGCCAGCTATTTCTAGGGTCAGGCCAGATCTAGCCCCATGAAGGCTGTCACCTCCTTATCCCTTAACACTGCCTGTCTGTATCCCCAAGAAGCTATCCTCTGGCCCCCTCTTCCCTTTAAGCCCCTAACAGCAGCCGTTCATTCTTCCTAAGCCTTCCCACTCCACCCCACCTACGAAGGTTCCCAAGTGCTGAGTGGACCAACTGGCTGGCTACAAGGGATGAGAAAAAGGCAGGATTGCTAGAGTCAAAGGCAGGCAGGCACCAAGTGAGAGGAGTCGGCAGGGTTAGCCCCACCCATTCCGACCATGACAGAAAACAGTCTAATGAATCCCTTCTCGGTGAGTTTCAGCAGGAAAATGGCCTTTGGTCATGTCGCATCAGAAACATCCTGGGTATTGTCATCTGAATGTTGCAATGGTCAATCCTGCATTCCACCAAAATAGTTCTTAGAATCGGTCCAGATTAGGAGTTCTTAACTTCGGGGTGAAGTATGACTTCCGTGAGCCACACGCACTGCTGTATGGTGATGATTCTCTCACTGCAGGAATGGGTTACTGCTTATTCTCAACGCTCAAAACACTTAGGTGACCTAGAAGTCCTCACTGATAGTTTTTTTTCTCACTAGAAAAAGTAATTTTATTTTTTATTTGTTTAGTTATCCATTTATTTGTGGAAAAATAAATCCATTATTTATTGTGTGTGTGTTTATGCATACATGTGCACACATGCGTGTGGGAATCCCTTCTCTCCTTCAGCCTGTGGGTCTCAGGGCTCAGACTCAAGTCATCAGGCTTGATGGCAGATGCCTTTACCTGCTGAGTCCCACCAGCCTGAGATTCAGAATGACTTTCAATAGTCAGTAGGAAGGAAGTGAATTAAATACCCTCGTGGTCAAGAACGTGACTGAGGACCTAGAAACACCTATCTGGTTACCATGGACACAGTTTGGCTTGGCAGGGCTGTGACAGGTAAGAGGAGGAGCCAGGCAAGCAGCAAGCAGCATGGAGGTCCTTATGACTGAGAAGTAGCTTTCCCTTGCCCTCCTCTGGAGGAGGGCCTTGTCATGTATCCCAGTAAATGTAGACTATGTACAAGTAGGACGCCAGCAACCCCGCAGCAGCCACACTCCTAGAGAGCTCATCTAGCAAGGGCACAGCAGCCACTGCCGTTTTTCTACCTCATTTCCAAGTGAGGGCCCTAACAGTCAGCGTTTCCACAGAAAATTCTACCAGTGTCTCACTGAACACACTAGGAGATCAGCATCATTATCACCGCTCTGTGGATACCAACCAGCGGCTCTTAGAGTGAAGAAGGAAAGCAAGACAGAACCTGCTCTAGCTGATGTGCTAATAGAAGCCTATCACGCCTGATGGCCACGCTACCTTATCTAAAGCAGATCCAGAGAGCAGACCTCCCTTCACCCAATGCCGGGCAGTCCTGCCACGTGGGCTGAGGGTTCGTCTAGAACATCAGGGAGGTTGGACAGCGTACAACTGACGGGAAAGAGCGGGGCATGGACTAAGGATGCTGAGATCAGAATCTCAGGACTAGGAGGCAGCAGACCCTCAGGGACTGAGTGAAGACCAGGAGCCCCTCTGTGTGCAGAGATACCACCAGTGTCCTTGATAGGGAAAGGCCAAATCCCAGGGTTCTCTGCGGGCCACTGAATTGATCTGCAGCCAATGTCTTCACTTCCTTGATTGCCGCCAAGCACAATGACGTCTTCACAAGTGACTTCTAGAAGGTCAATATTTTCTTTACCTGATGCCTAGGGTGGAGACAATGGATTTTTCCCCCCAGTGTTCAAAGGCTAACACAATACCCCCAACCCCCACCCAGTTCCTGCAGGCCTTGAGTGTTCCTTCCCAGACAGGTGGGAGAGCTAGGTGGAGGAAGGGGGAGGTACCGAGGGGGGTGGAGGGTGTGGGGGGGAGCCGCAGGAGCTGACCTGGGTAAGTCTCTGGAACACTGTGTCTTAGGGCTGGGTCACTTGTGATAATAGACGTGGGAACCTTTCCAAAGCCACATACCAGATAACAAGATCTCACAAGGTCCCACTTCTCCGCCCTCTGTAACAGCAGCTGCTGTTGAAACTGAGACAAGGGGTCACAGCCCATAAACAAACTCAGAGAGTGGAACTATAGAAAGCATCGTACAGGGCTTAAAAGGATAAAATGGAAAAGGGTTGGGGGAGGTATTTCTGCAAAGTTTAGCAGTCGCGTGTCAACACATTATATGTGTATCCTAACTAGACACAGAGAATTAGAAAAATAGCCTACTAGGATCCTCAACAATTGTGGAGAAATGTGTAAATAGCAGATGGTAGCGTTGGAAATGAGATCATAACAAATTCCAGAAGCTAGTCGAAAGGAAGCAGTCTTTAATATGTAACTCTTCAGGAAGCAGATACAGCGGAGGAATGGCGGGGATGGCTGGTATACTGGCGTGGCATAAGATGGCACATTTTTAAAAGGTCCCTGGCTATGAGAACTTCCTGTCCTTTTCTCTTATTGGCTGGGCCTGATAAATAACTTGGGGCTTGAGACTACCTCTTTTTCTGATGTGGATCTAATCACTTAGCAGGCTTCCTGTAACCTTCGAACTTTCAGCGTTTGGGGACGAGCAGGTGGCAGCACCAGAGGGGTGGGTTTCCTGCTTGTCCATGACTGATGGACTCTAAGCACACCTCATACTGAAGGTGGACCCACAATCTAATTCAGACACTGCTTCTCATAGCCCAGGACTCTACCAGATAGCATGTATATTTACTCGTGCGACGGATGTGTAAACCACTCAGAATATTGGACAGGAAGTTGTCCAAAAGTGAACATATGACCAACCTGACACCAGTCAGAGAGCTGCCCTGGGATTTTTCCAAACTGGAATTGAGGATGAAGTTCCCTTTCCTTTGACCAGGAATCTTTGGCACCAGAAGGTTAAGCTTCCACTGGGCAATGAAGCTGATCTAAGAAGACACTTTCACTGCAGAGAAGCAAACACAGGAGCAAGCATCCCTGGGGCGTTCTCCTTTCCAGAAGAAGCAGTGACCCAGGTTGTTCCAAACCCAAGCCCTTTCCAGTTGGAAGTTTACTACTTTATAACATCAGCTGGCTTTACAGGATCACTTATCAGAGTGAGAATCAGACTTGATTAACAGTAACACAGGACCCTTCAGCGGGCTTGGGAGTAGCGCGACCTTCATCTGTGTCCTTCCAACGTGTTTCCCTAAAATGTTTCCTTAACACGTCAACAATAACAGCAAAGCCTGGCTTAGGTTCTAGGTGGATGTTAACGCAGCATGCTGGGCTCCGCCGCAATGATGTGCGGCCAGCTCTGCATCGGAGACATGCTAAGAGAGAAGCCGATATCAACTGACGTTGCATGAAGCCGTGTGTATGATTTTCTCCCGTTAATAACAGGGCTCTTCCCCCCTGCGTCAGCAGCAGGTAGAAATGAGCGGTGCTCCTCAGTCTGCTGCAGGGACCGACACGGAAGAGCTGAGCTGTCCTGGGTTTTCTGGGATAGAGAAGACATGATTTGCCTGTAGGGAGGAGTTTCCTGGAACTGGGATGTTCTGTGTCAGTGAGAATAGGCGTGACCTCTTCTCCATACCCAGGACCCTCCGGGGCTAGGGAAGCCACGTGTCAATGTCTTACAGCTTCCCCCATGCAGGCACTGGCATGATCTCCTATCTTAAACTCCTAGAGGACATTTCTTAAAGGCTGTTTGGTTATTTGCAAAACCCCAGGACCAGATTCAGAGGTGTTGGAGAGTCATTTCCTTCCGGAAGCCAGGAGCTCCTCCGGTGGTCAGACCCCAGACAAAAACTTAAAAACGTGGAATTTACACCACCTCCACACCCACTCAAACAGTCCTCAGATTCATTCTGTAGCCAGTCTGTAGGTGGACGGACTTAGAGGACTTGGAGTCCTGATTGTCAGTCTAGGCGGCCTATTTAGGAATTCCTTCTCCCTGGCTGCGGTGCTTCTTCCTCCCAGTGAGGAGTTCCAGGTTCCATCCTGCGCTCCGGGTTCAGCTCTTAGAATGACTGATGTGCTTAGACACCATCTCTTACTCATAGGTGGCATTCATCACCACGATGTCCAGCACAACATCTAAATATAATAGTGGCCGAGAACACACAGGCACTGTTAAGAGTCTCAGTCTGCAGTTCCCTTGGGAGAAGAGTGCCCAAGCGTTGTGCACATGGACTTCTAGGGACATGGTCTTTCTCATCTTAGATGCAAAAATGTGGGGACTCCATCCTCTGCTCCCCAAATAGTTACCCATACAGTCATGAGGAATGACATGCTATACTGCCCCACCCCCACCACACATACACACACACACACACACACACACACTAATGAGCCAGCCCTGCCATCCTCTGGATTAGGACTTGTGACAGCTATTGCTAACTGTCAACTTGACACTATCTGAAGTCACCTGGGAAGAAAGTCCTGATGAGGTCTGGCTACCCTGGGTTGTTCTGAGGGCTTGTCTGTGGGGGATTCCCTCATTCTTTTTTAAAATGTTTATCTATTTTTATTTTATGTGTATGAGTGTTCCGCCGGCATGTATGTATGTGTGCCACATGCATGTAGTGTTCATGGCAGTCCGAAGATGGTGTAGGATCCCCTGGAACTGGAGTAAGACTGTTATGAGCTGCTGTGTGAATGCTGGGAACTGAGCCGGGTCCTCTGCTACAAGCAGCAAGCATTGTTTACAGCTGAGCCATCTCTCCATCCTTGTAGGGCTTGTCCTAATTAAGAGGGAGGCTCAGCCCACTGTGGACAGTCCAACTCCTCGGGTGTAGGTCCTGGGTTGTATAAAGAGGAGAGAGAGCGCGAACATGTGTGCATTTATTCTCTCTCTCTCTGCTCTTGGATGTGTTGTGACCAGCTGCCTCAATTTCCTGGAAATAGTGGAATTATAAACTGGAATTGTAAGCCAAATCAAGCCTTCCTCTCCTAAGTTGCTTTTTGTCAGGGTATTTTATCTCAACAGGAATGAACTATGGTGGAGCTGGCTCTCACTTTAACTCAAATAAGCATCTTGGTTCCTTAGTCTGCAAACAAGTCGGGATCCCAAACTGGGCGGAGGCGAGGCAGAATGCATTAATTCCAAGCTCACACCCCGCCTTGGCTCGACTCAGGTATAGGCTTCTTTATAAAGACCACGAGAACACAGCGTGGAGGAGAGTCCATGCAGGATGGATCCAGCTGAGCACACAGACCCCTCTCCTCACGCAGCCACCTGGGCCTGGGAAAAACCAGAGTCCAGATGGAGCCTGGGGCACAGGAAGCCGTCCATCAGCTTCGGCGCTTCTTCCGCACAGAAAGCTCTTTAGAGAGGGTGAATGGAGGCTTTATGTAGCGAGTTCTCATCCACAAGCTAATAAATATGTGGAATGGCCTCTCGGACCAGGTTCCTGCAGCCCGGACACTGAGGTCATTCAAGAAACAATTAGATGCCATCTGGAGGGAGCTGGAAAATGGCCTCAGAGGGCCAAGCAGTTACGTTCTCATTCCCAGGGTCTGACACATCCTTATCTCATTCACAGAGAGGAGGGGATGGAGGCCGGCCAGCTCATCCACGCTGCGGGCACAGAGTGAGCCAGCACTTGGGCAACTGATAAAAACGGAAGGATCGGGAGTGCGTGTGCTTCCAGTTTTCCCAACTAAATCCGTCCCCCAAACGAATTTATCCCTTGCCTGCACTTTGACTCCGAGAACGGCATCTTTGTTGTGATCAGGCCTTGGCCTCAACTAAATTTGGGTTTTCATAGCTTTACTATAAAGTAATTACAGAACAGCAACCATTTCTGGTCCAGCTCTCTACAGTATATAGTGATTAATGATTCAGTTATGTTCAACAGTTAGAAGCTATAGAGGACTCATATAGCTTACCCCATTGTAAGGAACTGACCAATGACCCAGAACCCTTATTTCTGGTATATATTCTCATTTTTTTCTTATTTTTAAATACAAATTTAATGTCTTTTCTATATTAATAATCAGTCCTTAAGTATAAGTGTAACTGTTAGGGACGGCTGAGTTGGGTGGGGGTGAAGGGCCTGGACAAACAGCAAAGGGCTCTTTGTGTTCTTAGTATTTTTACAGCTCTTCAATGCTAGGCTACCCCCCATTACTGGGGGACATTCCAAGGGGTCCAAGAGCCTAAAACTTCTTTTTGAAATAATACTGAGCCCTTCTTCTCCTGTTACACTGGGCCAAACACTCAGGGACACTGAGTGACATGCAGGTTCTTTGAGAAGATGCAAGGAAGAGCCACCAGCTGCACCCATCCTGCGGGCTACACTCCTGACCACCCTAGGCCCACAGCATGTCAGGAAACAGAGGCGGTTCCGACCTAAGCCGGGGTAGATGACACTTTGAGAATCACTTGATTTATTCAGACCCAGCTCAGGGTTTGTGGGCAGCGTATGGCCTCACTTGGGCTACCCATCCAGGCACAGTGGCTGCACGCACACCTTGGCCCGCCTCACTCACTGAAGAGCTACTCCATCATGAGGCACCATTCTCCAGCTAACAAAGACTACCTAAAAACTACGATCAGTCTCACTTGAGTGTTTATTATTATTATAGTTTAAAGATATTTATAAAAATATTTATGTGTTTGTTTATGAATACAGTGTCCCGTCTGCACATATGCCTGCGGGCCAGAAGAGGGCGCCAGATCTCATTATAGATGGTTGTGAGCCACCATGTGGTTGCTGGGAATTGAACTCAGGACCTCTTACTCTCGGAGTCACCTCTCCAGTCCCTTGCTTGAGTATTTAATCGGCAGACATTTATGGAGGTGGGGTGGGGTAAGGATGAAGAAAGTGGGCTGTTCCTTCAAGGAAAACAACCAATAGCATTTGTTACCAAAACAAAGATCTGAGCCGTCAAGCGAAAACCGGGGTTTTGAAGGACTGACAGTCGCCACCAAGAAGCTCGTACCTTGTCCACATTGTCACAGCTTGTCTGGGAAGATTGGTGGTGACATCAGCTAGTGCGTTCTGACAGGATATCATGAGATATGAAAACGCTCGAATGATCTAGCCGACTCCATGAACCAGTGTTCTTCAAATAGCGAGTGCATGACGGCACCACTCGCTCAAACAGCAAGACAGACAGATGGATCGGAAAGGAACAGAGTCGAAGAGCTCACCAAAGAGGCTTCACTTTAGAGTCTACACTGCAGCTAACCTCCCTGCAGGTAAGGCAACTGCAGCTAACCTTAACCAGGTAAGGCAACTTCCAAGGTCTAGATTAGAACCAGAGGAGATCTGTAATTATCTTAAATGGTTACTCACTAAAGAGCTCCTGCCCTTTTGAACCACATAGCTATGTGAGGCTGGCTGCTTCAGCATCCAGCCAGGCCCTAATAAACTGAAGGCCAAAGCAGGCACACAGGGAGCTGGGCACTATTAGGCCAGACACAAGAGAGATATGCAAAATATAAAACAAGGCCATTCTTACCACTAAATGTGTTTTGTCTTGAGAAAAGACTATCTTTCCCAACACATGCACTCTATCTTTATGCATAATAGACTTATTGTTCGTTTTAAATGAATGCACTAAATGAACACAAAGTGGCATTAAATACAATAAAACAAACATTTAAAATATCCCCCACTCTTGGCTGGGGAGATGCCTCCGAGGTTATTCCCAGAACTCAGGTAGCAGCTGCATATACCTGGCAGCCCGCCTGTATTCCCTGGACCAAGCTGGCTAGCCAGGCTAGCCAAAATGGTTCACCAAGAGACCTTACTTCAACATATAAGGTGTAGAGAAATCTAGGAAGACAATCATCATTAATCCCAAGTACCCACAAATGCACACACACACACACACACACACCAGCAGAGATGTGTACCCCAAGCACATGGATATACATATCGTATGCATGCATGTCACACACACATATGTAAATAATTTCTCCGTTTTAATTTCCCACACAGTGAGTATAGTTATGACCGAAGAATTTTTAAAAGGATTTTCAACCATTTTTAACAATGGGAAAAAGCCTTGAGACCAGAGCTTAGGAATTTTTCTCTGCAGTTACAGTCAGTTGTGAGCTGTCTGATGTGAATTCTGGGAACAGAACCCAGGGCCTCTGGGAGAGCAAGTGCTCTTAGCCACTGGTCCATCTCTCTGGCCTCTGGGTTTTTATCCTATCAGGAATTCTTGGGAGAATATACCGCTATTCTTCTCAGTTGTCAACTCGTCCAGTGTTGCTCCTGACCCTCTCCCCTCCCACCTCATATCTGGTCCGCCAGGAAATCCAGCTCCACCTTCATATTTCATCCAATCCCCCTTCTTCCCCACCTCCCCTGCTATGGAGCGGCTCCAAACTCCCACCCATTACCCGAACACTTGCATGGCCCCCCAACTGCGCTCCTCCTTCTTGCCCTTTCTGTCTACGAGCCATGAGGAATCCAAAGTGAACCGCAGACGGCTTCCAGTCTTGTTTTGATGTGTAATCCTGTGCAGCCTGCCCAGCCGCCATCACCCTCACCTCAACCCCCAAAGCAGCTTAGCTCACTGCCCTCAGCAGCTCCCATGGTCTCCCTGTTATCCTCTACAGAAGAGGCTGCTGGCTTCACAGCAATCCTAGCTACTTCATTTTACCATCAGACACCCCGTTGACTGGCCCTTCCACTCTAAAGGCAAATTCTTGGCCCAAGCTCCTTCACCCTACCATCTCTCAGCCCCATCCCTGGTGAGCCTTTTCCCCCTTAGCACAAAACACAGTCTAGCAGAATTCACCTGGTTGTCTTTCTTTCTATCCTCCCCTTCTCCCAGCTCCAGAACAGAAGGCCCAGGGCTTTATTCAGGGCTGTATCCTTAGCCCTTAGACAGTGGCTCACAGTTGTGGTAGCACAGGAGATAATACAAACCAAGAAATGATTATGTTCTAACTGCAAAGCTGTTTTAAACCAGAGCTGATTGGAAAAGCCCAAATGTCACAAGGACATTTTCTTATAAAGAAATTCAGGTTGGGCATCTGTTATTTGAAATAGTTGAATGTTTCAGAATTCAGATTTTTTTCCCCCGAGAAGGGTTTCTCTGTAGCTTTGGTGCCTGTCCTGGAACTAGCTCTTGTTAAACAAGACTGGCCTCAAACTCACAGAGATCTGCCTGCCTCTGCCTCCCAAGTGCTGGGATTAAAGGTGTGAGCTACTACTGCCTGGCTCAGATTTCAGATTTTAAAAAAAATCTGTATACACACACAAAATATCTGTATACACATACAAATCTGTATACACATACAAAAATCTGTATACACATACAAAAATACATATGGAATGAGAGAGAGAGAGAGAGAGATCATGGGAGTGCAAACCAGATCTAAACATGAAGTTAATTTATGCTCCAAATATACTTTATATTTATGGGATGAAGATAATTTATGCAATAATTTTGTTCATGAAACAAGCTGCATGGTTGGAAACCTCTAGTTGTGACTTCAAGTTGATACTCAAAAAAGTTACAGGATATGGCGCACGCTGAGTTTCAGATAGACTCAGGACACTTTCCTGTTCCTCGGGAGAAGGTAAAAGAAGGAGATGGACTCATGTGTTTAACACAGAATGATGTATAACCAACAAAGCTAGTCACAAAGAATTATTTGATATTTTATTTTGATGATAAATAAAGAAAACTCCAGAAAACCCAGTCTTGTTCTCTCAACAACATGTGGTCTTTTCAGAATCTCCCAAGAACACTCTTCCCTCGGCTTTCCCCTTCCAGGGACTATAGGGGTAATCATGGTTTCCCTAAGTCCCTGCTACTCCCTCCTGCTCGTTCAGTCTGAGCACACACACTGTCCCCAAGGCTGAGACTTCCCCAACAGTCCTCCAAGTCCTGACAGCTGTTTGCTGCCTCATTAAGACAAGTAACCTTCCTGACAAAGTGTCAGTGTTATTCACAATGTTAATGTGAGTCCTTCCAAGGAAACTCTGATGTGGGTAAAACTTCAGGCCAAACCCAATCGTCTCCACCCACACAAGGCCAGACAATACTCTAATAACAAAAGGCCTTTGAAACTTCACCTTGCCTTACATGAACCAACATAAACACCTTGCTTCTTTATGTAGTCTAAATACAGTTCTTCTTTTTGAAGTCGAGCTATAACGTGCTGTATTGTTACATTTTATATTAAAAGCTCCCATAATGTTTGGAAACAGAGCTATAAGCAAACGCCGCATTGTTGCAACATGTCATGTCCACTAGAGGGCAGAGTTTAACAGCAAACAACTCCAGGGCTAAAATCCTCTGAAGTATCAACTACTCTATGGTATTGTGAGAACAAGATCTCCTAAGTAGACAGATTTAAGCCACAGAAGATGTCAGAACTACATTTCTACACCTCTTCCTAAATATGTGAGCATTTAGGGAAACAAGAAGTGAGTCCTGTTTCCACCGTGTGTGTGTCAAGTTAGCAAGAGAAGTCAGACCCAGGTTACATTTTGGAACCTCCCAAAGATCCTGAAATAGAGACACGGAAGAACTTCTGAGAATTCTTACAGACATAGTTGTAGCTGCATTGGGAAACAAAGATCTTTGGAATGCTGGGATTGGGGGCAGGCACACACCTGTAATCCCAGCACGTGAGAAAACCCAGGTGAAGGATGACGGATTCAGGTAGCCTGGGCTACATGGTGAGACCCTGTTTCAGTTTCCATTCAAACGCTCCTTGTATTCAGTTGTGTGTCACTCGGGCACCAGCGAGAACAAGCAGAGTCCCCTAGCCTCCCAGCTGGGCTGTTGTTGAAAGCATGCAACACTGAAGAAGCGCTCGGAGGGAGATCCAAAGGTGACCCTTGAGGTTACTGTCAGGATGGGGGGAAGGCCTGAGTCAGGGATGAGCCCTGTGCCCAGGGAGCTGGAACAGCAGCTGCTACCGTGTGCTATGGGTACCAAGCACACCCCAGGTTCTGTGCGAAGAACCTTTCATGTATGAACTCACTCAACCCTCGGATTCCTTCATTCATGGTCAGGAAACCTGGCTCCTGAGAAGTTCAGTGAATGCCGAGAATCAGTTTGGCGCGCATACGTGTTTACCAGCATCGCCGTGACCAACACGCACAGACTTGGCGGCTTTAAAATGAAGCTGGGTGTGGGGGATGCATGCCTGTAATCCTAGCATTCGGGAGCTGAGTCTAAGGCTAGCCTCAGCTACATGCTGAATTCAAAGCCAGCCTTGGGTACACAGCAAAACCCTGCTTCAAATAAAAGTATTCTTTCGAGGTTTCCAGAGCTCAGCAAGGTCATACCCACCCTAAAGCTCCAGGGGAACACAAGAACGGTGCTTGCTCAAAGAGCAGTGTCTGCTCCTAACTGAAGCCAACCCCCCACATTCTTCGCACCCCCAGGGAAGAGCGCGAGGCGTTCAGGCCCTCACTACCACAAAGGGTGCTGCTCTGCAAATCTGAGGAGGTCACAGGGGTAAGCACATCCCAAGTACAACGGAGGAACTTCCCCTGGGAAAACCATCTTCTTGATCATCATCCGCCTCTACCAGGGAGCACTCCACAGTGTTTTTGAGGCAGGGATTCTCACCAAACCTGGAGCTCACTATTTGATTATGCCGGCTGGCCAGTGAGCTCCAGAGATTGGCCTGCTTCCGCTTCTTCAAGTGCCTGCTGAGGATCCAAACCTTCACGCTTATGTAGCGAGCACTTTACCGACTGAGCCATCTCTCCTGCCTGTACGACGTCATCTTAATTTGGCCACTTGATTGCGAAAAGAGACTATTTCCACATAAGAGTGCCACTCACAAATACTGAGGTTAGAATTCCAATCTGTCTCTTTTTGGAGGATCTTCTCCTGACTTGCTTATAGTTGCAAAACTATTTGTAAATAAGGTCACATGTCCAGATACCAGAAGATACATTTTCAATATATATTACCAGCGGACACAGTGTAACCTACAGTGAAACCATAGTATCGGCTTCAAGCCACTCAGCTGTTCTGCCTCAGAACCTTATAGGCCAAGGGAAAGGTGTAGTCCTACGGGGAGCAGGAAGGACAGGATGGTGGAGCTTAGGGACTGAGGGACATGGCAGGACACGAGGTGAGAAGCAGACAGGCTCCTGGGGATTTTAGGTCCAATCACAGAGCTGATTCTAAAAGAAGCCGCATTTCTGATTCATGTTTGCTCATCAGTTTTTCAGTGACTTTTCTTTCTCAGGGGCTAAGTCAGCAGTTCTCAACCTGTGGGTCGTGACCCCGTAGATGGAATGGCCCTTTCACAGGGGTCACTGAAAGACCACCTGATAACACAGATGTTTACATTATGATTGATAACAGTAGGAAAATTATAATTACGATATGGCAACAAAATAATTTTAAAGGGGGGGGTCACCACAACATGACTAAAGGGGCTGCAGCCTTAGGAAGGAAGGTTGATGACCACTGGTCTAAGTAGTCTTAGGAAAGCCTCCATATGCCAGGAAGGGCTGTGTTTCAGCTTCGAGGCTGACATCTGTAACATGAAATATAATTTCCAGGAAATTCACATTGATTTATTCCACTCACCAATCAAACTGGACTCTCGGGCTCGCCTAGCAGAGCAGCACCTGACCCGTGGGGCCATCTGGACAAGTCCCGGTCAGAGCCACCAGGTTTCAAGCATCGGGATGTCCCCACACACCCCTTCATGCAGATGGAATGGAGCCTGGAGCCAAGCAGCAGAGCCAGCCCCTCTACCCGCCCCACAAGCTGTGTCCTGAAGTCGGCATGATGTTTCAGCATTTGTGATGGTGTGAGATCACAGGCCTTGCACAAGGACTCAGCTGGGTCAGGAGGCACCAGATAAGGGTGATGTCAGTGATACGAAGTTGCACAATGGTAATGTCAGCATGAGGCGACAGAATGTTGGGAGCCTGCAACGCATCATTGGCGAGGCAGAGGGAGGGAGAAGAAGTAAGCTGTCTAAGGCAGGAGGTGAGGGTGGGGTGGAGCGGCTAGAGAGTGGGGGTGGTCAGCAAACCTTCCAGTGAAGAGTCCCACTGGCTCCGCAGCCACCGTGGCAGCACAAAGGCAGGTAATCCAGGTAATTCAGGTAATTTGTAATACAGAGCCAGCTGTGCCCCAATGAAATTTTATGAATATATACTGGCATGTGAATTTTGTATAAGTTTGCCACTCTGTTTAAATTAGGAAATAAAGACATTTACAGCCTAACGTTCATGTTTTGCCCATGAAAAACGGGATGGGCCAGATTTGACCCTGAATGGGAGCTTCCTCACCCCTGGCTTTCAACAGATCCCCAAAAGCTCGTGGGTTGATTTACCATGGCGGTAGCAAGGCCTCTGTGTGGGACTCCCTTCCTGAGAAACTGCCTGGCCTTTGGCAAGATCCCAGACCTCAAGTGAACTTGAGCTGCCCCCCCCCCCACACCGGCTTCCTCTCTCTCACCTGCTCCATTCAAGCCCTGCCAGGATCTGTTGGCTTGTTGCATAAAACGGCTCCTAATTTCCCCTCTAGAAGGCCTCTTGCAACACCTGGCCTGGCCGTGCCCACTGTCACCCTATAGGTAAGCTTCATGTCACCGCCCCCTCACCTGGTCCCTCTTGACGGACTTGTGAATACATGGTAGAGGCTGGAAGTTACCTGCTGAATGAGCCTCTTTGGTGAAACCCAATCTGTAAGGGCTCACTCCTCCTGCTGGGGGGGAGGGGTGGGAGGAGACAGAAGGAGGGGATTGTCCCCACAGAATCAGCCTGTCTCAAACTGAAAACTTGCCCCCCGCACTGGGGAGGGGGCAGTCCCCAAAGGTTAAAAGGGACTTTCACTTCCATGTTCAAAGGCCAGGCTCAATAAGTCTTATTTGCATTCAGTAAGTGTTACCCTTTTTGGTACAATTCTGTGAGCGTTGACAAGTGACCAGTTGGGTAATTATTTCTAGCATCAAAGACTTGTTCATCCCCCCATCCTTCCCCCAAGGTCCCCTTTTAAAGATTCTCTCATCCCTTGTCAGTCACGAACTCGTTTTCTGTCTCCACAGATACGGTTCTAACTGACGGACTTTTAAAGATTAAAAACGCATGTGTATGTACGTGTCTGTGTGTGGGTGCATGTGAGCGCAGAGCCCATGAAGACTACATGCGTCAGATCCTCTGTTTAAACCACCCGACACGGATGCTGGGACCAGAGGACCCCTCTAAGAAGCTGTGTATGCCCTCAATCTCCGGGCCATCTCTCCAGCCCTGCTGGTAGCCTTTGAGACATTTTCCATGAGGCATACTGCAATTTGGGGGCACTAGGGGTTGTACCCACTTCTTTCTCTAATCAAAGAGATGTCCTTGGATGGGTCTCCATACAACGGAAGCAGACGGTCACGCTGTCTCCAGTCTGTCCCTGGCGAACAATGTCACATGTAAGCACATACGCAGAGACTTTCCTACGGACATAAATTCTTGTTATAAGATTTCTTTTTAAGGTGGCCATATTTCTGCAAACCTGAAGGACAGGATTCTGCTGGAGGAGAACTGTTTTCTACCCTGTTTGTCTGTCTTCCTACCCAGCGGCTACAATTTTCTAAACTGTAGTAACACTAATCTTCCTAAGAATAGCGGTACAGTGCGCACTGGGGGCAGAGTGGGCGAAGCTGAACGCGGGCCCAGAGTGAGCCTGGACTGTTTCACACTGGCCGCTGGCACCCGTTTGATCTGGTCCCACAGGGCTCTGTGGATGTGCACACTCAGGCAAAAAACCTGCAGAGCCAGCCAGTTGGGCCGTTATCTGGTTCGTATAACTTGTTAAAATCTCACGGAATGTACAGCGTGCCATTGTTTCTGTAAGTCCCTTTCATGACTTTGTGAGCTGGCTAATTCAGAGCAGACTCGCCTGCTTTCCTGCTGGAAGAAAAGACTTCCCTCAAAGACAGCTATTTAGCCGTGACCATGGCTGCAGCCATATTGAGCACAAAAGGGGAGCTGAGGCCCTGCTGCCCCCTCTTCCACCAAGGCCTCCCACCGCCACGCTGCTTATTCTTGGTGCTGGAATTCGCATAATTATTTCTCTTTTCATCTGCTGGGTGACCTAAGGTATCCCAAGCCGACTGAGGGGGAAATGGCCTCACAGAGATCTGAGCCCCTGGCAGACTAATTTCTATAGACTTAGAAGACCCTCTGGGAACGGGCATTAACCCCACAAAGGATGGCTTTCTAAACCCCCTTAGGACTTCCCTAGGCTGCAGAGGAAGAAGCAGAAGGGCCCTGGGCCCTGTTCAGCACAATGGCGCCAATGTTGTGACCTTCCTTCTAACCTGCAAAGCAGGCTTGGAGAACTGCAAGCTTTATTAACGCTCACAAGTGGGCAACAAGAACCCACCAAGGCTGACAATAGGAACCAGGAACAAAGGCTCTGCCCCCTCCTAACACTTCCTTATGTGCTCCCTGGAGAGCAGGCCTTCAGTCTGCGGGCCACACGGTGCAGGGTACATCCGTTCACTGGAGGACACTTGCCTCTTCGCTCCTGATTTGAAGATGCTTCCGGCTCCACCAGGCTTTCTAATTTATCTTTCTTAAAAGCAATTTATTTCAAGATGAAAAATCTATAATAAACATTTTTTTTTTCCTGGAAGAAAATCACCTAGCCATGTCCTTGCCAGGCACATCCCCTCCTCAACTTTAAAACATACCCAGAAAATAGACTTCACTAAAGTAAGGGTGGGCCACCTATGTGAAGAAGCTCCCGAGAATCTTCAGCATAAGGAAGTGAGCTTGCCTCTAAAGCGCAGGGCACATCTCGGAAGAGGGGATGGAAGGAGATGAGCCAGAGGGCCAGGAAGTTTGCTGTGAGAGTGTTTCCTAGAGAACACGGGAACACTCGTCTAGGATAGTTGTGAGACATAGCTGCCTAAGCGTGATCCACGCAATGATGACACGCCAGTGAGGAAGGGGAACATCTCAGGGGTCCCAGGCTGAGACATAGAACTATAGACTCAGAGAATAACTGCTCAGAGAGAGAGAATCAGCCTTTCCCAGGGAGGAGGCCCCTTAATTGGTTATTCAATACCAAGTGGTCAGGCCTGAAACCATACACAAACAAGCGGTGCTAAACAAACCCAGAAGGCTATATTTATAGATTTATGCGTATGCGTTTAGCAGTAATAATCAAAAAGAGGCCATTAGTTTAAGAGAGAGCTGGGGGAAGGGTGAAAAAGAGAACAGGAAAGGAAGTGATGTAATTATATGTTAATTGAGATTTTAATTATAAAAAGGATGATGAACGACAGAAAATAGAAGGGAAATATATATGCCTGTGGAACTCACAGATGCCCAGCTGTTGAATCTGAACAAAGCAGGCCCAGAAAAACAGTTCAAAGAACAACAAGAGCGTGGAAGCAGACATTTATGAAGGGTTACAAACGTGAGGCACAGGGCCATCGAGACGGCTCGGCCTGCTAAGGCGACTGCTGCCCAGCCCTACAGCCCGAGTTCCCCGAGTTCCATCGCCGGGACCCACGTAAAGGTGGAAGGAGAAAATTGACTCCTCCAAGTTATCCTGATTTTCACACACGCATGTGCACACGTGAAGTAACTTCTCTAGGGCTGGCAGGAGTGACTTTTTAAAAAGTACAACACAGCCAATCGTAACGCAAATATAAGAGTCAATCTCCGGTCTTCATAAGGGACAGAACCAGTAAGTGATCATCGTCCATCACCGTCTCTGAGATACAAGGTGAAATGCTTCTCATGGTCACAAACAACATGGTGCTTTTATAATCAAGAGCGCTAACGTTGCTGGCAGCAGGGGGCACATGTCTATGACACAGGCTCTCAGGAGGCTGAGACAAGGGAACTACAAATTTCAAGGTAACCATCCTGGGCTACAAAGTGAGTTTGTGGCTAGCCTCAGCTACACAGTCTGTCTTGAACAATGACAAAAACAAGGCACAGTGACAATGTAAGAACTTCCACCACTTGCCAAAAAAATAAAATAAAAAGGAAAAACTCTGTCTCTCTCTCTCTCTGGTCTCTCATAGACATAGAGATCACTAAAATGTTAAAATTAGATGAACAGATGCCCTTCCCAGCCTTCCTATTTATGAGGAAGACCGAACCCATAGAGAAAGTGAAAGTTCAAGGTCCCATTGGTTTCTTTCTTTTTTTTTTTAAACTTTTATTGATTCTTTGTGGATTTCACATCATGCATTCTGACTCCACTTATCCCCCTGTCCTGAGTCCACCTTCCACACTTGCAATCTTGCCCTAAATCAAAACCAAACTTAAAAAAAAGAACACCCCAAACCAAACCAAACAAAAACAAACAACAAAACAAAAGTCAGAGAATCTTGTAGAACTTTACCCTTTAGTCCATCACGTTTACTCTATTTACTCGCAAGTGTTCATTTCCTGGGGTCACTGGTCTGCCTCCAGGTCTCTGGCTTCTGCTACACCACTGATAACAGGTTCACACTGGGTTCCTCTTGGATGACCTGTTGTCCTGTGTCACGGAGGTACTGCCATTTTGGATCTGTAGGTTTGTCCCCTTCGCATGCTCCAACAGTTCATAGATTCAGTGAATGCTGGGGTGGGCCAGCAAGGCAACACTGTTAAAACTCTGGTATGGAACAAACACCCCTCGGTGGGGCCAAGGGTCATGTGACTCAGCTCCCAGTGGAAGGACAACACACTGAACTATTAGCAATGGTTTCAGCATCAAATTTTCTAAGCAATCACCCGTGACATGTCTGAGAAACTGGACACAGTAAGTATGTCTTGGTGGAGCTATGCTTATGACAAGATTAGGCACGAAGAAGGTGGGTGCAAAACTCTACTCCAGCTATGCTCGGGGTAACTACCTCTGAATGGAAAGAAAGAAAGAAAGAAAGAAAGAAAGAAAGAAAGAAAGGAAGGAAGGAAGGAAGGAAGGAAGGAAGGAAGGAAGGAAGGAAGGAAGGAAGAAAGAAAAGTTGGTTTTATCTAGCATCAGGTATGCCAGATACGCAGAGTAAAATTCCAGAGCTGTTCTGTCCTAACCAAGTCAGTAACAACACAGTCGGCAGCAGCAGAGGGGGAGGCCACTGAGCTGTCTGCATTCCGGTCTCATTGAGATGTAGTGAGAAGCAGTTATATTTGACTACAGAAAAGGTTCTGTGATTATATAAAACAGCTCAAGCCCGACCTTCAAGATGACAGTCTTCTGAGCTACTGTAGGAGGAAAAAAAACTGTGAGGGGCGAATTCATGAAATGAGGAAGAGTAGAAACAGGAAAAAAACAGACCCAAAACTGTCCAAGGGCAGATGAAAGTCAAAATCAGCAAAGAAGGCAATGCCAACGTCATCCTCCTCCCCCTGTGGGGTGGGGGTGGACTATCTTGAATCTGCTATTTATTTTCCTGGCCCATCCACACATCAGATACAACCTTCAGGAGGCCAGCCCCCATGGACAGTGTGAAACCCCATCAACCACCCTCGGGCTTCTCAGTCTGGTGATTTCCTTCCGTTCCATATGCAAAGAACTTAAGTAACCAAGCAACAGTCCCCTTCCATGCTATACTAATGTACAGCAAACACAAACCCCCAGGTGTGAGGATACAGAACTCAAGCTGGGCAGAGCTGAAGTCTGGGTTCTCTCTCCTCCAGCACTGTCTTGTCCTGACACTGTAGTCTGGCCACCAGCTAAGAGGACAGCTTCAGTGCCTTGTCCCCCTCAGGCCTGGGAGGCATAGGGCAGCTGCCCAACTGGGAAGCGAGGAGATGCTTGGTCTTGCCACAGTTAGGTGCTTCTGTTCAGATGGGGCTTGGTCACCGAGCCGAGTTGACCGCTCCTATCCTAGGGGAAACCTTAAATCCTTAAACATCTGACCCCTTGACTGGTATTCATTAGGTCAATGGTGAACCTTCCAGAAAGGCCCTTCATGGCACAACAGACTCAATGAAGAATTTCTTATTTCTTGATACCCTGAAGATACTGAACACACAAGGAGATCATAGAGAAGAAAGAGCGCAAAGTCAAGGGGCTAAGCTGCTCCTCCCTTTAGCCTCACCTCTTGTCTGCCTTGGTCTCTCTTCAGCTACCACAGGCTCCAGTTACCTTGACTCTGCTCTTTAAGCCATAAACCTAGCTCTGAGGGACAGTTCCATCAGGGAGGTGCTGTGATGGCCAGTACTGGCCCAGGATTGACAGGTAGGATCCCTGGGACCTTGTGCTCAGAGACCTCTCTTGATGTTCTTATGGACCACTGAGGCAATGAAATATTCCACACTGGCCCAACCCTTTCCCCAGCCATTGCTCTAGGCCAGTGATTCTCAACCTTGGGTCATGACCTCTTTGGGAGTCAGATGACCCTTCCACAGGGGTTGCCTAAGACCATCAGAAAACACAGATATTTACATTATAATTCAAAACTATGGCAAAATGATAGTTATGAAGTAGCAACGAAAATAATTTTATGGTTGAAGGTTACCACAACATGAGAAACGGTATTAAAAGGTTGCAGTATTTGGAAGGTTGAGAACCACTTCTCTAGACCAAGAGCAGAGAGAGAAAATAACAGCTGGGGGCTGGAGAGATGGCTCAGGGGTTAGGAGCACCTGCCGCTCTTCTAGGGGACCCATGTTTGGCTCACCCCACCCACATGGTGGCTCAAATCATCTGTGCCTCCTGTCCCATGGGATCTGATGCTTTCTTCTGGCCTCCTTAGGACAGAGAGAGAGAGAGAGAGAGAGAGAGACAGACAGACAGACAGACAGACAGACAGACAGACAGACAGGGGGAGAGAGGAGGAAGAGGAGGAGGGACAGAGGGGGGGGAGGGAGAGAGAGAGAGAGAGAGAGAGAGAGAGAGAGAGAGAGAGAGAGAAGGATGCAGTCACAACAGCCACAGTTTAAAGTTCTAACCAGATTCAGATCAGAAAAGGGAGAAAACACAGACTCCAGACTCCAAATGGCTGCTCTAGCGGCTTTGCCAGTGCCAGGAGAAGGCCGGGAAAGTCAGGATAAATGGAAGACGCCGACATTCACTACACCTTTACTTGGTCTACTTTTCTTGGTTCAACTCTACACGACAGACATTCAGGAACAAGTTGCAGTAACTCAGATAATACAACAGTCTTCCCCTTATCCTCAGGTATACAATCCAAGGCCCTCGGCAGGACTGAAATCACAGATGATATCACAATCTATAGATACTGTCCTATGTTTTAGCCTCCGTGGCCTGCAGGGTTGCCACATGGAAACAGTCAGTCCACACTTTCACGTTTAACGCCCCAACGCGGTGGTCACATTGCTCGCTTGTGCTTCGGAACCCGTCAATAAAATGAGGGTTACTTGAACATAAGCCCCGCAATGCTGTGCCGGCCAGTCTGCTACTGTGTGAGGGACGCATGGCAGCGTACAGTGTGGACACACAAAAAGGACAAGCAGGACACAGCAAGATCAAGATGCTCCTCAGACAGTGAAAACATATGAACTGCTTACTTCTGGAATTTTCGATTTAGCAGTTTTGAATCCTAGCTGGTGGTAGGTAGGTGAAACCTCAAAGCAGCCAGAGCTCCTGCACTAAAGTGAACAATTCTAAAACGGCCGGTCTGTAGCAGAGTCGTCACGGGATTCTTGGAAAAGAGGTTTAGAGGTTTGTAAAAGGGGGGAGTGAGTTCCTGGAGCAAGGATCAGGGTTACGCTTGGTGAGCACAGAGGGTTTGAGCCTCTGGTGGGGGCCAGTCAACCTCTGAACCGTGGATCGGAGTGACTTTAAACTGTGAACTGCATTGCCCTAACACACGCTGTTTTCTGCTACAGTCAAGTCAAACACTCTCTGTGGACACCACCGCTGCTCAGCGGTGCACGGCCTCGTGCAAACAGATGTGCTGTGCACAGGTGGGGCTCAGACGCACGGTTCGTAAACCTCTGCCTAGATGCGGTGTGGTGACCCTGCTGGCTATGGCTCACACACTGGCCGCAGTCCCGGTCCTTCACACAGTACTCGGAATTAAGGAAAGGGAAGAAGCCCATGGTGGTGGCACATATCTTTAATCCCAGCACTCAGAGGGCAGAAGGAAGAGGATCTCTGTGAGTTGGAGGCCAGCCTGGTGTACAGAGCAAGTTCCAGGAGGCCAAGGCTACACAGAGCAGCAACCCCCATCGCACCCCAAAAGAGGAAAACTGAAAAGGGAAGAAATAATCCCCACCTCCATCACCACACACTCCATCACCACTGCTTAGTGACTGAGGAAAGGCGAGGGGTTTGTAAAGAAAAAGACAACTCTTAGGATCCCAGGGCCTCCATCCTCCCTACTCAAGATAAAGCTTTGGCCACAATGCCTCTTCCACACCCTGCCCAAATCCTCCAAATCTGAAAACGAAGAGATCAAAGAAAGAATTCACTCAACAACAAAACAGTATGACCTCACTTGGTGGCAAAATGTGATTTGGACCCATAAAAGCCCCTGTTAGCTGTTTATTCAGTGTGAATATTATATGTCAGGGCCACAGTAACGAGCTTGATTATATGGTGCCGATGCCAGGCCGCTTTGGAGGTATTACTGAGTGCGAGCCAGAACTTACAAAACAAAAACAAACCCGTGACTCCAAATCTTAAAACACATCTGAGGTACACAGGGGAAAGATCATAGGCTTTAACAGGGTGACAGAGACCTTTACCAAGATTACCAAAGGCCCATGAGAGCCAAATTTCCTCTGGCTGTTTCGAAAAGGTGATATGGTGGGCTCTCTACGTAAGTTAGACTGCAAGCAGAATTTGGCAGCACTGTTAGAATGGGGAGTCTGTTACCCAGAGCCGTAACTACAAGTTACGCCCCGTTTTCCTACCTTCACATATTCCAGAGTCGGGTCCAGAAGATGTGGATCCCTGAAAAGAGAACAGGAGGGACAGACAGTTAGAACAAGTTAGGACAACGCACACTAATTCTTACTGAAATGTAGTCAACATTATTTCCCTCTCATCATTTACATTAGTGAACTGTCTCCAATTCCCAGTTTGGAGAATCCAACACACAAGGATGAAACCAGAGTCTTCTCATGTGTGAGAGAAAGGAGAGAGAGAGAGAGAGAGAGAGAGAGAGAGAGAGAGAGAGAGAGAACAACCAGGAGCTCAGTCCAGATGTGTCATTCTTTGCAGCCAAATTAAGGTCTCAGGAAGTGATAGCATTTTATATGTGATGATTCTAAGCACACACAAGCCTTGAAAACTAGCCTCAAGTTTGAAAGCGGAGCACCAAAGGAGCAAAGGTGAGGGGGCGGCATCGGATGCTCAAACATGCCGCCCTTTCTAGCATGTCACTGAGGTTAATGTCCAGACAACCACAGCAGGCTGCTGTGCCCGTTGGACAGTAAGGAAATGGAGGTCCTAGCAGGCGGGCAGCTGCCCAGCCCCTGGGTCCTTGCGCACAGCCCTGCTTCTCAAGAACATCTCTTATCACTAACGCTCCCCACCCGCTGTGTAAACCCGAGTGACTCAGCCGAATATCCGCTAGCGCCCTAGTACATCACTTCATCTAACATACACTCTGCGTCAGCTAAAATCCTCCATCAGGGCTGACCAGATGCTCAGCAGTAGACAGCAGGGGTGGTCCTGGGGAGGGTGGCTTACTGCAGATGTGGAGAGATGGGGGAAGAGTGGGGAGACACCAGATCTAGTGTTTTTTGAGCTCGCGTTGTTTTAGAGAGGCAGACATTGTGGAAAGGACAACGGCTTCATAGACTTAAACCTCCAAAGGGCGACACGTTCGCACAGATACGAGATAACTTACGAAGAACGGAAAGGCTGTGAAGCCTGCATGGCCAGTCTCTGAAGAGCAGGCAGGCTTCTTAGCACAGAGAGAAAGGCCACCATAGGAAGGCAGGGAAACTCACTGACAGCTGCTGCCTTGGGAGGCCGAGGACATGAATGACTGCAGCAAGGTCACTGTTCAGGACCAGAGAGTTCCATCCTACAGGTCAAGGACGCAATGACCCTGTTGTGACGGATCCTACTCATAAGCACTCCTCACACCGCCATGGCTATTCACGACTTAGAGCTGTTGGGAGCATGCAGGCGAGAGGCAGACTGGTATGCAAGGCCTGCTGGGCAGGCAGATAGGTTCAGACACGAGTCTTTTGTGGGTCAAAGGATCTGAGCAGTGCCTAAGTTCCCTTTGAAGAGGGCAATGAACCAAAACCTTTCCATGCTTTCAGCAGAGGAACACAGTCTGCAGGGGGGAGGGACATGGGGGGGAGGGTGTTCCCTTGCCAGGCATCTTAAGTCTACCTGCTGTGACATCACTACCTGCTTCTGTAGGTCCCTGTGAAGTCAGTGCTAGGTTCACTCTGGAAAGTGTCGTGTTCTGGAATGTGGTCATGTCATCAAGCCTTGGCTCCATGAAATATTCCACCAGTGACCGAAATGGTCAGCAGCATTTTGCTTGCACTTCCCCGTTTAAGTTCGTAAAACTTGGGGTTCACTCACTTGATGTTTGGAGGCCCGGTGGCCCAACCCTGAGTCTTGCTAACCATAATGCTGACTTTTATCTTCTCCGTCTTTCTATTCCATGTACATTTTAAAGTTTACTTCATACATATACATGCCATAAAGCATGGATTAAAAAACAGGAAAAAAAAACAAAAAAAACAAAAACCACTGGTGTGTACTGTTGAAATTGATGGCTTCCAAACCTTTTGGTCTTAGTATATGTTTACCTATTAATTACTGGTATTAGAAATAAAACTGAGACCCTTCGAAATATTTATCAAAGTGAGAGAACACATCCAGGATATCCTGGGCTATGGAGAGAGACTCCGTCTTCAACAAGGAAAAGCAGAAAGAAAAGGAAAAATCCATTACAGGACTGGGGTAATAGCTTAAAGGGTAAAGGTGCTTGCAGCCCAGACCTGAAGACCTGAGCCTTGGGTTGAAGGCCGGGAATCCATAAAAGGGTGGAAGGAGAGAACCAACACCACAGAGCTGTCCTCTGGCCTCTGAATGTGCACTGTGGTGTGTGTGTGTGTGTGTGTGTGTGTGTGTGTGCGCGTGTGCACGCAAGCACGTGCGCACACGCACATACATCATAAAAAATACAAATATAAGAGCCATTATATTTACATAAGACATTTAAAATAGGCAGATTTACACAGTAAAGATTTAGTGAGGATGACATCATTTTAGTTTCATGGATCTTAGCGTGGACTTGGTAGGACTCAGCTGAATTCGAGGCTACTGCCTTCCATGGACGGTGTGATACGCACTGTTTTAAATCAAGAGCGAAACGGCAGAAGCACAGATAAATTAAGTGGCAAAGGGAAGGGCTACTTTAAAAAGAAATTACAAATATTACAACCACATCATTATAATTACAGATATTATAGTTACAGATAGATGTTCTGATGCCAAAAGTCAGGAAGGTGACCCCAGGATCATAGCGAGCCTGGGCACCTTAGCGAGACCCTGTTGTTTAGAAAAGACAACACAATCAAACCGGTTGGCGAGTGGTAGTTATCACTGCGGCTTTCCCTACTCTTTGTGTTTTCAAAAGTCTCACTTTGCGTCCCAGGCTAGCTGGTGGTGTGAGAATGGAGCCAAAAATCAAGTGTGTGACTCTTATACCGCGTGTCCTTTATCTGTTATGTGTGATTATGTGACCAATAACTGGAAAGCGCTGGCTAATATCAGCATAACCCCCACACACATCACATACACACATACATCCACACACACTCACAAACACATCACTCACACACATCACACACATCACACGCACATCACATGCACACCACACACACACACACTCACACACACACATACATATCACACACACACACATCACATGCACACACATCTCTCTCTCTCATACACACACACATACACACACACACACACACACACACACACACACACACACTACATTTGTTTGTTAACATTACCACTCACCTCACTGGGGAGGCCATTAAGTACCAGGGACTGTCAAATTCATGGTGAAAGATACAAGTTTTCAAAACTCCTAATTTTCACTTGAAAGATTAAATTTTGGGTTTTGTTTTTTCTGTCTCCCCCCACCGCAATCACTGGCAACTAACAGTATCAAATGTTTCCCTTGGGTGCCATTCATTTTCAGGAAAATATCTATCAAATACCAAGACCATAATGTCATGATTTGGGATTTCAACTTTTTTTAAGCAGTGCTGTGACAATGTTTTAGGTCACACGGCTTTATTGCATCATTTTCCTTAGAATTGGGCCCAGAATCTGTGCCCTTCTTACTTCCTTGGCTGCAACATACTCTTACCCTTGTAAGCCAGGGCACTTCTCCCTCTTTCTAGAAATGTATGTGAAAACTCACTTCACTATCCCAGCCAGGTCTCAGGCTAACCCTCAAACTATGGCTAGGGGCTGTGTAACCAGCTCAGCTGGGCGGTGTGCCAGGCCTCAGTCACCCCCGAGGCTCTGCTGGCTGCAGGCAACATCTTCAGTGAGAGACAGAGCCCCTCACATGCCACCTGCTTCTGCCTCACAGGAAGAGTGAAAAGGCTATTTAAGAACTGGGGTCTGGAGGCTGGGACGGTGGTCATGCTTCTTTTCCAGAGGACACAGTTTTCCAGCACCCGCATGGGGCAGCTCACAAACCGCCTGTAACCTCGACTTCAGGGTATTTGACAGCCTTGCTGGCTCCGAAGTGTCTGATGTGCGAGCACACACACACACACACACACACACACACACGAGCACCTGTGCTAGTAAATAGTTTTTTAAAAAAAAAAACGAGACTAGTAATATCATTAATAAAGTTTTAAATCTTTTCATCAGACGTTTTAAAATAAAAAGCAGTCTCGTGTAATGGTAGTCGCACAGAGAGGAGGCCTACAGGGGCTCTGTCCTGAGGTGTCAACCATTTCCTCTAACATTGCCACTTAAATGTCATCACAGAGAGAAAAGGGCAGTCGCATCCTGGAACCATTGTGAAAATGAGCGAGCTGCTACAGAAGCTCCCCTGCTCAAGATCACACTTCAAGAACTTTCATTCCAAATGGTGTATGTGTGTGTGTGTGCATGCGTACACACCCATAGACACAAATGTGCACACATCGGCCTAGCGCTCAAAAGTTAGATTTTTCTGCTGTAACACCAGGTGCACAGGTAACAAAACTGGACTGCATTTGGAATTCATAGTTGTTTGGTTTTTTTTTTCTGCTCTTAAGGTAACTATATGAGATGATGATGTGCTAATTTGCCTTATTATAGTAACCTTTTAACTAACTGTATGCATCCCATAATAACATACTGCGTACCTTAGATAAATACAATAACACTGACTTTTTAAAAACTGCAATCAGGACTCTGGAGACACCACTCACACGGTGCCTGTTAGTCTCCCTCTGCTCTCACTGGGCAGCGGCGGGCACAGCGATGCACAGACACGTTCGCACAGACACGGCAGCCCCTGCCCTTTGAACCCTTGCTGCTACTGACCGATCTAACACAGCTCCAGCGGCAGCATTCCCTCGCCACCTCCAACTTGTTCTCACTCTGCTTTCCTTTACCTTAACAGAACACTCATCACCTACGACACATGTCACACAATCATCTGCAACACACAATGGAGCCTGTCGATGTCTCTACAATCTGCTATAGGCAAACATCATGGAGGATCGTGATGGGCAAGACCCAAGCCATCAGCCAATCATCGAGGGAGCCAAGTACAGCTTCACGGGCTTAGCAGAGCATCACGAGCACAGGGAGCTCCGAGGTGAGAGGTCTTCTGTGCATCCCGTGCCACACTAACAAGCTGGCACTTCAACCAGGCATTAGAAGCACCCCAAACATCTTTAAAGAATACGGCCGTTGCTTGGCTAGCACCAGGTGGTGCTGTTCTTAGGAGACGAAATCCATTTATTCAAGGTTTTTATTTTATGTGTATGAATGCTTGCCTGCATGTGTATAGGTGCACCATGGAGGTCAGCAGAGGGTGCTGGAACTGGAGCTGCAGGTGGTTGTCGGCTACCATGAGGTTGCTGGGAATTGAACCCAGGTCCTCTGAAAGAGGAGCAAGTGCTCTTTACAGAGTCTTCTCTTCAGCCCCCTAAATTCATCTGTTTGGTGCAAATTATTTCTTTCTTTTCTTTCTTATTCCTCTCTTTCCTCCCTTTCTGTCTTTCTTTCTTTCTTCCTTTCCTTCTTTCTGCCATTTCTATTTTTATGGTGCTGGGGACTGGACTCAGGATCTTGGGCTTACTAAACAAGAGTTTACACCATTGCAATATGATGTGGTCCACAACACAGTCCAGTGACTTCCTTTGAAAGCCTCACTGTCCGTGTGGTTGTCACTAGTCCCAGTGACCATTTAAAGTTAAGTAAAATGCCCAAGTGCTCAATAGTCACGCGTGGTTAATAGCCACATGCGGTCAATCGCAATGTGTGCTCAATAGCCACGTGCGGCCAATGGCTCTAGTCCCACGCATCCCAACCACAGATCAGCTCTGCCACCACAGATTCCCAAGTTTTACCCCCTGCTCCATTAAAGAGGCCTGGCTGAGGGAAAACACTTCCAAACAGAAGGACATCCAAGAGACGCCCCTTTGTTATCATTGGCCGTGGTTTACTGACTAAATGGGCAAAGGAAATTTGAGGTTCAGTTCACAGCCCAGCAGTGCAATAAGTGTATTTGTTTTTGAAGGTCATTTTTTAAATTATTCGCTCAAGACCCTGAAATATTTTCATGTTCGTAGACTATTTTAGATGTGAAAACTAGCAAAAGTCCCCCAAACATTCTATAGCGGGGCGTGAACAATTCTGACTTGGTAGAAAACAGGCAGAAGCCATGCACAGCCACTCCCTGCAAATGTCAGCAATGAAGTTAAGGTTTTGAGATTCTGGGTCCAGTGTGATTTACTGGGAGTTAGAATGGGGACAAGGTGCTCCAGTGTAACTCTAAATGTGTTGCTAAAAGCTGCTCGGGACAAATGGAGGATGCCTACTAAAGAGTAGAGGGAGATGCTCTTCCATGAGCCTCCATGTAGAGACTCCCAAGTCTACTCTTTAACAACTACGGCTTCAAGTGGGGGAGACGAAGAAAAGGAAAACACAAGTATTTCCCCATGAGTTGGCTAGATACGTTAGAGGTGTGATTTCCTCTCATCTTTGACATAATCAGGGAGCGCTTGCTTTGATTTCCTTCCCACCTGTTGACTATAATTCCTATTCCTAATAGTCCCCAGTGTCTCAGCAGCAGAGCTAAGGATCAACTATTTGGAAACCCCAAATTACTTAAGGAACCCATCTTCGTCTCCTTCCTGGGAAAGGCAGGCGTTATTCTGGCCAAGGCTGCTCCTCCCAGGCATGGTTCATCTGAGAACCTTCCTTCTGAGTCCTTCCTCCAGGAAGTTGGCCCTAGCCCAGCCTGACGTCAGGTCACTCCAGTCCACAACACTGCTGCACGCTGTTCTAGGCGGCCAGTCAACCTTCCCCCTGCTCCATTAAAGAGGCCTGGCTGAGGGAAAGCATAGACCACCCAGCATCTGGGTGATCCCATTTCTCGGGGGACACCGGCACTGGCTCAGGAGCCACAGAGGTACAGCACCTGGTAGAGGAAGTACAGGTTAAGCACCCCCTTTCCCAAGGAGGCTTAAATTTGGAACTCAGTGAGTACCAACCCACATTGCAGGAGACGGGAGAAAAGAATGTTCCAAGGGGGAAAAGAGAGGAATTTTATACCCAGATAGGGTGGGAAGGGCAGATCCTAGATTACAGAAAGTTCCATCTGAAATTAAAGCTCTAATCACAGCACATGACTGTATTTCCGTTTCTGATATGCTCACCAGTTGAGCTGGTCTAAGGAATGCAGTAGCTAAATTATATCTGGACTTCAGTAAGGAAGCTGAGAGTGCACGATATTGCTAGGACAAGACAACTTACAGGAAGTTAGCAAAGTAGCTTAGTTTCCAACTGAACCAACATCGTCCCAGCAAAACCAAAGCAACCCCTGATTACTTAGAAAGGCCCTGATGAAGCACCCCAGCGTGGCCGCCATGCTAGTCACACTGTTATGATGGTTTGACGGCACCGTGATCAATGGAGGCATGAAGGGGACCCAGGAGGGCTAGATCATGAGACAGGCACCCATGCTAAGGGGTTCTGTGCATGAGCTCTGAACTGTGAGAACCTGGGCCCAATTTGCCATGTGAACAAAATCTTTCTGAGTCTTGGTTTTGTCACCTAGGTGGGAATAATAATAGCTCCTAGATGATAGGAGTTGTGAACACCAAATAAGGATGAAATTAATTTGTCAAAATATTTTTAAAACAGTGCCTGACATATATAGAGTAAGTCTGAGCAATGCATCAGATAACATTAGTTAGGTTCCCTGTCTTTTCCCCAAATAGTTTAAGTGAAGGATAAAAGTCTAACCAAATACAATGAATGAATAAAATTTTAACCTGTAACTTTAAAGACCATGCTTACATCAATAGACAGTGGGGAAGATAGAAACTTTATGATCACCAGATTTAGATGACCATATTCAGATCATGAAATAGAGAGATGAGATTATTGAGGATCTAGAGGGATCCTAGGCTATGCTGATAGATTCAACCACAGACAAAAGGGAGGTAGGAGCAGCTTATCAGACATGTCTGGAATACTCACTAATACACTAGAAGTGATAAAACAGTAATAAATGAACTGCTGGCTTATGGAGGCCAGCCAGCAAAACCAGGAGTGAGCAGAAGGGGAGGAAGATATTGATACAGAAGATATTTAGCCTATAAAGAAAAGGCTTGAAGAGAGAGTTGGCAAGATTGTCACCTTATAGTTCAATGTCTCTGTGCAAGAAAGGGCAAATATTCTGTTAAGACAAGGGGTAGGGAGCTTAACAGTGGTGTTGCTCATCTTTAATCCCAGCATTTGAGAGGCAGAGGCAGGTGGATTTCTGTGAGTTTGAGGCCAGCCTGGTCTACAAGAGCTAGTTCCAGGACAGGCTCCAAAGCTACAGGGAAACCCTGTCTCGAAAAACAAAAGAAAAAAACAAAACAAAACAAAACAAAAGCAACAACAACAACCAAAAAACCAGGGGGAGGGGAGGACCCATAGGAAGATGCCAGCCTCTTCCCAACCACCAAGACCATCCCAGGACACAGGAGGGAAAGGTGGTGGTCATTTTTCAGTCAAGGGCTGGGCAGGACTCCTCCAGGTGGAAAAGCCAGGGTGTAAGGGTGGAGCTGTCTTTTTACAAAGTAACCAATATTTATCTTGTGCTACCCTGTTTCAAGGGAGTCAGGTATGATAATTCACACCTGAATTTCAGCACTCTGGGAGGCAGAGGCAGGCAAGAGGTCTTAAGAATTTGAGGTCAGCCTCGTCTACACAGGGAGTTCTGGGGCTAGCCAAGGCAACAGTGAAACCCTGCTTTAAAAAAAGAACGACAGACACCATACTATTTAATCAGACTCCTTTAAGAAAAGTGGTGCTCCCTGCAATGCACAGATTAGTAGAGAGATAGGAGGAGGAGTCGTGCTTGAACCTCTAACCGATCATAGCACAGGGCACCTAGCGAGTGACGTGTCCAACCCCCACTCTCAAGAGCAGCGGCTGAGTCAGTTGTGCAGCTGCCTGGATGACAGAGGCCGAAAGAATGCACATCAGAACTGTCTGCCTCTCCCGCTTTCCTGGTTCTCCTACTGCAGGTGAAGTCGAGAGAAGACACTCGGCGTTCAGGACATCAGCACACGTCTCCCGGGACCTTGTCAACACGGCTCAGAGGTGGCATGAGGAAGACGTCAGCACAGAGCATGTCAGCTCACACGTCTCCGCATGGATGGACCGGAAGGCACTGTGCGCAGGATGGAAAGGAAATCCTGGCAAGCTAGGAGGACCTTCCAGGGGGGGATTCGGCACTGCCTCTGGTTATTCTGTCTTACTCATCTGAGAGCAGAGAGAGACTACAACCCGGGTCCCCCTGGGTCACATCCTCGAATAAACCCAGAGACACCTGCATTCCATATGGGGACAGGAGTGCAGTAGCTGATCAAGTCAATCCAGCATCAAGACTCCTAACTAGTCTCCTAGCTAGGCAGATATGGCTGGGGGGAGAGTAAGGACAGAGACAGAAACCCAGGCTGGTTGGGTCTGGGACAGGGACAGTACGTACGAGACCCTGGGTTCAATCCCCTGTCCAAATACTTTAAAAACCAGCACTTCAAAGGAAATTAAAACAACCTTTTATAAGATACCTATTTAGACACAGAAGACTGTGTCTACTCCTTCTCAGGCAACTACTTGAACTTAGCTCACAGAAAGGAGCGAGCGTTCTCCTACACAAATACCCTTCCCAATGGACCAGATACCATAGCAGTTGGCCTGAGAGCCCTGCCTCTAAGTTGAAACAGAATACCCAATTATTCACATAAGACTGCAGCCAGAAGTCTCGAATCACAGATTTATATTCTCCAAGAGAGATCACTAGAAAACAAACAGAGGGTCTTGGCAATCTAAGTGAAGGGGACAGGGGTAAAAACAATATTTTTGGCTCATGCTAATTATGACTCCCCAGGCTATGATCCGTGATGTGGCATCTCTGGTTACGAATGGGAGTTCTGGCTGGCACCACAGCCCCTCCTGGTGGGTGGGCAGGCTGGTGCCCCTCCTGGTGGGTGGGCAGGCTGGTGCCCCAAGGTCAATAGAAATGACAGCAGGGTGAAACTAGACTCTTGTTATTTTGTTTTTAAGTGTATTAAATGGTAGATAACATCACTCCCTGCTGAAGTTAAGTCATTTAGAAAGCATCCACTTTTTCCAGTTTCAACTTCAGGAATGTCAAAGTCACGGAAATGATATACTCACAATTTACTTTCTCATTAGTAACCAGATTGATTATTTCCTTCCTCTCAAAAGGACACTTGATCTGAGCGGTGGCAGTTTTGAGATACACCTCCTTAAGCAATATTTCACTGAGAGAGGCCTCCCCGCTTTTCTCGAGTGGTTAGAATCCAAACTGAGAAGCTCTCTGTCCTAAATCACAGAATGTCTCTTTTCCTCTCTCTTCTTTCCTTCCTTCAAGCTAGGGTCTCACTATGCAATCTCAGCTGGCCTGGAACTTGCTATGTAGATCAGGCCAGCCTTAAACTCACAGAGGTCTGCCTGTCTACAAAAATGTCTCAAGGATTGCTTTTGTTGCTGCTGCTGTTGTTAATAATGCACAATTAGTGGCTACCAGTGTCACCAGACATTGTTTGAGATGTAACAGCAACAACAAAATGAGTCATCTCTATTGGGATCATCATTTTAAATCAGAGAAGAATGTGAGAAATCAGGCCAAACGATTCCAGACTGAGATAACGCCACATGCCCCCCAAACTCTGCAGAGCCAGCACCCCCATTCTGCATTGTCATTGTGTGCTCATCCATAACCATATGTACCCATTTGTGTGCACTCCTCCCCCCCATATGACAACCCCTTCACATGTCATTGAGCCTGGGGCGAGGAGGCTGGAGCGAGGGATGGGGCCAGGTTGATGAACGGATAGTAAACTACACATTGAGACGAGCAGGATGGACCAGTGAGGTAACTGCCGATAACAGTAGCCTGCTTTGTACTTCAGAAAGCTGAAAGGTTTAAAACTTCACTGCAAGGCATTGATGAATGTAAAGTTAGCAACATTGAACATTGTGTGTGTGTGTGTGTGTGTGTGTGTGTGTGTGTGTGTGTGGTGTGTGCACGCGCGCGCCCATGACGTGCATGTGTACGTGCTTGTGGACGCTGTTGGTGTCTTTCTCCACTGTACTATGCTGTATTCTCCTAGCACAATCTCTCACTGAACTGGAAACTCTGTTTGCACTTGGCAGGCTGGTCCCTGGGCTCCCATAATCCACCTGTCTCTGCCCTCCCAAGACTGCAGTCCAGGAACACACGGCCATGTCTGGCTTTTCTGACCCAGGTGCCAGGATTTGTGTTAGGTCTGAGTGCTTGCAGAGCAAGGCTCTTACCTACTGAGCCATCCCCGCAGCCTTACTGTTTAATCAGATTCAGCAATTCCACACTGTGTACAGGTATCAAAACATCACCTTATCCAGTCAATATGGACAATCCTTAAGTTTTTAATGTGTGCACTCAAATAAATGCAATATTAAAATGGTGAATATGGTAGGGTTTGCATTGTGTATATTTTCACAAAGTGTTTACAGATAAGAACTCCTAAAATATGGGACAACAATGAGAGAAAAGTCAAAAGGAAAGTGACCGGTGTTGGTAATTGAAGGCTCAAGTGAGTGCAGGCATGGTTGGCTGTTGTTCCACGGTGTAATCCAAAGGGGTCTGAAAGTACCCTCTAAATGAACAGGAGTGGGATTTATTTTTGCTTGTTTATTTTGTTTTGTTTTGATGCGGGGTCTCACTGTGTAGCTCTGGCTGCTCTAGAACTCCCAGAGATCCACCTGCCTCTTCCTCTCAAGTGCTGGGATTAAAGGCTGATGTTACCATGCCCAGCCTTAGACAATTTCTTTTAAAAATTCAAAAGCAGTAGCAAAAATCCACCTGTCTTTAGTTCACAACTATTATAGAACTGTAGAATAAGTGGCAGGTATAAACCCATTATATAATAAAACACAAGATTGGAACAAAGCTGAACTCTCAATTACAAGGCAGATTTCAGAATACAGAATACGGTACAAGAAGGACCCAGTTACTGTGATGTTTGGAAGGAAGTATGTGCCCTCAAGGGCTTGTTTTTGGAAAGACTGGGAATCCATTAGGGGTTTGGTTTTCATTAACACAACAGAATAAATACAAAATAGAGATAAAGGTTGGGCAGAAATTAAATGGTAAACAATGATAACATGAAGAACAACAGACAAACTTTACTCTTCACAGAGCCTGCTGGAATGAACCCGACAGAGTGAAGCAGGCACAAGACACCGCAGGAACGAAACGGAGCATAATTATACATGTGGTTAGAAAAACCAAACAGAAGTGTAGGGAAAAACAAAAACAAAACAGAAAAAGAGTACTAAAACAGACTCCAAGAAGAAAGAGAGAGCACTTACTCCCACAGCCATCTGAAACACAGAATTAGTGGTTCACAACCTCCCAGTAAGAAATACCTTTGTACGCAACGGCTTTTACTACATAGTCAGTTCTGCCAGTCTGAAATGATCCAGTCTTTGGAAAGAATAAAAACTCCCCGGGAGACTTGACAAAGAAGATGCTAAGATGTTGACAGAAAAATCAAAATCAGTAAAAGGAAAGAAAAAGAAAGAAAAATAAAATGTATATGCTAAATTTCACAAATTGTAAGAAAAAACAAAAAGCTCTAAACAAAATACTGACAAACCAAAGCCAAAAATGCATGAAAAATAAAGTCAAGTTAGATTTGATCCAGGGATTTTGTCAATTTAATAAGAGAAGTTCTAGTCATACAACTTGCCACATTTGTGTATTGAAAGAAAAAAATAATTCAGGGCACCCAGTTGATTGGGAATATACTTTTTAAAGTCATCATTTCATGGCTTCTGAGATCTGATGAAAGGCTTCTCTCAGCGAGCATCAGTCTCACTTGTAAAGCATTAGAATTATTAGTAGGATCAGTCAATCATGGCCTCAACCAATCAGAAACAAGGGAAAGACACCCTAGTTACTGCTTCTGCCTGCTGTGGTCTTAAAGGCCTTAGACAACATAGCTAAATACGCAAAAAATAAAATAAAATAAAGGTACAAAAGCTGGCAAAGGGAGACTCAAACTATCACAATTCATAGATGATGTTAGGATATGAACAGGAAATGTCCCCCACAGGCTAATGGTTTGTATACTGTATGGCTGTGGAATGTTTAGGTGGTGGGACCTGGCTGGCAGAAGGAGGTTACTGGAAGTAAGCCTTTGTGGTTATACCGTCCTTGGCAGTCCATGATGAGAAACCCAGAGCCACATGTTCTCACTGCTGAGAGTGCCGGGTCATGCTTCCCCATCCTGGTGGACAGAACCCTCCGCCCCAGCCATGAGTCAACAACCTTTCTCCCTTTAGGTGTTTCTGTCAAATCCTTTGTCAGGGTTATGAGGAAAGTACTATGTTACTGTCTGCACAGAAGCCAAAGGAAATCTACAAAGATCTTAGAAGTAGGTCAAGGGTCTAGATATTAAAGTACTATATGAAATCTTAGAATTAAAGCTTCCTGAGGGCAGGAGCCAGCAGGTGTGTAAGTCTGAGGTAGAGTCCTTGCTTTGTGGGTGGCTTATTGTTCCCAAAATTCACTCATTCCTAGAACACCGGGTGCAACAATAATACAAGAAGACTTACCAAGTGTGGCCAGTAGCTGAGTCCATGTACCTAAAGTCCTGGGCCCCCAAAAGGAGTGACCCTACAAACCTGGAATCTACCAATTATGTTCTCAACCAATCCCTACACCAGCGCACGCTGCAAAAACCAGGAAGAGGGGACCCAACAATGAAGACAAAGCTTGCTTCCCACTGCTACTTGGTGGCTTCAGCACCTTAGATTCTCTGTTCTCCACCTGAAACTCTACTGACCTCTCAGGATCTTGGCTGGGAAGAGAAGAAGGGAGAGACAGTAGCAGACGCTAACCTACTAATCTTCCCTCCACTATTTTAGAATCACATATTACATGTCACTATATATTTAATTCTAATGTTAAATTAGAGAAGGTTAATGTACAGGAAAGTTCAACATCTTCCTTTTCTATTCCATTAGAAGTTATCTGTGGTTCTGGGTTTCTGTCTATGCTGCCAGCCTTAGCTCTTTATAACTCCAATAAATCCAAATTCTCTGAATCTGCAAGCCTCGATTCTCCAACTTATTAACATTTGTCCCCAGAAAAAATAATGTGACCCCTCTTTTCTATGCTCTCACAGCCATCGCTCAAAGAATTAGTAGCATCTCAGTTCACCTTTCCTATGAATCAAGAAGTTTTTAATCTTTTAGATTTATTTATTTCATGTGTATGAGTGTTTGTGTCATGTATGTTTGAGCGCCACATGCAAGCCTCGAGCCCACAGAGGTCAGAAACAAACATCAGATCCCCTGGTATTGGAGTCACAGACGGCTGTGAGCCCCCCCCACCATGTGGATGTTGGGAAGCAAACCTGTGTCCTCTGGAAGAGCAACAAGTGCTCTAAACCAGTGAGCCGTCTCTGCGGCCCCAAATCCTGAAGTTTTTGGGTAAGACTTACTGAATACACACTGTGTGCCCTGTTTCTCTCCCTGGACTGTGAAAACACTAAGCACAGACTCCATATCCTCGCCATCTTTGCAGCTCTAGGGCAGGGCTGCTCGATAAATGTCGGTTTGGGTGTGTGCTTGTGTAAGTGTGTGGTCTGCATTGTGGACCCCAAACCTTCTCTTTCTTCACACTCAGTGGGCTCACCAAGTGGAAGATACTATCAGATGAAGAGTGTTCATAGATTGAGGAGTCTAACCACTAAGATTGTTGGGCCACAGATCTGGGACTTAACGGTGACAACCTCAGATAGCTCTGTCAGTCATAGAATATCTATCCCCAAGGCCGGAGAGCTGCCTCACTTCCCACACCGCAGACCAGATGCTTCTGAAGGGATGTTGACAGGCTGGCCGCCTCTGCCTAACACGAAAATCTCTGGACATGTTTGAAATGCCAGGGAGGAAGCTAACCGGGACGGTAACCCAGAGGACAGAGTTCACCATGGGACAATTTCCATCTGTTGGCAGGGAAAATAAGGAGAAACAGGTGTTTTGCAAAAAGCAAGTGCTGCATATGGTATGCACCTGTAATCCCAGCACTTGGGAAGCCGAGGAGGGAGGGTCGTGAGTTCAAGGCCAGCTTGGACTAGATAGCAACTCTCTCAACAAGAGAAACAAAACCCAGCACTGACCCAGTGAGCAAAGTAATGACATCTTAGGGGAAATATTAGCTGTGCCCAGACTGACAAGGTTTCTTTTTTTCTGATACTGAGATCAATTATACTGGGAAATATTAATGGTACTGTTTGAATTTGCCTTTGCTAACTCCAAAGGGTATGTAGCTGTTGGCACAAGGACCAGAACACTTTGGACACAGGACTTAGGAAGATATCTTTGCCACATCAGCTTGTAAAAACAAATGAGAAGAGAAACATTCTTCTGTATCTCGACATGTTTGCTGATGAAGCCATGATACCCATCACCAGCTGTGGACAGGACCAAAGTGAGGATTTTCTAATATTCTCACAGGGTTAACATGTGACAACACCAGGACGCCTTGAAGACTAAATCAACACGCCTTCACGGCACAAAGCCATGAAGATCCAGGGAGGGGGAATCATCCTGCATTTCTGAGGTCAGAGTTCAAACCATCCACCATATGTGATCAGCGCAGTCAAGTGTGACGACCTCCCTTGGTCTGAATATTGAGCTTCAATTAATGCCCCTAAAATCACAGTAATTTTCTCTGACAACCGTAGCATGGCACTGACTCATTCTGAGGCCACAGCGATCCAACCCCTAGGATATTTCTCATGGCCAGTAGTTAATCTGGATCCCATATTTTTTACTTTGTAATTAGTGTTTTTGGACTTCCAGTATAAGTCTTTGTCTCTCCCTATAACACTTGATTTAATTAAATTTGGTGTGCTGTTTCAGAACCCAACATCCTTTTCTGTGGTTCTTCTTTGTCAGGGGACATCCTTCTTAAGTCTCCAAGATTCACGTCGGGCACCTAAGTGATTGCTATGCCAATATAATCGTCTAAATGATTTTTTTAAATGGATAAGAATAGGGTTGAGGACCCAGCCTCCTGCAGGATTCATATGCCACCATGGAGCCTGACTCTCTCACCCTAAGGATGGTACCAACAACTATGTTTGCACGCGTGCCTTCCCAACATTGCTATACACGTAAGCATCGGAAGCCAGATAGGGCTTGCTTTCACTAATGCCCTGCTGGCTTCACTAAAAGGAAGTCCCCTGAGGTATGTGTCCATCTCCAACTGTTACCCCAAACATTGTCTTCACTCCATATACCAGACACCACCATCTCCCTGAGGAAAATCACCCAACAAAACCCGCGACCTCTCCCTCCCTTCCCACTGTTCCCCTTACTCATTGGCTCACCCCAGCTGCAAGAGACACACCCCACTGTATCTAAACCTTAGCACATTTTGTAGACTAGTTTTAACTCCCTGCCTTCTGTATAAAAAAAAAAAAAAAGAAAGAAACAAAACTATCCGTAGATTCTTTCCGGTGGTGTTGGTCAGCCCGCTACCCCTCACAGTGACAGGGCTTAGCTCCCGTTCTCTTGGTCTCCGTGATCTCTGGCCTCTTCTCCTAGCCTTAACCCTCCAGGCCAACAATTCTGCCTGGGCATTTCCCATCCACCCACTTTCCAATCAGAGCAGTTATTTCCAGTGAACCGAGCAGAAGTCCAACAATTTGGTTTCTCTTGCGTTCCCCTCTCTGGGCTCTCACTGTTCCACCATACCTCGTGAAAGCCCTTTTGTTAACCCGTGGCATTTTTCACAGTCCTGCTCGCTCTGCCCTCTGCCTCTCTCACACACCCTCCGCTAGGATCCTTAGCTGCAGGACCTGCCTGACCTTTCCTGTGGTCAAGGTTCAAGGTTGGGATGCCATAGCAGCCATGAGAACACAGAAGAGGCAGGCCCCAGGGAAAGATTACCTAACTAATACCTCTACAGCGTGTTGGGGTGTGTCCATGTGATACCTGGACAGGTGGTAAGGCCAGAGGTCAGGGGATTAACTGAGTGGTACAAAGGGCTATCTGGTGGGTGGGATGTCAGGGGCATGCAAAGATGGAGGTAATCGTGCTGGGAAGATCAGATGGGTCAAAAGCAGTATCTTTCTCCATGACCTATGAACTCCTGAGGACAAAGTCTGGCCTCTCTACGAATCCCCAGGACCCGGCGCAAAGCTTTGCACCTGATGGTGGGTCAACATACTGTGAATGAAAACCTGAAGGGGCTATGACTGTGCGTGTGTGCGTGTGTACATGTGTGTGTAGGGGAGCATTATTAAACCTGTTTATGCTGGCTGGAAGCGACCTTTGATACAGATCCTTCAATGGAAGAACCACCTGGCTATTTCCCCTCTCTCTGGGTCAAAGGACTCTGTTTTAGTTTCGCTAACAGTTTCCCATATGGAGCCTGAGTCCACGGGGTCACGCGTGCCATCACTTTTCCACTCTGAGAATCTGTGTATAGTCCCGGGAGGCTGGAGATGAGGACACCCGTCTCCCCTGGGCAGGGGATAGGGGAGTGGGGAGGGGAGGGGGCTGCGTATTTCTAAAACTGCTTCTTTCTCTCAAAGAGCGGATTCCTATTTAGTCTCACTCATCTGAAAATGTAGCAATGCCTGAGAAAAAAAAAAAAAAGAAAAAGAAAGAAAAAGCAAGAGGCATCGCATTCCAACAGCACCATCTGTGTTTCCTGTACCCTCCGCTACAGTGAATTGACCCGGGAATCCAAGACTGATAGCAAGCAGATACTGGTTGGTAAACCACCCGGGCTGGGGTTAGCTGGTGCCCAGCGGAACCCCAGTGACAGCATTAAGCTAAAGGTCATTGCTGAAATTTTAACTTGGCGGGATCCAGACTGAATAGAGTAAGAACAAGAAAAGCCGTATCAAGGCTAGCATGTCTCTTGGCAGGCACACACGGTCCTGGCATGGGGGACCCGTCAGGCTGTCGAAGCCCAAACACAGCACCTTTGATGACAGCAGAGGCATTGTCTAGCTGGTATCTAGCTGGCCTCCCTCTGTCCCGCCCTGTCCCGTTCACCCTGCCCCCAACCTTCCCTCTTCCCCACACCCTTCTTAAAGAGCGCATTTGCTAAGGCTTCTCAAGTACCAAAGGCAGAATCAAACTACTAAGATTTTAGTGACTGTCGAGACCACTCAGAAAAAAGAGTTCCATCTAACCAGATATAAAGACAGAGGAGCTGCCTTCTGGGGCCAACAGCCGTTCTCAAGGGGGCTGCCAGTCTAATATTTGGGAAAGCAGCTGTCACTCTCTGTGCCAAAGCCTGGCTGCCAACGCAGGCGTGTCTTGCTGTCCAATGGAAATGCACCAAGAATCACACAGGTGACTTCAACTCGCCTGATAATCAAGAACAGACCAATAGGAAGAGCTCATTTTAATAATATATTTTATTTAACCCGTTTCAAAGATTAATATCAATATCAATACATAGTAACATAAAAACTACTAGTGACGTGTTTTACTTTTTTTTTTTTTAAGTTTTTAATCTCCAAGTGTCCCCTCCCCCAGAGAAGCTGTCCCCACCAATCTAAGTCAGGGTCCTCTGAGGGTATCTTCCTGACACTTCCTTTTGTATTTATCAATGCATTTGTTCCCGGGCCCCTCAACTGGGTGCTCCCTAAGGACAGGGGCCACTTCTATTTCATTCTTCACGGATCCCTGGTACCTAACACAATGCCTCAAATAAAACCAACTTAATAAAAATGCATGGAGGACCAAACAGCAGACTAACATTAATTACAGAACAATTGGGCAGGGGCTGCTTCAGTCTCCAGGGGACAGCAAGGCTCTGTTTAGTGTACGAAGGCAATGGTGTGCTGGTATCTTACCAACCTGGATGACGGTTATTCCCCACAGAAGGTGCTGAGCGTGCTGGTTGAGGCACACTGCTGTGGGGCAGACCCAGAGAATGGAATCCTAGCCAAACTCCATCAACACGTGGGAAACTTTCTCCTGCTGTAGCTGCAGGCATAGAACGTGATCTCGGGTTACACAGGGGGATTAGGAGCCTCTCTGCTCTGCCTTCCGGGAGGAAGGAAGGAAACCAGCCGTCCTGAGCCCCTCCCCCATACCTGCTTTGAGCTACCCCGTAGGAATGTGGTAATCCAGAAAAGAGTAAAGTAGTGTGCTAATGTCCCAAAGCTACCAGGTCTGGTTGCTGGCATCAGTGTCAAGATCTCTGGCAGCTTTGATGGTCCCGGCAACACGAATTTCCCTGGGATCCTCAAGGTCACATATCCCAGAAGAGTCCAGCAGTTGAGGAATTGACTATTGGAGACCAGGTGAGTACTAAGAGGTGACCAGCTGGAAGCAGACTCTCAGCAGGTGGCCCAGATTTAGTTTAGTGAAAGTTAGGGACACCTTCCTGTTTGGGGACCAGTTAAACATCACAGCACTCCTTAGCGTGGGTTATTTTCAAACCAATTTTATCATTTAGAATTTTCTGCCTAAGAAGCAGAGCCGGGATCCGAACTGAGGCCTCTATCTCCTCTGTGTTGGGGGTATTTTGACTGTAAGAGTCACCCCAACCTGATATCTATTTGCAGGTGAATCTGGAACTATAGATTATACAGGCTAGACGGTTCCTCAGGCCTCCATAGCTTGCACATAACACAATGCTTCAACAGGACAATATGAGCTTGTCTTGGGGCACCTAAGAAGAGAGACCTTGGTAGTCTGCTTCCAATCTAGACTGGATGATGCCAAACAGAGCGGATGTGACCTGAGGGAGAGCAGGTCACTGAGCCCAGGTCCCTGGAAGACAATCTTTCTTTCCAATGAACAAAAGCGACTATGAATTCTGCAGAGGGTGCATCCTGGCCAGACTGGGATGGCTGGCGGATTCGCTGGCATAGCTGCGGGTCTATTTACAGTGAGCCTTAGCAGATTCTGTGGGAGGTGAACTACTAAGATTAAAGCAAGGCCCTTTCCAAATAGCATGGGTGAGTCTGCAAAAAAGCCTGAGTTAGAGCAGGTCTGCCCTGGGGGGAGGGGAGGAGAGGGGACTTCAGAAGTTCAGCTAGACAAGGACTGCATTGTGTCACTCTCTGGTCATTTTCTTAGTTGTGGTTTACAATCGGTCAAAAAAAAAAAGAAAAAGAAAAAGAAAACCTTTCCTTTCCCCCAGAGCAGCTGGGAATGCACAGATCCCAACCCCTCAGTTCCTAGTCAGGACAGGATTTAGGGCAACCGTCGGGCAGCTGGTAGACCTCCAGGCAGCTCATTCTCTGGTCTCCTTCAAGACAGAAGCCGTGTAAGATAGGGGACAGGTTCACCTCCGACCCGGCTGCTCTGAGTCTCAGCACACCAGGGACTACCAGGGCCAGGCCATATAAAATTTCTGGGAAGCCAGTAGCCCAGCCACAACAGCTGCATTGGAACCTCAAGGAGGCGCTTCCAAATGTCAGGGAAACTTAGCCCGCTGGAGTTTTGTCTTCCCTAGAGGCAGTCTTATGCCCAGAGCTATTAAAAAGCCAATGTTACCCTAATCACCCAACAAGGGGGCCTTCTATTGAATGGCATCTATTCATCGACTCAATACATTTTTAAAACTCAAAAGCCAGGTTTCCTCTACAGATGGAAGGTCTGCAACTTGCAAGTGGCAGGTGTGCCAGGGCATAAACTATAGACACCTGCATGTGGCTCCTTGCCCTGCACCTGTAGACCTTCTGGTTATCTGTGAGAGGAAAGGCTGGTTTGCTGGCGTGTCTGGCTGGGGCAACATCTTGTGTCGTGAAGGAGAAGCCATTGCTGGAGATTGTTCCAGACAGCGGCACTAACGGCACAGAGTCAGGACCTTGAGATGATTCTCAAAGGAACGTCGGCATGGATCGTGGGGCGAAAGAGCTGATGTGGTGACGCGGTGGGTTACCTACTGTCTGGGAAAGCCTGCCGGCTTTCACCAGGAGTAATTACACAGATTCTGCGGTCCAACGTCAGTTACAACACTTGTGCCGAGTCAGTCAGAGCACTTCCTGCGAGCTAATGAAACCCCACATTGTCCTGCCACATGTGCCCACAGCACAAGATGTGGAAGGAATTAGCCCGTCACAGCTGTTCCCGGGAATGCGTGCCTCCACATACCCACAGGCAGGAAAAGGGCCCAAGCACCGAGCTCTGGGTTATCCTGGCAACACAGACATCCCAGCAGGAACTGGTCTGCTCTCAACTCAAGGAGGGTTCTAGATTCAAACACAAACCTAACCCTGAAGATAACCAAGTCAAAGGGACACCAGGCAAATGACACTAACGTCAAGAGGAAATCCTGTCTGTTGGCCTCTTAGAGAAGCCTGGCTGTTCTTATGAAACAAAGGCTCCCCTGTGACATCAAACAGCAGACTTAAGAACTCTCTGGATTCTGGCTCTGGCCACTTTTCAAAACCACAAATATATCCAAGGTTGGTCAAGACAATGGGAAAGCTAAGAGATATGGTCTCTGAAAGAGAAGACCAACTCCCTTCTCCAGGATGGCCCTCTGACTCTTGGCCGCTTTGGCTGTATTCTCCCCAGTGCCCATGTCTGAGGTGTTAGAGTGTTAGATGGGAGACTGCTGTCTTCCATGCAAGCAGACAGTTTAGGGGTGCCAACAGCTGTGACCAATGTTCTTGGAGGCTGTGGAGCCAGTGTCTGGGGACTGGCCAACAAGCACCAACTCTTTCCACCAAATTCAGTTATCCACTAGGGTATGGGCTTAGGAGCCTCAAGAGCTCCCAATCCACTTCCCCACTGATGATGATGGTGGTGCAAGGAGGAGGAGGAGGAGGAGGAGGAGGAAGGAAAGGATGAAGAGGGTGAGAAAGAAGAGCAAGATGTGGGGAAGAGCTGGAGGAGTTCTGTCATGCCTTATATAGGGTTTGATGTCCCATAAGAATATGGATATACCCTTTAAGTTGATTGGTTTTGGCTTTAGTTTTGAGATAGGTTTTTTTCTGTGTATCCCTGGCTGTCCTGGAACTCACTTTGTAGCCCAGGCTGGCTTCAAACTCGGAGATCCACCTGCCTCTCCTTCCCGAGTGCTGGGATTAAAGGTGTGTGCCACTACCACCCGGTCCTTTAAGATATTCTAAAGCTATAACATGTAAGAATATCAATAGTGCCCTTTTATATTATATTATATAGCTTTCTTTGTCCGAGGCTTATTTATAGAAGGGAGGACATCATATGTGGCTATGTCAGCTTACTAACTGTGAGCATTTGGGTCACAGGGGCGATTGTCTACTCTGTTCAAGGTCTCCCATGGGATGGACGTACAGTTCGTTTTCAATAACAATAACGGTTACAGTTTAATGATTAATAAGCTAAGCGTGTCTGCTGTACAAACAGCAAATCTGCCACAAGTTGTCCCCTTATCTCCCAACGGTTCTTGGAGTTGAGATAGTACTGGACCCTGTTGGTGCTAGGTCTTGCCCTAGACACACAGCTGTGATCAAGTATAACTCAGGCGCAGTAGGAGGATGACAGCAAAAAGGAGCTGTAACAAGCACAATAACATACTGGACACCTTGGCAACTCCAACATACTTTTTTTTTTTTTAGTTAAAAACTTTCAATTCTCAGTTTAAAAAGAAAAAAAAAACTCTTTAGAGCTGCTCTTTGGCATGTCTGAATTGCCAACATCACGATTCTTGTGATTTGGGGCCATGATGAAGTCAAGCATGGCCACCTGAATACGAACAATGGCATACCGTAAGCCAACATGGCTTCTCACTGACTGACAGGAGGCCTCATTTACGGTGTGGGGACACCGCGCCAGAGTGAGATTCTTGTCCCGCGTGGAACAGAACAGAACACAGATTTCTTCATGCTACTTAGTGTGGCCCACACTGAAATTTGGTGAGTTATCTTTAGAATTTTCCATTTGATATTTTAGCTAACGCTGATGGTGGGTAACTGAAACCCCAGGCATGCAGATAGAGACTTAGAATACAAGGAAGCTCTGGTCTGGATTGCTGCCTTCTGTGTGTTGGTGGGGTACCATAAAGGGGAAGCCTAGGGTGTCCAGGAGGACCTGTCATCGCCAAGTCAACACCAGATGTGACAAGATGGGAAGGGCCCACACACTACATCTGGCCAGGTCACCATAAGCTGACAGTAACTGTGGACGGCCGGTGTTTGCCCGGCTCCCTTCAGCTCTAAGCCGAACCAGATGTTCTATCGTCCACTTCGGCACGTCGGGTAAAACCTCCCTCTCCAGAACTTCAGGTTCTCATTCATGCTCCTCACCTCTAACCGTCCATGTACGGAATCTTTCCTCATACCATGGTTTATTTCAAGGATTAGAGGTAACTCATAATCTGACTGGAATATTTTTAAAAGAAGAAAAAAATCATGTATTCTGAACTCTTAAAAACCAAGGGGAGATGTAAAGAAAAAAAAAACATGTTGGAAAATAATCTTTGGTAATGAGTCTCAACGGGTCAGACTTCATGAGCCTTTGGCACATAACCCACGAGGCCTTCCCACTCTCTTTGATTCATGTGGGATATACACTTGGTTCTTCTTGTATTTATATCAAATAATATAACTTTTTGAGTGAGGAAAAGAAAGTATGAATGTAGATGAATGGGACTGTGAATGATACAAAAACCCTAAGTTGGCAAGACCTGTTAATTCTTCTGCAGCCAGGACTTCAAACTCGGGACTTGCGTCCACCCTCTGATAAGATCTTTTACAGAGCTCTGACCTCTGTTCACGTCGGTTTTTAAATAAAAAAGCTTTGAACTCCAGGCAGGTTGGCAGTTTGGACCTTGGGTGTTTATGAAGGACTTCCTGGAGACAGGCGGCGACTCCCCCCACCCTCCTCCCCAGCAGCCCGGCTCTCGTTTTCCCCTGTGTCAGCTGGCATCTGCTCAGGGAGGACCTCACGGGTTTAAGGTGTGGCTCTGTGAACTGTCTGTGTCTGGTACATGGCAGATAGCTAGCTCAAGAAGAGATAAGGCAAAAAAAAAAAAAAAAAAAAAAAAAAAAAAAGTGCTTCCCAGTTAGCTAACCATAGCAGCCAGTTCCGCCTCTGCATCTTGCAGCCTGACACTGATTGGTGCTTGCTTCTGTCAGTCATCTTCATCCTGCCTACTGGATGTCAGTGGTGCCATAGTAACAACAATGCCCTCGGGTGTTTGCTCATCTCAGCAGCAGGCTGCCTGCAGGCTCTCTGCTAGGAAACCACAGAGCTGGGTGTCCCACAGGTGGTCCATGGCTTTCCATTCCCCTGGATTACATCTGATCTGATCTGAGAAACACTTCGGGGCCTTCTAACACTGTCCATGGAGAATACCTGGCCTTCGCCTATTTTCCGCTTATAAACATTATGAAATTAAAATTGATGCTTCAGTCTTGTCTGCCCACTCCCCAGCCCCCCAAATCTCTACTGTTCACCTCTCAGCTTTACCCACTCCAGTTACAGGCCACACCAGATTTTGGGGGGTTTGCAAATACGCCCAACTTGCTCTGAGCTCCAGTTCCTTGTCCCTGGAAGAGCCTACACATATCAAGGTCACCTTTTTCATTTAGTCATCTTAGATCTAAAATAATCCCCTTAATGACCTTTACAAATACAAAGCAATAACTAACATTCGGAGGCCAGAATGTCAACCTATTTCTTCTACAGCATTTGGTATACTCCTGAGTTGTCTTATTTGATTGCTTGTATCTGATCTCAGTTCAGAGAAGGCGTGGCTTCAGACACAAGAGGACAAGAGCCGATTAGCGCAATACTTTGGCTGCTAGACTACCTTCAGGGCTGGACCAACCCTTTAAGTGCTCAGTGGGACTGGGGAGAATTTTCCCGTGGAAACCCTGGGGAGTATGAAATCAATATACTCCGAAGAGCACGGGTATTCAATCTATAGATGGAATCAAAAAACGAGTCCGGATCAGAGAAGGTTTTTTTGCTACAAGGTTGGATAAGAATGACGAGGGAAGACACCGCCCTGTTCTTTACCTGATAACATCCCACGCTGCTGATCTACAGGAAAAGGGGTGCAGTTCCCAACCTGGCTCTCACCAGCAGGGGCCAATCACAGCCTAGGTACTAGGAACCCAGAGAAGCAGCATTCACAGCTGTGACGCTTACTTACCCAGAACCCTGGCCTCAGCAGAGAGAAACCAATCTTTCCCCAACAATACCGTGAATCTGATCTGGCAATGCAGCCACGCAGAATTTAATTTTGGCAGGTTGGTGGCTAAAGGAAGTGTGGGTCCTAGCTTACATATGCCTTGGCACTGCTACAGAATTAAATTGGATGTATAAATCCAATACTATGATTTTTTTATGTGTTTTCTTTTAAGAGTCTTAATGTAGCAAGCTTGATTTTTAAAACTCAAATATTAGATGATATGAAGAAGAAATGATTCCTTTAAAGTTGTTATATTAAAATTGTGGTTACATACACTTTACACCCGAATCCTTATCCTTAACAGGCACATACAAAAATATGTTTAGATAAAAGAAGTTTATTCGAAAATGAGATTAGATTCAGTGATAGCAGAGGAGGGGAGATAGGGAGAAAGAAAGGCAAAATACGACTGGTTGTATCAGTTGGTAACAGCTAAGGGGCAGGGAGAGCTTGAGAGACGTTAAATTGTTCACTTGAGTTAGGGATGCAGTTCAGTGGTAGAGCACTGGCCTCACATATACAAGGAAGGAAGAAGAAGTGAGAAAAGGGAGGAGAGATTCATACACTGCATAGATTTAACAGAAAACCCTTTAGACAAATAGTTTTCACTCATAAAATGACAGGAGTTACCTGAAGGTGAAGGTGTCCCCTTTCCAGTCTTGCAGTGGGTTTTCCTGGATGATGTCCCGGGTCAGAGGTGAGCTCTGTCGTGGGGATTTGGAGTGGGGAAGGGTACCCATGTGACTGGCACTGTCACAAGATCGTATGGGAGGAGGGCCTTTCTTCTTCCGCGGAAGAGTGCCATGTATAGACACGTCTTGATATGCATCTGGACGAGGCTCAGCGAGAGGGGACTTGCTGCTCAGAAGGTCCATGGACGAGGCCAACGGGAACTGGTGATTCACAACCATGTTTCTCGGAAGGCTGGCAAATTTTCCCGCAGCCATGATTCTCAATGCTGAGGAGGGAGAAAAGAGGAGAGGATAAAGCTAAGATAGCCACAAGAATCAACTTCAAGCTTATGGAAGAAACTAGAGAAAAATTAAGAAACATCAAAAGGTAAATAATGTCTGATGGTATCACTAGGGGAACATCATAAACAGAGATAGTTTGTTCATCGTCTTGCTCTTTCGGGATTCTGGAGGGAAATTCAGCTGGATGGGCAAGCAATCCAAATAGACGAAAACATCCCAGAGTTGTTAGAATCCTATGGACCATCTCTCTATTATTGAAGTGGGGGGTGCAATTAAGAAAAAAGATTGGGGGCTGGAGAGATGGCTCAGTGGTTAAGAGCATTGCCTGCTCTTCCAAAAGTCTTGAGTTCAATTCCCAGCAACCACATGGTGGCTCACAACCATCTGTAATGAGGTCTGGTGACCTCTTCTGGTCTTCAGGCATATACACAGACAGAATATTGTATACATAATAAATAAATAAATATTAAAAATAGAAAAAAGATTGTTATGGAAGGACTGGTAGGTTCGGTAATAAATACCAGGAAAAATATTACAAATTCTTAGACAAGGGTTACCCTGATTTCCACCACCTTACTAACGGTAAGACAGGCAGAGCTGGGGAAATTCCTTAGCTGCTGGGATCTACAGAGCCAGACCCCAACTGTGCTACCCACAATGACAGGGCAGCTCTTCTGGCAAAGACTCGATGCTTATAAATAAATCAGTGTACTCCAGTTAACCAAGGCAGGGTCAGGGGTCAGGGGAGGCTCGCTCTTCCATACATCAGCATGATGGGTTGTACCGGAAAGCCAGCAGGTGGTAACACCCTGTAGATTCTTTCCAAGAGGAGTCAGGAACCTGCCAGCCACTAGCAGGGTCAAGCCATGCTCACAGGTGCACATAAAGTCAGGGAAGAAGAGAAAGGGAAGGCGGAGAAAAAAAAAAAAGAAAGGAGGGAGGGCACAGACAGAGAGGAAACTGACCAGCGAGACAACAGCACCAGCTCCAACAACTGCTCCCAGGTAAGCCTGGCAGTTGCTTGCCTTGAACAGTATTAGAGCTCCAAACTAACTATGATTTTGGCTCGAGTCAAATTATACAAGACCCATCAAGGCCAACATACAAATCAAGCAGGAGCCCTACAAGAAACTATAGCCATTCCCTGGGTAAGCTATCCTCCATTGCGTATGACATCATAGGGTCTGCGCATCACCGCAGGGCAGCTGAACTCCACAGCCCATTCCCAACCTTGCAGCACCATTGCCATCGTCAGGGGGAGGAAGAGCCTTCCTTGAGTGAAAATTTCCCTATGGCACCCCTGCCGAGCTGGCTCTTACAGAACTGGTGACATCACCACCAACCACTATGTGAGCTCACTGAAGTGGCAGTGGGACGAAAGGAGTTTGCAGAGGAAACACACTTTGTATGCGAAGCCACACAAATCCACCGCTGCACGCCACAGGGAAAAAAAGCTCACGAGTGCTGGGGGCTGCGTAGAATATACTCAAGGATATAGCCCTAACCCTGTCCACTGCTCTTTGCCAGCCTTGATAATTCAGAAGCTTGTCTGCTGCATGTTGGAGACCACATAGAGAAGGCTTGGCTCACGGGGATGTAGAAAAACAGGGCGGGGAGTCCTAGCAGGGCCCCTCCCGTCCTGGCCAGTTCCTGGCACACTGCCAGCACTTACTCAATGTTAATCATTGTTATTAAAAAAAGAAATCAAAATTCCCTGGCCCTCTACCTGACCGCTAGTGACGCAAACCAACCAGCAGTCCCCCACCCCACCCCCATTTCCAACCCCCACAGTTGTGAACTCCTCTGTTCAAACTATCAGCGCCTTCCTTCTTCATTGACTGGCCTGCATCGTCTTAAAGAAACTGGTGGGGTGAGATGGGGAGAAAGACACAGCACACACCCTTAGAGCCACACAAAACATCTTCACGTGTAAGGCCACACTGTTGATCACATCTATTCCTGTGAGTCAAAAAGAGCAAAAGTGATTTTAGCCCCGGTGACCTTGGCAGGTGGCTTCTCGGCATATCCAAGTTGGGTTTGCAGTTTGAGATTGCAATAGACGGCTCTATGATGTCCTTGAGTATTTCCCCCGCCTCAACTTATCCTCCGATAGCAAAGTCTTCTAGTGTCTTCCTTTCCTATTTTTAATTCAACGAACATTTAAGTAGGACTCTATATAAGAGGAAGAGAACCCCAACCTAGAACTCACAAATAGCGACCCTCATGCTGGAAGGAACAACAGCTAATTTTGACAGAAGTACTGAATCAGGAAAAGCCTTCTGAGAGGACACCTTAACGCCAGATCCATTCAGGTACAAAAGCATCCCCACATGCTGGGTACCCTGCAGGCCTTGTGCTTGAGTGGAAAAGCTGAGAAACCCTTTCCTGAAAGACCTACATCTTAGGACAAGGCCATGGAGTCTAAAGGGCTCGCCAAAGTGTCTGGACTTGACTCTTGAGCGTCAGGGAAGACCTGAGCAGGAGGGATCCAGACCACACCTCGGTAGGTGACTCTGGGCAATTCTGGTAAGGGAAAAGGAAGCTAAGCTGTCACTCGGGCAGATGGCAGTAGACCAGGAAGAACAATGCAGGAGTCTGACCTCAGGAAGTGGCCAAGAGAAAGGACAGAACAGAGGGAAGAATTATTCAAAGCTCAAGGTCTCTAGTTGGAAGGAAGGAAGGCAAAGCCATGGCCATGGGGGGGGGGGGGGAGGCAATGGGGGGATGGCATGATGCGACAGCACAAGTGGGTTCAGAAGGGACCAAGGCCGGAGGGAGATAAGTAAGGGCACCGACTGGAGCTGTGTGTGAGGCACCAGGGGACAGCTCAGCGCGGAAGGAGGGTAGAGTCTGTGCGCCAGACATAGAACCAGATGGAACCATAAACACAAAGGGAAAAGACCAGAGCACGTAATAGTGTCACTAACCTACGACAACGGATGTGAAAGTATCTTCCACACTACCCAGACCAGTCAACAAAACATGAATTGCATCCCTACTTCTCACCATGGCTACCTTAAGCCTATTGGGACCAAGGCGGAGAATGAGTTCTATGATGCAAACACCCAGGACTCAGTCTGACTGCATGTTAAGAATCCTACAGGGAATATTAGCAGTGTGGCTCAACCACAGACCAGAGTCTAAAATGAGAATCTCTGTGGGCAGGACACCAACATCAGCACTTTTTTTTAAAGTTTCACAGCATTGACCAATCTGAAGCCAGGATTGAGAAGCAAGGCACTGTGGGTCCTCCTTGGCAACAGTACCTTTCACTCAAACTATCTCCTGGGTGACAGAATCAAACGGCGGAAGGCCTCAAACATGGCTGACACTGTGCTCCGTCTTCAAGACAAAACAAAATATAGAAATGACCCCTGACCTTGCCAGGTTAAAATTTATAGAGGCAGCTAACAACAACAGTAAACGGTAGCTCAAGTTCATCTTCCAAGTTCAGAAGAATCACGTTCATTCATTCAAAGTATTTTTTTGTGAAGGCTTACAGTGCACCAGGAATGAGCCCTAATAAGTCTCTGCTCCCAAAACACCTCAATTGAGATGTGGGGAATTCAACTAAACCACATAAACAAGAAAACAAACCAGGCAATACCCAAGTTGTAAGTACTCCAAAGAATTCAAAACAAAACAAAACAGAGTGAAATGATAAAAGATGCTGGTTGGAGGAAAAGATAACTTTATGATATGATGGTCTGGCAGGGCCTTTCTGGAGAGTTAGTGACAGGAGCTCTGAGAAAAAAAGATAAGGGACCAGGCAAGAGAAGATCTGGAGGAAGTTCCAGGCAGGGGGAGGATTCCAGTCCAACCAATGTGAAAGCCAAGGACTAAGCAGCTAGGGCAGATCCACAGAGTTCCAAACTCTGACTCCCATGTACTCTTCTTTACTTGCAGATATTTCTATGTTGATACCACTCGTCACTAAGTACTCTCATGTACCATTCGGCCTTTGAAAATCAAAATGGTACGATTCAGAACCCGGGTCTCAGAGCCAGTATTTTCTACATCAAACCTCTACCCTGCCTCTGCCTTAGTAGCAATGAGGTCTGGGACACGTTACACCACTAGCAGTCAGTTGCCATTCCGTCAATGTGCCAACAACCCTGTCTTCGTGGATTGTTGTGAAGATTAAATACAATCATGTATAATAAAGTCCTTGGCACACAGCAAACAAAAACACAGCTCCTCTAAACAGGGCCGGGGCTGTGGCTGCACAGTTCAGTCACTGTGTCCCCACTGCAGCTGGGAAGGGTGAGGAGAGAGAGTTTCAGCCTAGAACAGATGTAAACACACCGAGTCGAGAGGACAGAGACCCAAAAGGGCACGGACACCAAGTGAACCATCTGCGAGCTTTCAAACAAACACCAGTAAAGACTTTGACCATTCGCCTTGGACTGCCAGATCCTGAAACACAAAGGTTAGATGCCCCATCTTGATAGGGAGAGTATGAGACTAGGAATGCTGAGGCCATGAGTGACCCTCACATCAAACAGCCTTGCTGCCTGCCTGCCTGCCTGCCTGCCTGCCGGACTCTGGCCAGCCACCCAGCTTTGAAAAGCTAATGAGCTTGGTCCCATTCACAGCAAAACCTGATGATCTTGCAAAGAGGAGGCAAAGGCACACAGCCCGCTTGCTTAGCTTTTTCTCTGGTTCTGAAACGGGATATTTTCAGGTTGAACTCACATGTGGTAGTCTGAGCAAAGGGCCTCAAGGACTTTTATATTTCAAACTGGGAATGCCCCTGCCTCAGCTGCCCTTACCATGACAGAGAGTTTACACTTCAAACCAGTGGCCCTATCTTCTCCGCAAAGCCAGACAGCAAGGGCAGATGGGGCTATCCCACGGATAAGATTGGCTTCTCCACTTAGAACTTTCACTTGGCTTTACGAATCGAGGGCAAACTTATGAAGTCTAGCCAAATGACTGAAGTATGAATAATTCTTCCACGGATTGTATTTCAAGCAATACAGTGAAGGAGTTACAGGGCAAGGTTCTTTCTATGTCAATAGGAACTGAAGTCCTGGTTACTCATCTTGGAAATGTTAGGCTTTTTAACAGCACTTGTGAGGGAGTCAGTGTTGGGCACTGAGGGGGTGTTTGGCATGGTAAACCGTTCCTTTATACTCAGGAGGCTTCCTGGCACCCTCGCCGGTGGGCTTCCCAGGGACTTAGAGGCCCCTTCCCATTCGGCCTTGGCAGAGCCTCCTCCAGAATCTCCTCTCCACCAGGGGGAACACAGAGTGAGATAATCAACTTCCAAATTGACCTTCCCTGGGCCCGTGTACTTGCCGTGGAGAGGTCTGTGGAACCTTGGGAGATAAAGACTCAAGGTTTAAAAGAATCTCTGAACTCGGGGCTCTACTTTTCCTGCCTAACCGCTGTAGGCAAAACCAGACTCGGGTTACTCCCTTTTTCACCTTGCCTCAAGCGACTGTTAAACCTTAGTCCTGGGACGCGCTGTCCCAAAGCACCGGCTGCCGCTGCCAGTTGCCCTCAATGAGTGTCTACACCTGATCAAACTTTTTAAGTGGCAGTAGACTCGCGGGCAAAGGAAGATGGGCTGCGACCCGTCCCTCCCTCCTTTTGCCTTCCCCCTCCCCGACTCAAGGGGAGCCACACAACCAACTATTCATTCTTTCTCAACAAAGGGAAGGCGAGGGGAGGGAGATGTTGTCAACGGTTACAGGGCAGACTCCTTTACTTTCTTAGCAAACTTCCCAAGAGATTAGTGGAGAAAGCCTCCGGCTTCCAGCGGAGTCCTCTGGGCCACCTCATCTCTCCAACTTAGACCGGCCTCGGGCAGAACGGGACAGGACTGTGAAGGGGTCCTCAGGGGGCAGGAGGCCAGCGCCCGGGACATTCGGGAGCCAAAGTGTGGAGATGCTGGAAGCACATCTCTGGCGCTCCACTCCCGGGAGCTCCGGGACCCGACGTCCCCGAGGGCACAAGTCTCACCCCCCCACTTTGATCACCCCCACTCCTACGCCAAGTCTATGGGGATTCAGGGGGAAAATACGCGGGCTGTGCCCTTCCCCGAGCCTAACTTCGCTCTAAAGAACTTCCCAGTGCAGACCCAGGACGACCGAGGGAGCCCGGGATCCTGAGCACGACCGCACCGGGCACACTCACCTCCCTGCACGGCGCTCGGGGTCTCGGAGGGCGGCTCAGCGCTGCTCTGCCCGCACCGCCCCGCAGCTGCTCCGGGAGCGCGGACGGCTCATGGTCCACGGGCGTCCGCCGAGAGGCCGGAGCGACTGACTGCTGGCTGCGCCGCGCGGTTCCAGCCCGGCTCCCACCCGGCCCGGCGGCGGCAAGCGCGGCTCTGAGCTCGCTCGGCGCTCTCTGGCCCTCAACTGGTGATTTGCGGCTTGGCGGCCCCACCCCGCCCAGCCGATTCGCCGGGCTGGGCCGAACCCCCGCGACATTTACATTCGGTGACCTGTCTGGCTCTCCTCGGCCCGGCTTTGAAAGTTTTGATTCTCCGTTGCCTACCCCGGGAAGCAAGACTTTTAAGTGTAGATCAAACTCTTCCTATAGAGAACCCCACTCAACTGGACAGCCTCGCCTAATCCACTCCTCCCCCCCCCACCCCCCACCCCCCGTTGCCGGCGTTATTTAATTACCCAACAGATCTGTGGCTCTGCAGACACCTGGCTGGCTTTCAATTTAAAGGGCTTTGATGGGACAAAGACGGAGGTAACCAAAGTGAATAAGCCTGGAAACAGACAAATCAATCACTCCCACACGCGAGCATGGAAAGTTCAGTGGGTGGAGGTGCCCGCAGTACTACGTGGTTTTGTGGGGTTACACATACTAGCAGTTTTCAAACCTATTTATAACGTCACAGAAACACACAAACAGACTAAAGGACCAATGGACCAGAATCCAGAAACACATCTGCACTATCTGGTGGCTTGACTTACATAAAAGTTATTGATACGGTGCTCCGGGGGACGGTACAGTCCAATAAACGGCTAAAGGTCATGGAGCCATGATGCCCACGCCATATCACACCCCAAATCAAATCCTGATAGATTTTAGATCTAAATATAAAAGGCAAAAGGGAGAAATTATCAGAAAACACTTTGCTGAGAAGATTCCTTAAATACATGAAATCCTAACTATAAAGGAAAACTGCTCATTGGCATAATTAACATTGTGAGCTCCCATACCATGAATGAAACATAAGCATTACATACATCCAAATAAAGGAAATATACGCAGAATATATAAAGAACGCCTTTAGATCACATGAATAAGCCAGAACGTTCAGCCGAAAACAGATAGGGTAGTTTTAGGTAGCCAGTGTCCTAGCTTGATTCAGTTGCTGTGATGAATGCCACAACCAAGAGGAACTTGGGAGAGAAAGGCCTTTATTTGGCTTACACGTTGCAGTCCATCCTTGAGGGAAGCCAAGGCAGGAATTCAAGCGGAGACCACGGAGGAACAAGGCTCACTGGCTTGCTCGCCATGGTGTGCTCAGTTTTCTTATGCAGCCCAGGCCCCCCTGTCCAGAGGTGACACGTAGTTTGAGTCCTCCCACACCAATCATTAATCAAGAAAATGCTTCACAGACATGCCCACAGGCGTGTCTGATGGAGGTAATTCTTCAGCTGATGCCCCTCTTCCCAGGTGACTCTAGATTGTTCAAATTAACAAAAACTCTCACAGAAGGGCAACTGGACGAAACCGGGAAAGCAGTAAGTGGTCACAGCCGGGAGTTCGCCAAGGACAGACAGATCTTTAAAATGAGTCAAATGATTCTGTAGCTAAAGAAAGGCTGAAGTGAAGGTTCCACAGACAGTTTTAATAACAGACTCAAGAATTTAAAAAAAAATAGTAAACTTGAGGAACTTTGTGCTTTTTGTAAAAAGAAAAGGAAAAAGCCTATCGCTTGCTGCGACGCCATCAAGTGAACCAATGTATTGCATTGTGGGAATTCTGGCAGGAGCGGAGGAGGATCCTCGACAGTGGAAGAGAACTAAATGTGGACTGAGAAAGGAACATCAGAGCCCAGGGAATACTAACCAATTAAGTATAAACATAAGTTACCTTGCAGTCAAACTTTACAAGCAAAGCCTTAGTATGTATGGGTATATGTATTACCTACACAAGAAGTCCTTTACAAACCATGCCCCCCCGCCCCCGGTCCCCATGCCACTGTTGAAAGAGCCACTGGTTTAGTTTTGCTTTGAAGTAGCCTTTAAAAGGTGACCTGGTTCCAGAACATTAAGTTTGTTCCAGTTGATTTTGAGGCCAAGTCAACTGAAGGCTGTATAACACGGTATTCAAAAGCTCCGGCTTGTCTGCAAGACCGTAAACAACCACTTGTAAGAGCGCAGGCGTCACACTTCAGTCTCCCAAGCTTGTACTGTGACAGTCACGTCCTGGTCAGGTCTCCTGGACTCCGAGCTCCACTGGAGCAGAGACCCTTTGCTTTGTTTGCTGATTACTGTTTACTGCTTAATGCAAACTGACAAAAAAAAAAAAAAAAAAAAAAAAAAGAAAGAAAAGAAAAGAAAAAACAAAAAACAGGGCCAGCTGTAGACTCAAATGGACAACTGACTACTAAGGGCCGGTGGCTGTCCCTAAAGACAGGACGACCATGGTGTAAGACTTTACATGGCCCTCTTATCTTTCTTTGTCAAGCTTAATTTTCTCTTCACCCTGTAGAAACCTATTATTGATGACATGCTTCCCATTTTCATCTGGTGTAAGTACGTGTGGGTTACTACACACTAATAGGAATTAGACTGCATTTTGATGGAGTAAAAGAGAATAACTTAATTTTTGGTTAGGTAATATTCACATAAAATAAAGCTATGTAACATACACACACACACACACACACACACACACACACACACACACACCTTGTTGCTTATTACCCATGTAAGACTAGAAAAAAGGTCCACAGATACCCAAGTCTCCAGATGCCCAAGTTCCTTATAGAAAATGGTATAATATTTACAAATACCTGTGTGCTCCAAATTCTCCATAGTTTATAGTACCTAATCCAATGCAAATGTTATGTATATACTTGTTAAGTTGTATTGTTTAGAGAATAAGGACACATCCTCATTTATCTTATTACCATATATTAATTATACAAAATAATGACACTGTGACATTTTCATATATGAATAGAAAAAAAATCACGGTCACCTTCCTCCTTTAACCCTCTACTTCCCACTAGTCCCTCCTACTTCCCAACTACAGACTCTTTTTTCCTAAAGACAGGGTCTCATGTAGCGCAGGCTGTTTTGGAATTCACTACATGATGCTCCTGTCTCCAATCCCAATCAGTGCTGGGATTACAGACATGCAACCCCATGCCTGGTGTATACAAGGCTAGGAATTGAATGCAGCGCTTGCACATGCTAGACAAGAACTCCACCAACTGAGCAAATCCCTAACTTTCTCAGACGTGGGTTTGTTACATTTTAAAGATTTATTTCTTTTATGGAGATAGGTCTTTATCTGCGTGTTTGTATGTACATCGTGGTCATGTCAGGCTCCCTGATAGGTCAGAAGACAGCATGGAGTTCCTGGACGTTTTTCCCATTTCCAAGCCTTACCTGGTACAAAGACTACTGCAATGAAAACAATTGGCAAGTGTCCACAATTAAAAACCTCAAAGAGTATTTGCTTTTTAAAATTGTGATAAATAATGGTAACATGCTTTCCATAGGAATTATGTCAATTTATAAAAGTCAGGCTGATTTCACCCAACCTGATCAGGAGATGCTATAACTCTGGGGTTTTCATCAACTTATCAAGTCAAATATGAATTCTAGTTTGCGTTTCTCTTATAAGAAATGAGGCTGCACGTAGTTAGTGTTTACTAGTCTTTTGTTTTTCTGTCTTTGCGTTTATCTTTCCTGTTGTATAGTTATTTTACTTGATGAAAAATAACCATGTGCGTGCATGCTTGGTGCCCCAGGACGTCCGAAAAGGGTGTTAGATCCCCTGGAACTAGAATTGGAATCCACCATGTGGGTACTGGGAATCAAACCCAGATCCTCTGCTAAAGCAACAAGTGCTCTTAGCTGCTAAAAAGAACTCTCTAGATCTCCACATTTCCATTTAAAAAAAAAAATCCAACTATGGGTTCTTTTCCTATCAATTTTTAGGACGTCTTTCCATATTAGGAAGCTTAGCTTTTCATGGTGTGAGCTGTAAATGTTTTTTTCTATCGTAACTTTTTAAAGAGGGGATGAAGACAAAGCTTTGCTCTTTTAGGGGCCCACATTGAAAGCTCTTGGAATCGTGAGCCAAGGAAGGGGCGGACCCTGGCCAGAAGGCTGTGACAAGAGTCTTATTGTTGCACAAGTGCTTCCACTTGGCTGGTGGCAGTGGAAACAGGAGCGAAGGACCACAGTTATTACCAAGAAATGAACTGGCAGGAGTCAGTGATTTGTCGCGATAGCAGCTGCAGCGGGTGTAGGAGGGATGACACGGACACGCAGGTGCCGTCCCGAGGGCCGGAGGAGCTTCAGGAGCTTCGCGCTGTTCCCGACCCACTCGGGATGGCGGAAAAGGTGAATTTTATGAGAGTTAAACGAGTGGCTCCAACTCCCACGAGAGGTGCGTGGCAGACAGAGTAAGGCTAACCCCTGGTCTGCCCAACCCCAGCTGCCCGGCAGGCTAAAGGAAAAATGATCAAAGTCTTCAGTCCACGTGAGTAATGCCGAGCTGGATGACAGATGCAGAAGCCTGGGAACAGCTGCCTCTGGCCCTGGAGACACAGGCTTAGTGTTAGGAACGCTGGGTGTGTTTTCAAAGTCTGTTTCATGATCGTTCTCCTACATCTCTGTGGGTCAGGAGGAGCGGCGTTGCTCCCTTGTTGCTGATGTAAGAGCAGATTAAGTAGCAAATTTGGCTCAGACGTCCTGGTCTGCAGAAAGCCTTCCTTCGCTCTTCCCATGGGTCCGTCCCCCAGTTACCCATGCACAGAGCTTCCTTCTCGTCCCCGTATTTGTTGCTGTTGCTATTCATGCATTTGTTTTTGTTATTGCTGTTTAATAGCTCTTGCTCTATAGAATGTATGGTCTAGGCTTGGGTTGCTCTCTCTTTTGTTCTTAGCCAGGGGCCTGGTCTAGGATTCTTACTCAATACTTGTTGAATGAATCCATGAACTCCAGACATCCAGGTCCTTTGGCCTCTTATCCTTATGCCCTATCCTAAAGCTCCCTGCAGGCTAAATAAATGGGATGCTGTGTTGGTCGTAGCAGTCGTAGAATTCATATTTCTTCACGCTGTGTGCTAGCCTGCACTTGCGGTTTTAGACAAGGGAGCCCCTAGCTGCCTCGGTCCAGCAAACGTCTGAAGGGACAGCGCTCGAATGCCTTTAGGGCTGAGCAGGACGCCTGGACAGGGAGGACTCAGGAGGGAGCTGATCCTCAACTTTGTGGTTCCTCAGAGGACTTTGTCCCATGACATCATGTGTTGACTGGCAGCTGCAGCAGGCGCTGGGCAAACTGCACGTTAAGCTAGATGGTCCCTGATGTTTCAGCTTTGCAGAGTTCCAACCCCACCCCACCCTCCCAAAAAATAAGGAACAAGAGATGCAGGCAGCTGCGATGAGGCCCAAGCTGAAAACTTAAACTTGAACAAATGCAGAAAGAGTGACTAAGAAGTTAAAGGAAAAAAGAAAGAAAGAAAGAAAGAAAGAAAGAAAGAAAGAAAAAGAAAAAAAAGAAAGAAAGAAAGAAAGAAAGAAAGAAAGAAAGAAAGAAAGAAAGAAAGAAAATCAGTGACCCCGGGAACTGTCAGCTCTGGTACAGACTGTGGCAGCACGGTCTGCAGTGTTTTCCAGAACATTCCCCTCTAACTTCCTGCCGCAGATTTGGTGCCATGGCAATCCCCAGTCTACTAAGCTGGCAGACAGGCTGCTTCCAAGAGGCTGGCAGCACGGCTGTTTGCTCATTGCCACATTGGCTAGAGAATTCATGGCATGAGGGCTATGGCTTTAATGGGCCTCACTCGGCCCTGACTGAATAGTGAGAGGGTGAAAGACGTGCGCCCGGCGACGCAGCTCATTTTCCATTCAAGGTCCATTTAAACCTGCTTGTCCGTGTTTGACCCGGCCGCTCCAGGACTTGTCCTCATGGCCAAAGTCTGTGTCCTGTTCTCTCCCTCTCTCCTCTCTCTCTCTCCCTTCCTCCCTCCCTCTCTCCCCACCCCTTTCTCTGTTTCTCTCTCCCCCTCCCTCCACCCCTTTCTCTGTTTCTCTCTCTGTCTCTCTGTCTCTCTCTCTCCCTCTTCTCTCTCTCTCCCTTTCTCCCTCCCTCTCTCCCCACCCCTTTCTCTGTTTCTCTCTCTGTCTCTCTCTCTCCCTCCTCTCTCTCCCTTTCTCCCTCCCTCTCTCCCCACCCCTTTCTCTGTTTCTCTCTGTCTCTCTCTGTCTCTGTCTCTGTCTCTTTCTCTCTCTCTCTCATTTTGTTTCTTTTGCAATACAGTTTTGTTATGTAGTTCAGGCTGAACACGTGGTCTTCCTGCCCCAGCCTCTTGCATGTTGGGACTACAAGCATGCACCCCCACACCAGGTTATCATTTACTTTCATTAATTTGCTTCTTAACTAATTTAGCATTTCGAAGGGAAATAAAGTGTCTCTGGGTAATTATGGAATTCCAAATGCCTTCAACGTTCTCCTCAATGTAGCCCTCCCTCTTGTTTTGTCTCTCCTAGTAAGCATTTGTATTTGAAACAGAACTTAAGAAGCAAATTCATTGTTCATACTCCACCAGGAAGCATTTCTAATCTGGGAGATAGGAAGGCAAAAACAGTACCAGGACTTCCTATCTGGAAATAGCGCAGATCCAAAGGGAGCAAAAAAAGGGGGGGGGGGCTATAGCAGAGGGTCCCTGCACTGTGCGGCTCAGAGTCTACAGTGGAGAGCCTGGGGGTGCTCATGAAAATGAAGGCAAGGGTGGAATTTCAAATATGCATTACTATAAATGTGGATGTCCACCTAACTACGGAAAATCAGAGGAAACAAAAGCGTCTAAAATCTAGTGGTGGCCACTCTGATGGGGAGGGGCTCAGTTTAAGCCGTGCATTGCCCCCGTGGAGAGACAGGGTGGTTCGTGGTGAGAAGCGGGGGGGGGGGGGGTAGCTAGAGAAAATGCAGCCACCAGCTCCCCTAATACAGGAGAGCCAGCCGGACAGCAACACCGCTGGCTTGTGCAGAGTACGAATCCATTCTCAAGAGCAAAGAAGACTTTGGAGGTTTTCCCCTCGCCTGATCATGCTAAGGTTTAAATGTAGAGAAATGTATGGCCGCTTCATTTGCAGGGTGTCAGCGATGACCAAATTACAGCTCATCCATATCACGGCATGGAATGTAGCTGTCAAGAGGACGGTGAGGAGAGACAGCTGTGGGGTATCAAGGAAAAAGGAAACCAAACAGAAGCCCTGGCCTGTAGTTCCAGCTACCTGGCAGGCAGAGGAAGGATGCTAGCTTGAACCCAGCACTTCAAAGTGCTCCTCGGGAATGTAGCAAGATTCTGTCTTATTTTTCCTAAGGTCTTTTTAAAATCTAAAAACAAATACCTGTGTCAGCATGCGTTTGTGCTGGGGTGTGTAGAATACATCTAGAGAGTCACAATCGGATAGTCTGAGAAAGTGGAGTTGATGAGTGACCACAAGGGACTTTCCTATTTCCTTCATGTTTTTCTACACCTTTTGATTCCTCCCCACAATGGACACCAGTTGCCTTTATAATTAAAAGTAATGTACATATTACTTACTATCTACAGACACTGTTCCAAGGGCCTTACGTCAAACTATCCAAGTGCTTTGCCTCTGACTTAAACACAGAGCAAACCCTCTTTTTTTTTCCCCCTGACCATGAACTCTTTTCTGTAACTGGGACAGACCTTGAACTTGTGATCCTCCTGCCTCAGCCTCCCAAGTATCTGGAATTACAAGCCTGCACCACTGGTTCTGGCGAGGCAGAACTAACCGTGTCCCCTTCTCTGGATTGTAGACGGTTTCTGTCCAGATATCAAAGCCAAAGGCAAAGCAGCTTAACTTTGAACTGAGAACGTCTGGCTCGGACTTTGAGCTCTTTAACGGCGAGGTTGTAAGGCCTCAAGTTGATCAAATAAACAAACTACTGACGCTGCTTTCAGAGCCGGACACACCTGGCTTTGGATCCTAGTCTCTGACACTTAACTGTACCCTTCTTAGCAATGGTCTCACTTTTCCTCAGTTTCCCCACCTACAGAGTGGTGACAATCGCCACATCCTTTAGGACGCTCTGGTGAGAACTACCCCTAACATCCCCCATGCTAGTGAGTGAGCGCTTGATGTCCACTGTCTCTGCTTACATTGAATTATTACCTGTTCAACGCATTGATTTTGTTGACTATTTTTTTGATGGACAGCCTGACAGCACCTGGTGCTTCGGGGATAAATGGAAAGAGGAGCTGGGAAGGCGGCTTCATGACTGGGAACGAGCACCTTGCTGGGGGCTTGGAGTCCCAGAGCGGTCAGACCTTTCTCCCCATCCAAGTGTGGAAGCGGTGCATCTGGCTCTGCGGTGAATGCCACAGGATGCAGTCCTGGGACACAGCTGTCATCCCACACCTTTATCACTCACTCTCATGCCCTGTGGTGGCTGACTTGTGGACGAAAATCTACACCTGTGACCCTCCCTCTGGTGTCCTGCCATGGTGGAAATTCAAGTGTTGCGGAGACCTGGGGTTACCGGCCACTAAGCACTCCTCCCAACACACGGCAGTGTCTGAAATTGTTAAAAAAAAAATGCATTTGCAAATCTGCTTTGGGTAAGAGAAAGATGACCAAGAAAGCAGAGATGTCAAATGATCCCATCTCAGAGTTTGATCTAATGCCAGTCTAGTTAAGAGAGTAATGCAAATACTGCGTGAGTTTTTTTTTTAAGATTTATTTATTTGTTTAATTATTTATTTATCATGTATACAGTGTTCTATCTGTATGTGTGCCTACAGACCAGAAGAGGGCACCAGATCTCATTATAGATGGTTGTGAGCCACCATGTGGTTGCTGGGAATTGAACTCAGGACCTCTGGAAGAATAGTCAGTGCTCTTAACCTCTGAGCCACCTCTCCAGCCCTCTGAGCCACCTCTCCAGCTCCTGCATGAGTTTTAAAGCCATTCTGGGGACCTGGAAAGATGGCTTCACACTTAAGAGCATTTGCTACCCTTTCAGATTACCCTAAGTCAGTTCCTAGTACCCACGCAGTGGCTCACAACCACCTGTAACTTTAGTTCCAGGGAATAATATACTCTCCTCTGGCCCCTGCAGGCACCAGACATGCAAGTAATTCACAGACATACATGCAGAAAAAATACCTGCAAACATAAATAAAATAAAGTCCTCCTGAGGCAAAATGTTTGTCGCACTTTTTTCTGAATATGCTTTAAAAACACCACAAAGAAAAGTTAGTACAAATGTTTAAAAAGCCATTTGGAATACAAGTGAATAAAAGGGGTATTAGAGTAGAGACAATCTGTGTCTCCTAATTCATTCTTTAAAATACGTTTTCATCGTGTACATTGAGAATTACATGTATGAAATTCTCAAAGATTAATGGGTTTTAACCTGTGGCACCGTATGTAAGTGTCGATACTCCCGGGCAAATACAGCTGGGACAGAAAGTTGGCAGCTCTGGTTTCTTCCCCATAGGAACCCTCCCTTCTCATCACAAGTGTGTATGAGTGTGCAAAATAGTGTGGGCCACTCCTCCTGGGTGGTGGCCATTTGGACAGTACTTACGTTCCCCCAAAGACTACACAGTCCAATTTAAGGAGTGAGTCCCTTAGAAGGCAATGCTCTGCGTGTGTGCACCAATGGGCAGAGCATCAGATGTCCCGTGGGAGGAGACAGCCTGGTCTGGAACACCAGCTATGTTCACCATCAGTGAGCTTCAGCCTTATCATGTATCACCTCATGAATCTTTCCAGATATCCAGAGAGGTGCAAAGGAGGAGTTATGAAGCCAGTTTAGAGTTGAGGAAACACAGGCACAGAAAGGCCGAGTACCCAGCCGCAACAAAACTGGGATTAGAGGTCTCCAAGCTGCAACTGCCTTACTCCACGGCCCGCACCATTCCCTGCGCACACCCTTGCTCTAAATGGTCTGGTTAAACTGCCCGAGTAGCGTGTAGGACTGGCAAAGGGAATCTTTGGGGACACAGCTCGGCAGTTCAATGTGTGCCTCTTACACGCAGTACCAAGGTCTAATCCCAGCACTAAAAAATAAAAGTAAAGGCCAGGCAGTGGTGGCACGTGCCTTCAAGCCCAGCACCGGTGAGGTAGAGGCAGATGGATCTCTATGAGTTTGAGGCCATCCTGGTCTACAACAGCTAGTTCTAGGACAGGCTCCAAAGCCACAGAGAAACCCTGTCTCAAAAATAAATAAATAAATAAATAAATAAATAAATAAATAAATAAATAAATAAATGTATGTAAAGGGTGAGTAAGAGATCATTAACAAGGTGAACAATGCTTGGGAAACACTCAGTAATATCTGTGAACGGAACTTTTCAAAGGAGTTTTAGACTCGGCAATGGGGGCGGGGAAGCTGCATCTTTGGCCAGAACCCCTCTCAAGCCTCCTCCGTGGCAGACACCACAGACAGTGTTCATAGATGGCTCCCAGAGGGGCTTCTCTGGCCTTTCTCTTCCCCCAAGAGCAATGGAGCAGCTGCCTTTGCTGTCATCCTTTGCTGTCATCCGCCACCACCCAGAAACCTGTCAGAAGCGCTAAGCCCAACCCAGCAGCACGGCCTGAGAGGCTGTGGGTCAGCAAGCCTCCCAGGTGAGTTGTATTAAGGGCACTGCCAGGACGCGGCAATGTTCTGTTCAGAAAAGGAATGTCCCCGTCATCACCCAGGCAGCAAGAGGGAAAGTCCTTCTTCCTGCCCTTGGGGACTAAGTCCGGAGGTACCACCACCCTGGTCTCCGCCCCGTCACAGAGCCTGTCCCTCTGAGTGTGGGAGGCGGACTTCTCAGTTGTCAGCATTTCCAGGAAGACTGATCCTTGTGTGACCTGCATGTGACCTTGTGGGTCTCAGGTTCATGAACACGGAGGGAGTGAGCGCCCTACTTCCTCAGCGACAAATGGAGGAAACCAGTGAATCAGTCCCCACACATGCCGCATGAGTCACAGAGGGCTGCGAGTCGGAGGATTACATTTCTAGATTCTGTTTCTTAATTCTGAGGATCCAGGTCACAAACGCTTATGTGTGTCTCCCTGAATGAAGGGTGGTCTCTGGCCTTGAATCACTTTATCCAAAAATATGCCACCGCACTGCTAACGGACTCAAAACACAGGACAGGCAAGCAGCCTCTGTGGACACTGGCATGCTATGTAAGTGTACTACCACTGGGGCTAGAATTCAGCAGCAGCTCAGAGCCCCTCACCTCTCTTCCTCCCTTTCTGGCCCCCTCCCATCTACTCTGTGCTCCCAGGGCAGAGTTTAGGCAATGATGACTCCAGGATCAAGTCATTGCTTCGGCACAGATGATTACAGGCAGCCCATGTGCTATGCCTGCTTACTCCGTGAGACGGCTCTTGAGCTGGCTATTATCACCCCTGTTTTATAGACGAAGGCTGGAGTTCTGAGGCGTTGTGTGTCCAAGCAGTGTGAGACTCGAATGCAGATCGGACAAGGATGCTACAGCTCAGGTCGGTCCCTCCACACGCGGTTGTTTCAACTCCAGGATTTAAGGTACATAAGGGATGCATATGGAGAGTAAAGGAACAGCCAGAGTTTCCTTGGTGCATTGATTTCACACCACACTAGAGACTGTCCACTCCACGTAGGTGTCACTCTACCGCCAGCCCTAGATTCCTGAAACACCCCGTGAATCACTGAAGACCGAGGCGATGGGTGCTGGCCGTTTGTTCACGGGAACCATGAGCAGGAAGGCCCAGAAAAACAAGGCTCCCAAAGAAACAATGGCAACGGAGCTTGACCAAGTGTTAACTCCCCTGCTTCCACATGAGACAGTGCATCAGAGAACAAAGGGCCCAAAGCCACAAATAGCTCAACCCTTACTTGCTCAGGGGCCCACAGCTGCCCCACAAGAATGCCATCCAACTGAATTGGCTGCAGGTTTCTCGCAGCAGGACTCTGTAAGCACGGATGGTGGCTCTGTCATTATTGGAGCCTGGGCTGCATGGTAGAGCCCAATTGTGATCCCAGGGTGCTTCCTACTTCTGCCGTCCTTGCTTCCATCCTAACAGCTAGTCTTGTGGGCGTGGGCGCCCTCTAAAGCCCTGGCTCTTCTCTTCTCTCTTCATCCTCCACTTTCACCCTTCTCCATCCGTCCTTCTGCGCGGCCCAATTTTTCTTCCTTAGAGGCTTTCCTCTTCCTCAGAGCAATATTCTCAAACTTGCCTGAATATGAAAGTCAATGAGGAAGAACGTAAACACGCAGGTTCCCAGGCTCCTCTCCTAGAGATCTAAACGGAGATCCGACTGGAGGGCCTGCCCTTGACGAGATCCCGCCTCTGGGGACAACCGGACGGATCTCCCGTTGTTACCCTCTGAACAACTGCTACTATTCAGCCACCTGGAGCTGGCTATAGTCTTCAAAGGCGTCTCCTCTCTGCCTGTAACAATGTCCCCAAAGCTCCAGCCTTAGAATGAACTCACTCCCAACTTCAACGACCTACACCTGGCCTCCTTCACCAGGCCCCACAGGGACCTTGCTACCACCTGGCTCCAACATGACATTCCAATGGCATGACATCCCTTCTGCCTACATGACAACCCCATTCCCCTCTACATGTTGTCCCTTCATGCATGGGCGTCTCCATAGTCTATCAGTCCCTTCCTGAGCTTTCTTATTCCTTTTCCGGCCACTTGGAACTCAGGGTTGATCACATGAACTAATCTGTCACGGTCTGAGTCCACCCATAGCCTTCTGCTATATTTCTCCAATGGCCTCAGTTTCCTTGATCTTCTTCCGAACTTTAGTATCTTCGGAGATGCTTCATAATTCTACAGGCTTATACTACCAACCATGATCTCCAGCCTCGACTGAATTCTACTTCATCTAGAAGTTGAGTCCAGCAAGCCTTCAACTCTTCATCCACTTTTTACTTACAAGAGACCCAAGAGCCCAGCTACCCTCACCACAAGCTCCTCCCACCTTAAAGGACCAGACCTCACTCCTGCTGCACATTAATGCATCCAAACTATGTCCTACCTCACCCTATCAAACTCTCTCTCTTCTCTGTGTCTATGGCTTCTCCTCCTCAGTCAGGCATGCTGCCCAGGCTCCCCATACCCTAAGTGCCTTGCTTTGACCCTCTGTGCTAATTTACTCGCTGTGACCCCGTCTGCCTGGAGCTCTGGGCTCTGCAGAACTGCTCTTGGCAAGTTAACTTGTGCAGTGCCGACCCATGCCGCCTGGGTTTGCAGCTTCACTGAACACCGCTACTCACTTCCTCCCGGTGAATCTTCCTGATCTTGTGACCCCCGAGGCACTGTTTCCTCAGGACGCTCAGGAGTTTCCAGTCTGGTTTGGCCTTGTGGGTCTTCTTTCCGCGACCATTTTGCTAATGAGCATATCTGGTCCTGAGCTCTGCCCATTGCCTCTGGTCACTGCATACATGTCTGCAGTGTTGATGAAAATCTGAGCTTTCGGTTTTAATGTTCAAACGGTTTTTGAAATGTTGATTATGGCCTGGGCACTTCAAAATTAGCTCACTTCTTAAGCCCAACTCACCCAAAACTAGCTGTGTTTCCCTGTGTTAGGATTGTTCCTCCATCAAGCTGGTTCCAAGCTGGAACCTTAGGAATGGTTCTAGATCCTGCTTTCTCTCCATCTCTACGTGCAAGAACACACACTTATACACATACCACACACACACTCGACACATACCTCCACTGCCCCCAGACATACATGTGCACACACACACAGACACACACAGATGTGTGCACACACACACATACATACACACACACACCCACACTCCACACAGGCCTCCACTGCCCCTATACATAATGTGCACACACACATACACACACACACTCTACACATGCCTCCACTGCCCCCACACATACATGTACACACACACAGACTCACATATACACACAGACATGTGCACACACACATACATACACACACACTCCACACATGCCTCCACTGCCCCTACACATAACGTGCACATAGACACACACACACATACACACACACAAGCACACACACACACACACACACACACAAACACTTCACCTAAGTTTTGGGATTTTATCCTCATTAGTCCTCAAAATCAGGGCCTCTTCTCTTGTTCCTATTTCTCTTCCAGGCCAACTGTTCATCTTCTCCCACCTTGCCATCCATGGCTTCCCAGCTAGTCTCTTTCTTGCCTGCACTGTCCTTTTTCAATCTCTCTTTTGTTCAATCACCTAAGAAATGTTCCTAAAATGCAAGCCCAGTTTCCACCTCTCTGCTATGGTACATCCTTTTAATGCTTCTTGCCACCCACAGGTTGAAAGTCAAACATCTCTGGATCACTCCTTAAACTCCTCGTCCGTGTCATGGGTGCCACCATTTCTCCCAACCCTCCTCCCTCAGCAGACGTCACACCCCCCAGTGCTTTTCCTGGCTCTGTATATCTGGGTTTGCACTCTTCAGAGATGTTTTGTCTACCTTCCGTGGCCAGCTTCTAATGGCAAATTCAGCATGAACCGGAGTCTGTGGATTTTTTTTTTTTTTTTTTTTTTTGCTATTACATCCTCCCCCAGTCCTGGTTGCTATGGGTATCTCCAGCTGCCTCCTCCTTGCTCCTATGGAGACGGTGTCTGACACCAAACCTCCCTTTCCCGGGCCTCTCGAGCGCTAGGACCACCCAGGAACCAGGGCAGCTCCAGTTTTGCTCCTTGGGGGAGCGGCCCTCCTGGTTATTGGCAAAGTTACCAGAAACTTGGCTTCAGATCGTTCACGTCTAAACAGGTGGTCCAGATACTCTGACAGGAACTGTGGATTTCAAAGGGGAAGAGATGGAATCTCACAAATATCATATTTTCAGACCACCCTGTACCCCAGGAGTCAGGTCATCAGTGAGGGAACCGTGCAGTGGGAGAGAGAGGACTAATCTACTTAGCCACCTACCTTTGGAATCCTGAGGTGTCAGAGTGGGGCTTCAGGGGCGGGGGGCAGGTTACAAGCCACCTCAAAAGCTCCTCCAAGGGAAGGTGAACAGCCTAGGCTGGGTGGCAGCACATCTCTGAGTCTAGGATGCATTCTCTGCCCGCAATAGTGGCACGCTGCCCTCGGTCAGCAGAGGACTCTCTTTGGGATCTTCCTATAGAAGACCAAGTGGACTTTTACCTGGCCTGGAGTGTTGACAGAGGTCAGAAAGAATATGTTGGGCTACATTCTGTGGGGTCCTTCCGAGGCCCTTTGACCAGCTTCTGGATTAGATCATCAGCCACTTCAAGAGTCGGTTTGGAAACTGACCGTATTGAGCTAACGTTGCAACCCATACAACTGGCCCTGCAGACAGGAAGGGCATCAGCGGAGTCAGGAGCAGAGAATTCTGGGGAGGCAATGCAAGAGCAGCTTGCAATAAAGCACAGAGTGGGGGAGCAGAGTTGCCAAACAGTGCTGAGTGCTGCTGATATGGGTGCCCATCCAAGGGAGTGACCAGGACTAAAACCGAACCTGTGCACCCAACTGGCAAGCTAGGGTGAAATGCAGTTGCTAGGAAAAGAGGGCCCCTGTTTCTAGTCTGTAAAAGGCGCCATTTGGGATGATCATGACTTTAATGGAGAAAATATTGGTGGCAGCAACGAGGAGAACGCCAGAGGAAACCAGTAGCTGGCAGCAGGTGGCAAGAGTGTTGGGATCCTTGGGGACTCTACCAGATAGATGTGACTCATAATATTAGCCTGTTGAGATACCGAATAGACGATCTTATCCACCTCCAATTATCCTCTTCACGCCCTCCCGGTACCTGCCCCCAGCCTTGAGGTCTCTGTGATCAGATGAAAAAAGGCAACTTCATGGCACTGGCCCTAGCCGTCCCAAATCTCACGACCCATTTCTGAACAAGGTGAAGATACCTGTGTGGAGAAAAGTCGTCCTCAGCCTGCCTGTGACCACCCCTGTGACCACCCCTGTCATTCATTCCCTAGCCAAGACCTTAGCCAAGCGAAGCTACCACTTGGTGGCTGCAGACAGGCGAGAAGGGTCTGCTTGCTGCGTTTTCTCCATTGGGTTCTTTCCTATTTAAAGCTTCTCCTCAGCAGCGTCCACTGCTGATGGCAGCCCTGGTTCTAACCTGCCCGGAACTCTAGGAAGATTACAGCCTCGTCTGAAAGAGAACAGCATTCTATAGGATCGATCCGTGCTCCCTGCCTTGCGGCTTGGTCCAGAAAGCAGTCAGGGAAGCAGGGCACGGGCATGGAGGGGAGGCCTGTCCTGTGCTTGAATGTGAGGATCTCCAGCCCACACCAACCCTGGGGTAGTCTCACTATTGCCATTCTGCAGACGAAGATACTACACTTTGTGAGTATCACACCGGCTGTGATGAAATGCCCTTGTCCACTTTGTGAGTCTCAGGGAGTCGCCATCTGAAACCCCCGGTTGGCTGGCTATAACGTGGTTTCTGGTTTGTTTGTTGTCCATTTGTTTGTTTTTTACCCTTACTGTGCCATATGTAAAATATTTTCTTGGGGGAGAAAGGGACTCAAAATAGTTAAAAAGATCCGAAAACATCTGTGGAGTTGAGTAATGGGAGCCAATCTTCCTGCTATCTTTCCCTTTTCCTGATCATTGGCCGTTTCAGCCCAATCTCAGGGAAGCCACCTCTGCCCCTGCCCCTGAGGACTTCCACACAGGTGACGTTACAGCACTAACCATGTACCAGGGGAGGGTAAGAAGGGTGGGTAAAAGACGCCATGAATAGATGACCTACATATGACCCTTGCCTTCCCCTCTCCATTTTTAAATCCCAGGACGAGAACCTTTTTTTCCTCCAGCCAATTTCTCAACCCATTGTTCAAACAAAGCATCATCCCTATGAGAATGACTGCCAAGATCTGCACCACAGTCCATAAAATGTAGGAGTGGAAGGGTCATAATAACAGCCCATGTTCACTGAATGCTTGTTGCATCACAGCCAAGCACCAGTTTAGAGACACCGCGTGCGCGCGCATACACACACACCCCACAAACCCCACAAACCCCACAGTGTGCACATGTGTTCATATACACATAGGCAAAGATGCAAAGTAAAGCCCATAATGGGTCTTTCACCTCTTATGAAGGGAACTTAAACAACCTGGCTCCTAGAAGCTTCCCTGTCACTCAAAGCTCATCCTTCCTTCTACTCCTCCCCATTTCACAGGCTAGGATACAAGCTTAGGTCAAGGTCAGAGCCAATAGAAATATCAAAATTCGGGGCTCTTTCCTGTACTTGGTGTCTCAGAGTGCCCGAGACTCCAGGAATATGCTAATGAACACACTCGGAGTTTGATCCCATCTAACACTTCAAAGTAGACGATTCCTAAATGCGTATTTATCTGGATGCGCCAGTGTCAGACATCTGCGCTGCACTTGAGCATCCCTAATGGGCTCAGAGGCTAAATATAGCTTCCACCTATGGGTTAAATATAGTCTTCGCCCCTCGCCTCCTCAGCAGGCGGATGCAGACAGAAGCCAGGAGAAACAGCGGCGCCGCACACATCCAACAGCTCCAGCAACGACTGCAATACTCCCTGTGAGAAGGGCAAATATTTTGATAATCTTTCCCCCAACAGGACGCTCCTGTGCTGAACAAATGAACACAGTCGGGAGCCATCTCTCAGAATTCCACAGGAAGAAACATTACCTCAGGGGAGGGGTCTGAGTCCCTTGACTGGGGAGGAGGGAAACGGAACTACTCTCAGGTACACATGGAAGAGCAGAGGCTGGCCCAGAGGTGTCTGTGTCTCTTTGCTCCTGATGCAGGGTGGGGAGGTGGGGAGCCTTCAGAGAACAGCAACCGGTGAAAGGTGACAGTGTGGTCACCAAGATCACACAGCCACGGGGCAGCTGTGAGGACTGCTTCTGCTGCTTCAAACAGCCTGACCTTAGCCACCTCCTTTGGTCTTCTCTGCTCCTCAGTTTCCCAACTGCAAGGTGAGGACCCTATGAGGACTTAGTTCTTACATCAATCAGCCCCTGAGAATAAGACATAATGGTGCCAGGCAAGCACAGGGACCCACAGGCATTCTGCGATGGTCCACTTGCCTTTGGAGAAGCCTAGTGGGTCTGCCATCACAGTTCCCTTACTCAGCATCCCTTCAGGGGACCCAGGGTCCTCTCCGGCCCCCAAATCCCTTCAGGAATGGCAGGAGAGGCCTATGTGGCTGCTTGGTATTGGGGTTCATTCTACCAGACGAGAATGCTGAGGACACCCCTACACTTGTCTGTCTACTGGGCAGTGAGAGAAGCCCCCCAGAGATTCCTTTCTCAAGACATATGTTTACAAAAACATACAGTTTCTGAAAAAGACATAGACGAAGAAGAAAGCATTTGCAAAAAGTAGAAATAGCACAAAGCCACTGGATGGGGGTGCAGATGAGAAAATGTGGCAGAGTGTTGGGTCACAGGGCCACTCAGGGGTTCTCTGTCCCCACTTCATGCACTTCCAGGCCCCGGCCCCAGGGCTGATGGGCAAGCATGATTTTGTCTTTGGCCATAGCACATAGAGTCCTTGTTAGACAGGATTGCCCCGGGGTCCAGCATTCTCTAAGTGACTCCCCAGTGGGGCAGCGGGTGCCCACCACATAGGAGCCATTTCCTGTGTCTCTGAGCAGCCAGGCATCCTAAAGAACTCCACCTTTATTTTTTTCAAAAGTACCTGAGGAACAGGGTAGAACCTGGACTAAGTCTGTCGACAGTGGCCTGGGTGCCGGCAGTTGATGAATGGGCCACATGTGGGTGAGTCTACAGACAGAATCAGAGTGGGCACAATGGTCTGGTACTTTATCCAGAAAAGCAGTCTAAACTAGGAAGGGACCATGCCACTGGCACCCAAAGAAAGAAATCCTAGCAAGCATGGCATTGCCTACAAGGTTTACACTCAAAACACCATAACTGAGTTATAAAAGAGTTCATGTTTACATTAGATTTTGTATTGGGCCATATTCCTTAGCGGCATGTAGCTCTTGGACTGCAGGTATAACACACCTAGAAGAGCTAACATACCATCCTGACACACTTTGCTCCTTTCAGACAAACTCGCCACTGCAATACAGACCAATTCCTAAAGCCAAGCCCCCTCCCCTGCTCCCATCCCCCGCCCCCGCCCCTGTGCCGCTGCCATACCCCAGCACTACTTCAGCCTCTCCAGGGTTCCAGCCTCTGGTTTGATGTTATGGGGGAAAGGCCTAGGTCTAGAGGTGGAGGTGGGGTAGATGCACAGGAAGGGGAATGTTGACAGGACATTCAAGCACACTGACCACGATGGATTCTTAAAAACAATCTTAACCGGCCTGCACCAGTGACGAACCAACGACTTCACAGCTTAGGTGCAGGACAGCTGGGCACAACAACCCGATCCAGGTTCTCAGACACAACATCTACATTTGACCAGTGGAGGCAGCTCGATTGACCACAAGGTCTTGCTCCCAGTGTCGCTGTGCTCAGGTTTAGATTCTGCACAGAGGGATGACTTGCTACATGGTGGGGATGTCCTGACTTGAGACTGTTGCTCTGGTCACTGACCTCTCTCAGAGCAGACCTGAACCCAGCACAAATCATTAAGACAGGAGGGCAGATCACAGCTAAGTCCCCTCTAAAAACCACGCACCCACCCTGTGACTTGGAATTAGCAGGTCCCAGCCCTCCTAGGAGCACTGACCTTGTGATTCAGGACACTCTGCTTCATTGCCCCCACAGGACGGAGAGCCACCTGACTTCTTAATTTCCACAATACTGCTTTAGAAATGCTCAAGTCGTTATGGGAGTCTGAGAGGCAGCCACCCACACACTTCAGAGGCTTAGGACCTGACCCTGGCCATGCCCATTGCTGTAATCTCTAGGCAGCAGATAAAATGGGCTGAGACCAGCAAAGGCGGCTGCTCTTTGTGGTCTGATGGCTCAGGTGTACTGCCTCCATGAGAAGGTGGGCTGCTTAGAAATTACCCAGAAATGGAGCTGCAGCCAGCCCAGGCCCAGGCCTCTGGCGGGAGGTGGGTTGTATATAATGTTTGTAAACGTGGAATCTTTTAGGAAAGAAATGAAAACTGCATTCATAAACAGGAAAAGTTGCAGGCGTTTCCTTTATAATTAATTGATAACTCGTGTAGAGAAAGGAGATGCCCACATGGCACAGCACGAGGGGAGCTCAGAGGACAGCTTGCTCTCGTCCAGGGGTTCTCAACCGTCCTAATGCTGCAACCCTCATGCTGGGGTGACGTCCAACCACACAATTATTTTCATTGCTGCTTCACAACTGTAATTTTGCTACTGTTTTGAATTGTAATGAAAATATCTGATATGTGACCCTCTGTGAATTGTTCGACCAACCTCGCAAAGGGGTCACGACCCACGGACTGAGAAACACTGCTCTGGCTGATTTTTTTTTCTTTTTGCACCCACCATGTGGTTCCCAGGGAATCAAACTTTGGTTGTCAGTAAGTCTTGGCAGCAAGCACTGCGACCAGCTAAGACATCTCACCCGCCCAAGAATTGCTAATGCTCAGAAATGATTGGCTTTTAACAACCAGCATAAGTGTGTGTGCATGCGATTTATTATTATAAAAGGCAAAGCTCCTCTGTGAGCTTTCTAATTACACATATGGAAGATGAAAACACATAGTGCAGGAGTGCGCTTTGATTTTCTTAAGTGCTTCTACGGGTGCATTCATTTGTTTATTGACAAAGACCCAGGCACTATTCCAGCCCCAGGAGATCACAGCTGTGAGCAACCTGGGTACGATGACCCCCCCCCGACCCACACACATACACACATGTGCACATGTGCACACACAATACACACATGTGTACACAGATGCACACACATAGATACACACACACACACACACACACACACACACACACACACACATTTCTTTTGTCTCCACCTCGGCTAGGGTGGACAGACTGTACTCAACACGTGACAAGTTCAGAGAGTGCTAAGTCTTATGAGAATCAGAAAGTCAGGCCGTGACCAGAGTGGTGGCTATGCTGATCGCCAGGACAGCCATAGGAGCTCATTAAATTTAAGTCTGAGTTATTAAAATGAAATTACTAAAACGACGTTCACCCCAACTGCATGCCAAGCGCTAACTAGTCCCACAAAGCTAGTGGCCGGTGGCAAGGGCACAGAATACTTCAACCCTCGAAGACCTAATGGCAAAGAATTAGAAGAGACTGGGCCACTTCACACTGGGTGGCAGGCAGGCCTATCTGAGGAGGGCCCTTGAGGAGGAGTGTGAAAATGAGAAGAAACCAGTGGCTGATGGACAGAGGGTAGAGTCCAGGTGAAGGGGTGCGGTGGTTTGGATAAGAACGCTCTTCCTAGATTCAAATATTTGCACGCCTGGTTATCAGGGTGTGGTGCTTCTTGAGAGGGAGTAAGAGGTGTGACCTTGTCGGAGTAAGTATAACAGTGGAGGTGGGCTTTGAGCTTTCAAAAGCCCAAACTAGGCCCAGTGTCTCGCTCTCTTTCTGCTGCCTGTGGGTCCAGATGTAGAACTTCCAGCTACTTCTCCGGCACCGTGTCTGCCTGCATGCCACCATGCTCCCTGCCAGGACGACAGTGGACTAAACCTCTGAAGCTGTGAGCCAGCCCCAGTTTAATACTTCCCTTTGTAAGAGTTGCCATGGTCATGGTGTCTCTTCACGGCGATAGAACGTTGACTGAGACAAGGGGGAGTGATGGCAGGCAGACTCCTCTGGACTCTACCCAGAGAAGTGTAAGAGAAAGTCTGGCAAAGTTGAGGAACAGAAACGTTGGGGTGGTCGCGGTGTGACTATGAGGTTAGAGGGGCAAACAGCAGCCGTGGGGTCAAAAGTAATAGCTGGAGGTGACAGCTAGGCTTATCATGTGACAGCAGGATCATCCAGGTGGGTGCTATTCTCAAATACATGAGAGCAGTCGGATCCAGACTACCAAAGTTACACAGCCAGTGAGCAAACAGACTGGACTCCAGCTCGGGGTGTGGCCTTGGGTGTGGCTCAGGGCGTAACTGTGTGTTTGAAAGCACCTATTCACAGTGTGAGTAACAGATAACAGAGAACAGTGCCAGCCAGGGACTACCTGTCTAACCGAGGCAATACCTACTTACAATTGATGTCTTCTACGGAAGCACCCGCACACACCCCGAAGAGGTGGTTATTCCAAAACTGAATGCATGCACCCCAACTTTCCAATCATTGCAGGAGAGCAGTTCAATCCGGTCTTACCTTGTCTGGATTTAAAGCACCGGGCTTACAGTCTTTAAAGGTCTATCAAATCATGTCAAGCGTCTCCCTGCTCAGAAGTCTGACTTGAGTTGCTCCTGGCTCTGCTCAAGGTTGTTTCAGCTTCTGTAGGGAGAGGGTTGACTCAGGGGCTAACACGAGGAGTGGGTTTCAGTATGGAAGGGGCCTCCTGAGCCACGCAGAACATACACATCTTGTTCTTGAGTGTTTAGCGGGGAAGGTACCAAGACTGTAAGGGTGATCACGTCTCCTCAGACCAGCTCACTTGCAACACTCACTTTGCACGCACAGTCTGAGTGTCCCAGGTTCCCTTGTAAAAGAAGGAACGAGGTAATGGAATTGACAGACCTCCTAGGAGGAAAAGCAGGACGTTATTTTATACTACTCTAATCCTGGGCTCTACACATAACTGACTTAGTTGTTTAAAGAAAAGATAACTTACAGTTGGGCTTCGTGGTACAAGCCTGGGATCCCAGCCCTTGGAAAGTAGACGGATGATTAAGAGTTCGAAGCCAGCCTTAGGCATGTGAAATCCAAAGCTAGTTTCAGTTGCATGAAACCCTGTCTCAACAGTTCAAGCTCTAACCCCTCCAGCCCATAACGCTTTCCCGTACCAAGTCCAGGAGGTTCTTTCGATCTCTTCTAGTAGAGATGGGGTCAACCATCCTTTCCCTTCTGGCCAGAACTGCCTTCTGTGGCGGCCTGCCTCTGGGTACAGGCTTGCATCAGGTTAGATCTCCACAATACTGTCCATACAGGATACCCCTTTTCCTATTGTTTGACTGGTTGGTTAGTTTTTTCTGAGACAGGATATCACCATGTAGACCCAAGTTGGTCTTAACCTTCTGTAATCTTTCTCCATTGGCCTCCTGAGTGTTTATATTAAAGTGTGTATCACTACACCTGGCCCCCCTTCCCTATTTATGTCAGAATATTTAGCCTCTCTGGGGTGGTCTTTCTTTATTTACTAACGTGAGGATAATTGCTAATAAATGCTATTCAATTTCTTGGCACTGTTGTGGGAATTAAAGTGGTTAAGGTAGAATTAATGAGGTCAGGAAACCATTATCACTGTCAACACTGATGTCATATCATCAGTACTGAAAAGAAGAGGATAGGAAGGGAGGTGGCCATGCCCCCAACCCAGCTTCAAGGCCAAGGTGAGTAAGGATCCACGTATCTCGCAGGTCCCCCCAGATTAGCCAGGGGGTTTCCCATAAGCTCCGGACTCTGTGCCAGAAGTCACCCACAGGCTGTATGAGCAGCGCCACAGGCCCCGCTGCAGTTCCTGCTGGCTCAGCAAAGGAGCAGCCAGCCAGCCCACTTCCTATCTGTCTCCCTGGCATCCCGCCAGCTGGCTGGGTCAGAGGCAGCAGCTTCTGTGTAAAATGGAAAAGAAAAACCTCTGTGTCAGGAAGTCACCATCTGCCAGGGGAAGCTGGGCTCTCTCTGGTTCTGCCTGGGGGGGGGGGGGGAATAACCTGGAGGGCAAGCAGCTGCGGCCTCAAACTGTGGCCTCCCTTGGACTCACCTTCCTGACACCCATCCTGCCCAGCGGCTTCACTGCCTGCTGTCTCAAGATGTGATGAGTTCACTGACAGTGACTCTTCGCCGTCTTATTTTCCAGGCAAGTCTTGTGTACAGTGAGCAATCCCCAGGTAAGGGAAGCAAGCCTTCGCTTCTCCACAGGGCGCCGGGACTTGGAGTGTGTGTGTTCGGGGCACAGATGTGGAGCCACAGATCTTGGCTTGAATCTGGAGCCACCACTTTCCATGCTAGGTGTGACAAGCTATTACACTCTTTGTGACTCGGTGTCCTCACGTGAAAAATGCTGACAGTGGTCGGATTTATATGGCAGGTTATGGTGGGGTCTGAATGAATTGGTATCTATGTGTCTGTGACATAGAAAGTACACATACCAGTGTTTGATAACTTCTGATAAGGGGGATTTGGTTACGTACACTCCACTTGGTCATTAAAATCTTCATAGGAACGTGGAAATACATCCATGATCTACTATAAGTGATTCTTAAAATTGCACAGTATGTATCATTTTTAAAAAAAGACAATAAGTCCAGGGACAGGAGAGGGGGCTCAGCAGTTAATTGGAGTTCAAATGTCAGCACCTACAGCAGGTGATTCACAAACACCTCTAACTCCATCTCCAAAGGACTCAGAACCCCTCTGGCCTTCAGGGGCACTTGCACACACACGTGTGCATTCACGCACAGAGTCACAGTAAATCTTTAAATAAAGAAATCTATAGGAATGGAAACAGTACAGCATATACTTTCGTTATATACCAAAGGGATGTTTCTGTTTTCCAAATTCCCTGTGGTCCGCGTTTATTATCTAAGTAATCAAAAAAGTTATTCAGAAAGGCAGTGGATGTGCAGACTTCAGATGCAATAATCATGCTTTAAAGTCATAACAACATGACAACACGATCCCCCGTGGTCCACAATCCCACGAGGCTAAGCCATGATCAGCATCACATGCTATAGAGAAGTCAAACACTACCATTAAAAAAAATCTCATATGGGCTGGAGAGATGGCTCAGAGGTTAAGAGCACTGGCTGCTCTTCCAAAGGTCCTGAGTTCAATTCCCAGCAACCACATAGTGGTTCACAACCATCTGTAATGAGGTCTGGTGCCCTCTTCTGGCCTGCAGACATACACGCAGACAGAATACTGTATACATAATGAATGAATAAATAAACATTTTAAAAAAAAAATCTCATAGTATTAAATGTTCCTGTGAATAGGTTCCACCATCTGCTCTCTGGGAATAATCAAAAGCCAACTGCACCTACCAAGTCAGACTGGATCCTCACCTAAACAACACCTGACCCACGTATGTCCCATCTTCAGAGCAGCCCACCCAGCAGGTGAAAGCCATGGGCTGGGCAAGGTGGTGAGTGAGGGGGCAGTCATCAGAGCTCCCAGTAGAGACAGGACAGGGCAGGGTGGGGTGACATTCCTCTAGCCACTGAGTCAGAGGCTTCAAGGAGGAAATGTAACCCCGGGGGCTAGAGAAATAAAGGAAGGAGCTCAGCCTCCCATCTTGATGCTCATTATGGAGTAGAGATTAGGAAGGCAAGAGCTACCCCTGAACCGAGAGCTTCCTTTGCAAATCACTTCTGAACTCTGCAAAACAATTGCAGGCTCCAAGTAGCCCGAATCCGGAAAGAGCACCAAATCCCAACCACGGGACACCTGGGATGCTAGTTAGTACAACGCATCTGGAGCCAACCTGCAGATAAATAAGACCCCACAGACCCTGCATCTGGATTTCAGATGGATGCGGCCAGTGTTAGATGGAGCCTGTGTGTACCAGAGAACTGGCATCAGGATGAATCCGGAAAAAAACGTCAGGGCGTTGCCAGCGTCTCCCCTTAGACTTCGCCTGCTTTACTTCCTCTAACACTTGCCGTTTTATGTCCCCCTTGACTGTAATCCAAGCCATGGTGGGTCCTTTGAAAGATGTCATAATCTTTTTCTTCTCTGCATGGTTAGCTCATAAATTCTTTCCCTGGCATCCCATCACACCCCGTAGATGTGAGGAGCTTTGGAAGAAAATTAAATGTTTCTAGCAAATTCTGTTGCTGGGCGGTTTCAGGAAACTTTGGACTGACAGAAACTGGTTTCATTTCCCCTTCAATCTTCTCAAATGTCAGGGCCATAGGGCTCTACCCCTGTGCAGTTTGCCCTGCGCAAGCTGCATTGGTAACTACATAAAAAAAGATCGCCATGACATTCTCTAAAACACACAAATTGACTGGAGCTGCTTCTTTTCTCCCAAAGAATCATGCGGTTTGGGGCGACCTTTGCTCTACAGGGGATGGCCCAAGGCTCAGGCAGGAGGTAGTGGCTGTCTACTTCTCCATGAGAGGTGACAGTGGTGACAACATCCAGACATTTCTGTTGATGTCTATCAGGATCTGCTTCTAAAGCTCCAGTCAGGCTAGCAAAAGCAGAGATCACGAACTTTCTAGTAGGAGAATGGATTGCCTCTTTTAAGAAGGTATTTCTCTTTAAAAACACTGATGGTCTTTGTTTGAAAAGTGGATGGGGGGCTGTGATGAGAGAGTTGTTCTTCATGAACGCGTGGCTCATACCACAGAGAAAAGAACAAGGGGGTGTACAGATGCCAAAACAGAACGCTTGGTAACACGCATGCACTAGCGGTAATCCCAGGACTGTGAAGTAGGGCATATGTTCCCTCCGTGTGACCTCCAGCGTTCAAGAGGCCGCTCTGCTTTCTGTCACATTGCCTTTCTTTTCCTCCGGTCCCTCCCAGTCTGTGGTCTGTTCAAAGCATAGCCAGCAGGGAAGTGGTACCATGGAGTCTGCCTGCCCGGGAAGTGGTTTTGAGCAAATGCTAAGTTCTAAACCCTTTCTTGAAGTTGCTCTCTCAAGCTTCAGTGGTGTGGAACTGTGGTCTATACAGGTGTTTGCCCGCGGCTCCCTGCACATGGAGTCATCTCTCTCAGAGTAGCTCACCATGCTATGATTTGACTGTGTCCACCCAGACACTGGGGTCAGAAGTTAAACCTCACATTCATTTGCTAATGGTATTTGGATAAGGAATCTATGTGAGTAATTAGTAGTAGATACATTCATGAGGGACAGGGCTTCTACGATGGTATCGATAACTTCTTAAGAAGAAGCAAGACCTGTGCTGGCCATGCTTGCTGTCTCATCACGTGATGCCTCCTGCCCTATCAGGATACAGCAAGAAATTGTGACATCAGCCTCTCACACCTCCCTCCTTCAGAGCTCTGAGACAAATGAGCCTTTATTCTTCGTAAATTGCTTAGTCTTAGAGTCAGAGACAGCACAGAAAATGGAAGAAAACATCCCGCGTGTGGATGTCTTGAACTAGGGGCATCAAGTTAGGACTAATGGTTCAGTAGTCAGCCCTCCCCTCCGTTCCTTTTCAGGAAAGAAAGAAGGAAGGAAGGGTTATTCTCTGTGTTAGAGAAAAGGGAAGGTTGTCTTGTGCAAATCCTATTGTGTAATAGTTATGGGATTGTGGATGAGAGAAAAATCTACCAAATCAGCTTGATTCTCCTCTGTTGTGACCAGGACTTCACTTCTATGACATCATAGTAGAATCTTTTTCCTAGATGGTTTGTGTGTAATGTTGTGGAATTAACTCATCCATCTACTTTAAATAAGCAATGCAGTTTTAAGAAAAGGAGTTATATATTAACTATCTTCCTATAATGGAACCCCAAAATGAGTGATGGTGTGCTTCCTTTGCTTTGCATGTGTTTGGGGGGGGCACACGCTTAGCTTTAGATACTTTTTAAACAGAAAAAGAAGGTTAGAGCAACATAACCAATAGGAGTCTAAGGGTCTCTGGACTCAGGAAGCAACATGCATGCATTCCCACCAGGATAGGGAGATGGGAAGGTTGGAACCGAGAAAGGTCGAGAAAGGTGGACTAAGAGCAGGCTCTTTCCCTAAACAAGTGACCTTTTCCTTCTGCCTTTGCATCTGCTGGAGGCCCTGGACCTGGAAAGTCCGGCAAGCACAGTTGTACCGGCACAGCTAGAGCTGGAGAGCCCTTACTCCTGCTGCATCACTACCACCTCTCTTTGCTTCTCCCTTTGGCGACCTTGAAGGATGCCCCTGAGAAGGGGACACTAGAGCCAGTAGTTTCTCATCTGGAATGCTGGCCGGGGCAGGCTTTGTCTTAGCCCACAGTAATTGGAACGCTCACCGCAGAGCTTCAGAGACCCCACTGAGCATTCTTCCAAGTCCAACACATCCCCAGCATCCTACCCACCAGTCTCCCCGTTCCTCCACAGGGTTCCCTGTCCATGACTGAGAATTCGCTAAGGCTGCGAGCTCAGAGCAGCCTCAGTGATGGCTTGGGAGCTTTAGACCTGGTACATCAAGTCCATTCAATCCCATGAGCTGTGACTGCTTCTGTACTCAATACTGTTCTTACCCCATTTATTTCTTGCTTTCAGCCTTTCTATGTTCCAAAAAAAGTGACTGTAATCGTTCTCCACCTCTACAACAAATGCCTGGGATGAGATAAATTCTGGATATTGGCATCAAAGATGTTGACCCATGGTTGGTTGGCATCATTGTTTTAGCCTTGTGGCAGCACACTGTAATAGAAATAGAAGGCTGAACAGAGTCACTCTCCCCATGGACAAGAAACAAAAAAGAAAAGAAAAGGAAAGGCTAGAGCCCCAGAGTGTCACGGTTCACCTAACAAGGCATCCCCGTGAGCTGAAGAACCCCCAGAGGGTCCTGACTGCTGTGCCACCCTCTCCAGTAGTGTTCAGCTGGGGACACAGCTTTTTATGAAAATTATAATACTTTCATTAATTCTTTGAGAATTTCATACAACATACCTTGACTGAGGACCAAACTCCAAGGAATACTTAATCCAAAATACAGCAATGACTAACCCAGCTCGTGAACTATTTTTTTCTTTTATTGAAAATCGGGTGGCTTTTTTCACACAGTATATTTTGATTGCAGGTTTCCCCTCCCTTTACTCCTCTCAGTTCCTTCCCACCTCCCCTCCCATCCAGATCCACCCCCTTCCTGCCTCTCTTTAGAAAACAAATAGACATCTAAGGGATAATAATAAAATAAGATACAGTGAGTGTGATGGCTGTTTTGACTGTTAACTTGACTACATCTGGAACTACCTAAAGCCAAGGTTTTTTGTTTTGTTTTGTTTTGTTTTTTGATTAAATCATTTGAAGTGGTAAGACCCTCTTTTAATCCAGGTCTTTTGAAGTGGGAGAATCCACCTTTAATCTGGGTCACACCTTCCGGTGGCAGCCTAAATAAAGGACATAAGAGAAAGAAACCTGCTCCTTTTTCCTTCATGCTCTGGGCCTCTCTGGCAAAACCATTCCTTCACAGGCACTAGAACACACTCTTTTGGAATTCTATTGTATACTGAAGACTAAGACATCAGCTTTATGGACTGAACAACTGTTAGATTCTTGGACCTTCCATTGGTAGACAGCCATTGTTGGACTAACAGGAGTACAGCTTGTAAGCCATTGTAATAAATCCCATATATATTAATTCTATAAGTTCTGTTCCTCTAGAGGACCCTGACTAATACAATATGATCAAAACAAAACCAAATTGCAATATGAGGGCCAGCTTGTTGGGGTATCTGTTCCCACCTGGTACCCCACAGCCGGCAAGTCACAAAGAAAATCAACCACACAGAGAACTCTACAAGTTATAAAGCTGATTGGCCCATTAGGTCAGGCTACTTATTAGCTCTTATAACTTATATTACCCCATTATCTTTATCTACGTTAGCACATGGCTAAGTACCTTTTCCAGCGGGGCAGCTTACATCTTACCTCTCCAGTGGTCTGGGCAGAACTGGGGAGGGAGCTTCCTGCTTTCCAGAATACTCCCAGTCTCTTCGCCCCGCCTCTACTTCCTGTCTGGTTGACCTGCCTATACTTCCTGCCTGGCCAATCAGCGTTTTATTAAAATACACAATTGACAGAATACAGACAATTCTCCCACACCACCAAATTAATTAAAATAGGACAAAACAAAAAAGGAAAAGAGTCCAAGGAAAGGCAAAAGAAACAGATATAGATGTAAAGACTCTCTTGGTCTCACACTCAGGAATTCCATAAAAATATGAAATCAAAAGTCATAATGTATATGGAAAACCTGTAAGATAGATAGATAAATGTAAAATTAAAATTAAAAAATCAACTCTGAGTCGACAATACAAGATAAAGAACTTCCAAAGATGACATCGTGTTTGCTTTCTGTTGGCCATCTATTGCTGGACATGTGGGTTACCCTTAAGAGTAGTTTCCCCATTGAGACTCCTATGGAGAAGAAGAGCATTCATTTGCAAATGCTACCAACTGGAGCTAGCTTCTGGGTTAGGGAAGGTGCATGCGTTCACTTCTCCTTTCAGCTCTAGGACTCCTTTGGCTCAGACCCTTGCAGTCCTGGGCATGCTGCTCAGTTCCTGTGAGTCCATGTGTGTGTCAGCCCTGCTGTCTAGAGGACCTTGTTCCTTGGTGCCCCCTGCCCCATCCCTTCTGGCTCTTACACTCTTCCTGCCTCCTCTTCCACAGGGTTTCCCTGATCCCTAAGAGGAGGGATTTAATGGAGACATCCCCTTTAGGGCTGAGTGTCCCAGGTATCCCACTGCGCATTGTCTGACTGTGGTTCTCTGTGTTTGTATCCATCTGTTACAGGAGGAAGCGTCTCTGGTGATGGCTGAGCAAGGCACTGATCTACATCACTGGCCTACTTGCTTCTCAGGCTTGGCAGTTCCCAGGGTGTTTCTCTTGCAGTTGGGGGCTGCCTCTCTGGGCTGTGTGCCCTGAACTCTTAACACATCGTACCGGCTGGTTTGTGTGTCAAGTTGACACAAGCTAAAGTCATCAGAGGAAGAAGACTTAGTTGCAGAAATGCCTCCATGAGGACCAGCTGTAAGGCACTTTCTCATTTGTTATCGATGGGGGATGGCCCAGCCCATGGTAGGTAGTGCCATCCTTGGGCTGGTGGTCCTGGGTTCACAAAAGAGCAGAGAGAACAAGCTGTGGGAAGCAGGCCAGTAAGCAGTTCCCCTCCGTGGTCTCTGCATCAGCTTCTGTCTCCAGGTTCCTGCCCTGTTTAAGTTCCTGTCCTGACTTCCTTCAGTGATGAACGGGCAATGCTGAAGTGTAAACCAAATAAACCCTTTCCTCCCCAACTTGTTTTTTGGTCATGGCGTTTCACTGTAGCAATAGAAACCCCAACTAAGACACACGTGTTGTTTTGTGATTCTTGTTTTCAGATCTTTAGTGTCCCCAAGATCCTTGTTTCTCTGTCTCCAGTGTTCTTCAGGTGACCACTTCATAGTCTCTCTAGGCTTCTGGGTACACCCACTCCTGGTTCAATCACCAACCTGGCTGCCCCAGCCTCCTCTGGTGTTGTTCTTTCTTCTTTCAGCCATTGTCTTATTTCTCTGCTGGCTCCTCTTTCCAGCCCCTTCAAATCCCCAGCTCTCAACCTTTTTCTCTTACCCGTGCTTTCCTTACTCTTTCTCTCCTTTAATTCCACCATTGCTACTCCCAGACACCCGGATGTGTGCCCAAGGGGAGAAGAACAGTCCTCAGTGAGAACAGCCAAGTTGGTTTCTACGAGGTTTCCCTATCCTATTACAATTTATGATTAAGGCCAAAAGGGAACGATTCTATCTAGAACTCGGCTCTACCCTCCTCTCTCCTCTTCTCTCTGGACTGAGATGCTAAGCATCCTCAGATTCTCCGCTTCCCACTGGAGACTGAGATAACATTGAGCATCCTCGGCTTCTCCTTTCAGCACCAAACCCTTTATCTGTTGTTCTTGTCCCTGAACACAAACTTCTTAGTAACAGGTACGAGGCCACACCCATCAGGGCTGGTCCTCATTGACCTTTCAGCCTCATGTGGTACTGTTTGTCCTCTGAACTCCAGACACGGGGCTCTCTCATGCTACTGCCCCCTCCTTCTGATTATCTTTGCTCTAGCTATTCCTTCTGTGTGGAACACTCCGCCCCTTTCCACACCCTCTGCCTGTTAATCTGTACATGGCCTTTTGTTGGTTATCTGTTCCTACGTAGTAAATGATCACCCAACAGAACCACTTAAAACAAAAATTCTGTTTGCTCACAGTTTCTTTGGGTTAAGAATCTGGGAAAAGCTCAACTGGGTGTTTCAATTTAAGGTCTCATAAGAGGATACATCCATGCTGCCAGGCAGGCTTCAGGCACTTGGAGCAAGAGGATCTCTTTCCAAGCTCCCTCACACGGGGTGATGGTAGACTTCAGGGAATTGACTCGGCCTGATGGTGGAGACCTCAGTTCCTTGTTCAGAGGCTCCCGATGGTCTGCCTGAGCATCCTTAGCTGTAGATCTGGCTTCCCCCAGGATGAGCAGATGCTGCTGCTGCTGCTGCTGCTGCTGCCGACAATGACAAGTGACATCAGTGCCAGTCTTTTCTAATCTAATCGCAGAAAGAGCACATCCCTTCTACACTATTGTCCACCAAAACTAAACCCCATATAGTGTGGGAGGAGAAGTCCTATGGTGTGTATAGAAGAAGGTGCAGATCCCTGGCTGGGGGGTGTGTCTTCACACTCAGCTAATTCTCAATTCCTTTTCCTCAGTACATATTTGGGGCTTTTGTGATGGAGGTTGATCTCCATTAGACCGTAAGACTCTTGAGAAGCAGTGTTTGTGCTGCTCATGCGTTGGTTAGTTTTGGCTGTGAAACATGCCAATGGAAACTCAGTGATTCAAAGAAAAGCATCCCTCTATTGTTCCCAGGTATCTGCAGATGAGCTGGAGCTCTGACCTGGAGCAGGCTCCCCTGGTTAGACTGGGATAACTGCGCATCCAGCATCGCTCTTGGGGAAGATGGGACTGCCGGGTCTGAAATCACTTCTTTATTTCCCTGGCAGGTGGCTGACCATTGGTCAAAGCAATGGAAGTAAAAGGCCCTTGTGTCTTTCTCCATCTGGCCAGATGGTCACCTGGCAGTTGGAGTTTCAAGAATTTCAAGGAATGGAAGGGTAGAAGGTCGCATGAGACCAAGATTTTCAGGAGGTATAATCTTCTGTCATCTACCACTGGCAAGTTCCTTCGCCTGATGAGGACAATTTCTTCCCCCACAAACTGTGGGTGATCACTGGTGCTGCTGAAGGGCTGTTGCGTGGGTGCATATGCTGTGTTAAACATATACAAGTCATTACTTTTCCTTGACCTTAATGTCCTGTATCATCTTGACCTTGATCTGAACGCCCTAGCCCCAGCCCTCACTCTGTCTGTTTATATCAGATAAGCCACATCTGTTATATACCTGTCTTATTTAGGATTTTCTATTGCTGTGAAGAGACACCATGACTATAGCAACTCTTAAAAAGAAAACGTTTATTTGTGGCTTAGGATGACATTGATAATGAACTCCTGATGGTCCTGCCTCTCCCTCCAAAGTTTGGAGATCACAGGAATGTGCCACCATGCCCAGCTTATGCAGCAAAGGGGGTCAAACCCAGATTTTTGCATATACTAGGCAAGCGCTCTACAAACCGAGCTATATTTCCAGCGCAAACAGCTGTACTTGAAGTTGATCTACTGCACTGTGAAGTACAACTCCAGGGTCCATTAGTACAGCTTGTGATTAGGAGGAGGATGGGAGATGGGGGTTACGAATGAGTACATGGGAGGGAAACAACAGGTAAAAGCTACAGAACTATTTCTCACGAATACTGATTGACCCAAGATTAAGCTTCTCATAAGGAAAACATACCAAATGATGCTCAGATTCCTGGTCTAAGATTCTTCCAGGATCTCTGCTTTCCAATCACCAAATCATAACACTGGTACCAAGAATGCCAGGCCTTATCAAGGATGTTGAGACTCTCCAGAGACAGCTAGCTCTCCTTAGCAATGTGGAGGATGAAATACTTTCATCCCAGCATAAAGATAAAAAGGGAGCACGCCAGCAAGGCGGCCTTTGTCAGTGTATGCTGCGAAAATCAGTATGTAGTCAATATGACCTTTGACCTGCAGCTTAGAATTCCATAGCGTTTTGTACTTCAAGCTTTCTGGACATGCAGATTTTAAAAGTTCACAGCAAGAATTCCAGAAACTTAAATGAAAACTTAAGCTGTACTTTTCTTTTTCTCGAAAGAGTATGAGGACTTTCCCACAAAGAGAAACCAGAAATGGCTACCTGATAAATTAGATTCTCGTGAGCCTTCAAACATTTCCATTTCATTTCTATTCCTCAAAAATGTTTACTGAAAAAGTTCGTCTTGTTGTGCAAATATATAAGTCATTCTCTTGCTTATTTTTAAACTCAGCCAACCATCCTTCCACACATCTACCCACCTTCCTGCCCACTTGCCCATCTATATTTTCTGAGCACGTGGGGAGTTTTCAGATCCAGGAGGTAAAGAGGGGCTGAGAATTAGAAATACAACTTTTACCAATGTGATTCCCTCCCAACTGTTTCTCTGGGTTCCCACTAGCTCGGGCGAGCCTATATTCCTCAACCCCAGAGAAGCTAGGTTACAAGGAGGACCCTAAGAGGGACATACATAGATCCCCTTGGGAAGGGGAAATAGACAAAAATCTCCTGAGGAAATTGGGAATGTGGAAGAGGAGGAGGGGGGAGGGGAAGAAGGGGAGGAAATAGGAGACCATGAGGGAATGGGATGGTCCAGTTGAGGGAAGGACAGAGGTGGAGAACAAGGAAAGAGATATCTTGATAGAGGGAGTCATTATGGGGCCAGCAAGAAACCTGGCACTAGGGAAATTCCCAGGAATCCACAAGGATGACCCCAGCTAAGACTCTAAGCAATAGTGGAGAGGGTGCCTGACTGGTCTTTCCTGTAATCAGATTGCTGATTACCTTAATTGCCATTATAGAACCTTCATCCAGTATCGATGAAAGCAGATACGGATCACTGGGACAAGCTCCCAAAGTCCAGCTGAAGAGAGAGAGGCGTGATTTCTTTAAAGATGTTTTTAAGATTTTTTGTGAGTATGTGTGTCTGAGTATTTTACCTCAATTTATATGCAAGCACTGCCTGTGTGCCCAATGCCTATAGAGGTCAGGAGCCCCTTAATTTTATTTATGTTCATGTGCGTTTGCCTATGTGCATCTATGTGCACATGCACGCAGATACACAAGGAGGCCAAAAGAGGGCATCAGATTCTCTGGGCGCTAGAGACACAGGTACTTTTAAGCCACCTGACACTGATGCTGGGGATCAAGTGGTCCTCTGAAAGAGCATCAAGCACTCTTGACTGTTGAGCCATTACTTTCCAGATTTTATAATACTTCAAATAACATATAGCTACGAACCCCTTATCTCAATAGTACCTTCTACCAGGTACTTTTTATACATATATTTACTTATCAGATTTTCTTGCCTCTAATATATAGATAGACCTTTAGAGACAAGAATTTCTGAGGTCATAAAGGACTTTGGTCGTACTTCTGTTATGAAGCCTTAACTCAATAAACAACAATTTATCTCTTCACTTATATGTTTCTATGTGTATTCTGGGGGGTTCTTGACAGCTGGGTTACTGTCTTATTTATGGACAGAGCAATGTTCAGAACAGAATGGGAACTTGGTAAGGGTTCCTTCTCCAGAGGAAATGGCCCAGTGTATGGTGGATGCTTACAGTTATTCCCTGAAGAAACATAAAGTCACGGAAGCTAAACTGTATCTGTTCTCTCCACAACCTAGGAGTAAACATGGAGTCTTTTAGGACCCAGCAATGTGACCCCTGGGGAGTCTGAGGCAACCGACTCTGAGATAAGCTTTTTGGATTCACCAACTCCTTCCGGTTTTAGTGATATTTTCAGCCTCTGATGTCTCAAAATAGAATAATTCTCCAACTGTTCTAGCCCGTACACAGACTCCTTTCACATTACATTTTTGTTTTGTTTTGTTTTTTACATGTTTCGAAACTTTAAGTTCAAAGTTTGTTCTTCATCAGCTTCTGTCAGGACAATATTGGATGGTAGGTTCCCCCTCCCCGGGGTCTCACAAATACTAGATAAGTACTCTATCACTGAGCTACATCCCCAGACTCCCAGGAAGGTTTACAATGATCAAAAGTCTAAGGAGGAAAGGACAATGACTATACTGTGGTGCAGATGTGACCCTCAGGGGACAACCTGCTGGTTCTCTCCTCTGACTGTGGGGGTCCTGGGTATTGAACTCAGGTCCCAGGCTTGGTGGCAGGCATCTTGACCCACTAGTCATTTCGTCAGCCTGAGAAAGGTACTTTTTAAATAGTAAAGCTATTCGCTCTGTTTGTGACTTCTGCATGTTGTTGTCTTGGAAAGGCTTCATAAGGTTCAATGGCAAACGTTATATAAACCATTCATCTGTTTACTAGTTTATTTATTGATTGATTGATTGCACATTCATTCCAACAATCATCTGTTAAGTGCTTCCTGTCATGAGAGATTTCTGTGTTTTCACTCCGAGACTACCCATGGAGTGAACTACAGAGTTTTCTAGCAAACTCAGAAGAGACAGAGAATAAGAAGGGCCTTAAAAGAGGCGCAAGCTTTTTGAGTGGAGAGGTGGAGAAGAAGGTGAAGTGATCTTTGTTCCATCACTCGTGGATCAATCAGGTGTATTCTCTAATGTCTGACTTCCAAACTTTATTGAATAATAAAACATTAAAAGAAGTCCCAATACCTTGTGGGGGTGAAATCACACTGTGGCTTTTAAAGCTGCACCATCCCGCCACCACAGGTCACGGGTTTGTCCCACCAGGGCCGGCTTCTCATTGTGATTCCCCCCTAACCAAGCACCCTAGGTCTCCAAAAGTGTAGTCACAGCCACCCGAGGGCTCTCAGCTTTTGAATCAGCCTCATCTCCAGTCCTGTCATTCAGGTGGTCAGTGCACTTCCACACTACACCCTAGCTCAGTCCTAGCCAGGTGGGCTTCTCCTGCCTGTGCGTCTGCTTCTAAGACCCCCCACCCCAAGTACGAACTGGCCCAAATGCTTAGGCTACCTTCCTGGAACTCCTGCTGCTCCGCTCTCAGGCTGGTCCTGGTCCTCTGTGGCCTGGCACAAGCGCCAGGGTCAAGCGGAGCTAACCAGCTCCCTGGTCAGCCCCCACAGACACTTGACTGCCTGCCGCCAGAACTGGCTACCCTCACCATAGCTTTGCCTTCACCTTCTGTTCTTTTGTTGGCAGATCTGCTAAGACACTTGGAAATTATTAAAGGGGAAATTAGGTTTAAACATCAAACAAAATAAAAAAAAAAGAACTACACACACACACACACACACACACACACACACACACACTACATCTTTCCCATGTTAAGAATGGTGAATATTACGATGTAGGGAGTTAGGTCTCTGTGTGGTTCAAACCACAATTACTGGTTTGAAAAATGGAAAAATTAAATTAAGGGATAATCAACTTAACTAGGATTGATATAACATTTGTTAAAATTATTATCAATTTGGTTAAAAAACTGGTTTGATATTGATGTCAAATACGAAAAATTGACAGATAAGATACAGTTCTTAGAAAGACCTACTAAAGAAACTAAGAAAAATATTCACTAAAGCAGAACCTACTGCATCATTGCATTATGAAATTACAGAGCACCAGCCCAAGGTTATTAGAAAACCAACCTTAGTTTATCCAGTTACCATACAAGAATGACCAGCAGAAGACAGATACTCCCAAGGGTATGCAGAAGTTGACTGGGATCCTGCAGAAATGTTAGACTTGAAGAGAAGTAACAAGATTGGAAAGATACAGCTACAGCAATATTGGAAGCTGGTCCTCAGATACAATGGAAAACAAGGTGGAGAGAGGAAGCTAGAGTCATAGAACAATGAAGTAGAGATAGAGGTATGGAAATTTCCCAAGACTAGCTTCTTAGAAAGGGCCAGTATACAGTATTGAAAAGTACAGTTTAGATTTGATAATTACAACTTGACCCTATGCTATACAGCAGCTTTGAAAGCCTGGGACAGAGTTGAAAAGTCACGAAAGAGGACTGAGTCATTTACAAAAAGTTATACAAGGTCCCAAAGAAGCCGTTACTGATTTTGTTTTATAAAGATTGTCTTGAGTTGTAAGTAGAATGATAACAGATACAATATCTAGGCAAATATTAATGAAATCTTTTGCTTTTTAAAATGCTAATTTATAATGCAAAAATGTAATTAGGCTTTTAAAGACAAGATCATCACCCATAGATAAACAGATCCAAAATACAAATGATATTGGATATCACACTTATGATGATACTTGGGTAGGAGAAGTGATTTTTAAAAATTTTAAGAAGGTCAGATGTTTTAATTGTGGTCAACAAGGTCATCCATGAAAGGATTATAGGCATGGCGTTCCTGGAAACAATAGTTTGTATAGATATAATCCAGACAGAAGGCCACAGTGTTCTGGAATATGCAGAAGGTGTGGCAAACGCGAGCACTGGGCTAATGAGTACAGACTAACAAGGGACAAACAAGGTAATACTCGGCTGTCAGTAAATGTCTTAGGGGGGCCTCTCACAGGTCCCAATGTCTAATTTATTTCAATCGTTCCCTGTAAGCATTGAGGAAACCCTTCTAAAATTAAAAGACTTAATGCCTGTTGTTAAAAATCATACTGCTCTGAATGACATAACAGCTTCACTAGAAAAAAAAATTTTCAGGCGAGACCATGAAATAAAATTTTAGCAAGCTTCTATAAATGATCAATGACCGAAGCTAAAAATACAGATAAATGACATTGTGATTGAAGATTTACTAGATACATGAGTGGATGTAAAAAAAAAAAAATTCACCAAAATTTATCATCCGGATTAGCCTCTTCAAGAGATAAATATTCAGCTTGTAGGGATTTGAAATTAATCTCAGATAAAAACAAAGTACAAGGTGGGTTGAGTTTATAGGGTCAGAAGGACAAATAGGGAAATTAAACTATATGTGGCTAACATAGCAATAAATTTATGGGGATGTGATTTTTTTTATAGCAGGAAAATCATAAGTTAACATTCCTCCAATCTCAGAAACAAACCATCAACTAAAGTGCGCTTCTGAGAAAAACTTTAAAAGATATTAAGAACAGTCATGACCTGCTCAGGCTGTACTTAAACAGGGCACAACATCAGATCTTTCAAAGGTGCCAATAGTTCTACTTTTAAAATGGTTAACTGTCAAACCTCTGTGAGTAAAATCATTGTCTTTGACATCAGAAAAAATTACAGGCACTAGAACAGCTGGTACAGGAGCAGCTAAATGCTGAACATATTGAAGAATTGACAAGTCCTTAGAATTCTCCTATATTTCACATTAAGAAGAAATCTGGAAAATAGAGACTGTTAGCAGATTTAAGGGCCGTAAATAAGGTGATTCAGTCAATGGACTCTCTACACCCTGGTGATGGGGGAGAGTCTTCTGTCTATGTGTTACTTTCATTGGTTAATAAAGAGACTGCCTCGGCCTTTTTGATAGGCCAGCCCTTAGGTGGGTGGAGTAGACAGAACAGAATTGTGGGAGAAAGAAAGCAGAGGCAAAGCAGGCGCCATGGCTCTCCTCTCCGAGATGGAGGTGGGTTAGAATCTTCCTGGTAAGCCACAACCTCATGGTGACATACAGATTATTAGAAATGGGTTGAATCAATATGTGAGAGTTAGCCAATAAGAGGCTGGAGGTAATGGGCCAGGCAGTGTTTAAAGAATACAGTTTCCGTGTAATTATTTTGGGTAAAGCTAGTCGGGCAGCCGGGAGCCAGGTGGCAGGACGCAGCTTGCTGTTCCTTCTACACCCTGGAATTTCCTTGCCTTCTCTATTAGCTAAAGGATGGTCTGTTATTGTAATTGATTTAGAAGACTATTTTTTTACTCTTCCCTTACAAGAACAGGGCAGAGAAAAATTTGCCTTCACAGTGCCAACTTATAATCCGCCAACTGTTAAAAAGATATCAGTGGAGAGTTCTTCCACACTGGGTGTTAGATAGCCACACCTTACATCAATATTTTCTACAATAGCCATTGGAAACAACCCCTAAACAGCTTCCTCTGTCTATAATTTAACATTATATGGATGATACCTTACTAACTGATTCTGATACAGATACCTTAGAGAAATGTTGTTGGGGAAAAAGTACAAAGAGTAGATTCTATAACTACCTAGAATATAATATAGATTTACAAAAAAGTTGAACCACAAAAATTTCAAATCAGGAGAGATTAATTATGAACCCCTAATGATTTTCAAAATTTGCTGGGAGATATTAACAGGCTACATCCCACAACTGGATTAACAACTCAAGAACTAAGTAATTTATTTCAAACCTTACAAGGTGAAACAGACCAAAATAGTCCAAGAAAATTATCAGCTGAGGGTGAGAGAGAATTGACTTTGGTAGAAAAGAAATTGCAGGATGCACATGTGGAGTATTTGGATCCAGAATTTGATTGTATTCCAGTTATTTTACCCTCTATGTATTCCACTACAGGAATTCTTGTATAGAGAGAAGATAATATTTTAGAATGGATATTTTGCCATACAAACAAAGTAAAAAATTAAAGATCTAAGTAGAAATGCTGTGGGTGATACGGGATTCTCCTCTGTATGCTATGAATATGTTTTATTATCATTGGTTAATAAAGAAATTGCTTTTGGCCAATGGCTTAACAAAATATAGCCAGGCTGGAAGATGTCAAATGCCAGATGGAACCTTACTGGTAGACCACAACCATGTAGTGATACACAGATTAATAGAAATGTGTTAATTTAAGATGTAAGAGCTGGCTAGAAATACACTTAAGCTATTGCCCAAACAGTATTGCAGTTAATACAGTTTCCATGTGATTATTTTGGGTCTGGGTGGCTGGGAATGAATGAGAAGCCTCTGCCAACATAGAAAGGTTTTAGAATTAATCATGAAAGGAAAATTGAGACTTTATCAATAATAGGAATAGACCTGGCAGAAATTGTGGTGCCTTTTACTAATGCTAAAATTTCCTCATTATGGGCAGAAAATGAACATTGGCAAAGAGCTTTCAGTAATTTTTTTTGCAACAAATATCCCAAAAGAAGAGACTTCAGTTTAAAAAAAGAACTGGTGGGAATGCAAGCTGGTCAGCCCCTTTGGATGTCAGTATGGTATTTACTCAGAAAATTAGGAAACAACCTTCCTCAAGACCCAGCAATACCACTTTTGGGTATATGTCCAAAGGATGCTCAACTGTGCCACCAGGACAGTTGTCTAGCTGCCACTTCATCAGCCTGCTTTTGTGGGTGCCAGAGAGCTGAGCTCAGAGCTGGCCTCCCTCAGACCCTCTGAAGTGTTGAGGACTTTGATGGAAATGGATGCAGATGTTTTGACTGATCCAAGGCAATCAACCCGACAGCCCTTCTTCCCTCATGTTCTGGACAGATGGCAGCTCTTCGGGAGAAGCCTACAGAACCACACGTGATGAATCATTACCTCAGCTCTCCAACTAATCAAGATAAAAGCTGCAAGCTTGGCCTTGCGTATATACTATGTAGCTTTCTGTCAGAACAAGCCACAGACATTAAGGTACTAGGGTAGCATCCAGCCAACTTGTAGTTATTTGTGATGACGTGCAGCAATGGGTGGCATCTGTCAACCCCACTGAGTTGTCTCTGAACCAAGAATGTCAGCATCCTTCTCCAGTGGGAGGACGGGAAGTCAGCCTGCGGGACGCTGCACGCTGAGAGAGCCCTATGTAGACTGACAAAAATATAAGAATATAAAGAGCAAGACGTAGGCTGGGGCCTTTTCACGGGGTCAAAGCGAGCTCTTCTGCCTATTAAGTCACTTAAACAATACTTCTGTGTGTGCTCAAAATGAAACTCAGGGCTGCCGATATGGTAGACAAGCACTCTACCGCTGACCACGCCTCCAGCCCTCTGCTTTGTGTTAAAAAAACAAAACACCTTTAAAACAATGGCATGTAAGTGCTCCTTTGGTGATGGAAATGATTACAAAAACAGGTCTTTTACAAGATATGTATTTCTTGCCCCTTGAAAGAGAAATGACATTTAAAAAAAAAATCCACAGATGTCACATCTGAAAGTTGAAATAGCAGCAGGATTTAACAGCCCTGGCCCGAAGCCAGCGGACCTGGGAATGAGGCCCAACTCCACTACTCATATTGTTTTGAAAACGTAAGTTTTTTTTTTTTTTTTTTTTTTGCTCAAGGCCCTCGAGAGAATACATTCAAAGGTATTCGTTTGGCCTGTGAGACCGACAAGCACACTGCTGCCGGCGAGTGTTCGCACAATCGTCCCCCAGAGCAGATTTTAGGAGATTTGGTCACAAATAGCGCAGGATTTCTTGAGGAGGATGATTCCGGAGAATGAGGCTGAGGCAGTGGCAGGCAACACGTGAGAAACAAGGCAGAGGAAGAACAATAAAGGTGGCCCCCATGGGACACTGGCTTCACCTGTCCGTGGTCCCTCGGAGAGAGTGTGTAGAGCACACCCTGGGATCATCCGCCTAAGGGTGGGAGGCTGCAACCTGTCCCCTGGCTTCCTTCCTCACTGTTTTTTCTCCCCCAACAGGGTATCCATGTTACTTTTCTTCTGTCCTTGCTGTGACCAAATGCCTGACAAGAAAAAGCTCAAGGAAGGACTATCTTGACTGATTGTGAGGGTGCAGCCATCATAGTGGGGAAGGCATGGCTGAGTGGGGAGGGGAGCTCATGGCTGCGACCGACTCCGTACTTCCTCACAGCTCGGTGGAACAGGTGGCCCTAAGAAAAGTAGGGGCGGGGCTATATACTTTCAGGCCAGCCTCTTGAAGGAGCCTCTGTGTCTGCTATGCTCTGCCTCCCTAAACAGTATCAGCAATTGGGATTCAAGTGTTCAAATACATGAACACGTGGAGGACGCTCCACATTCAAACCTGTAATGGGGCATTATCTGGTCGGCTTTACCCAGAGGCTGGACACACCATAGATGTAGAGTGGACTCTGACAGGCAGATACAGGTGCTAGGGTGGTTCTGAATGTCCCTAGATCACTCAGCCTCCAGTCAGCTTGACCGTTTTCTAAGGCAGATGCTGAAGTCCAACTGGAGGATGCAGAGACATTTTGCGGCAGTTGTGTGAGGTAAGAATAAACCGTACTGGGATCAGTGGCAAAGGAAGGAGGATAGAAGCAGGCTCTCACCTAGTTACTGTGACCAGACACTCCCCAAAAGGACACTGGGTACCCAAGATGGTGGTCTGTATGTGCCAAGGTGAAAGCATGCCAGCATACTGTGTAGACACGGGCTATATTGCGGGGGGCCATCCTGTCCCGCAGGAATGAACGCCACCAAAAACGAGAATTCCTTCTCTGGTCACATCTTTATTTGGAGCATTTCCTTGAGGAAAATTGGGGGAAGGGAAGATAGAGCAGGGACGAGAGAAAGCTTAGAGAGAGGAAGTAGGGTCCCGAGGCATCTGCTTTTAAACGGTGGAGCAGCTCGAACGCTGTCCTGATTGGTTAATGCCATTCTGCTGATCTGAGCATGTGCAGGCAAGGGTGCAGGCAAGGGTACTCAGCCCCACATGGCTACCTCCAAACTGCAGGACCACCTGTGCCTCCAGGTGGCTCCCAACATCTCCCCCTAATTATTGTCTTTAAGAGCAATAAGGCAAAACTATTTTTCAATCTGGTCCCCACCTAGACGCAGCATGCCAAGGATATCTCTGCTCCCACCCATTCCTAAGGAAGGAAAAGGCAAAGTAGAGTAAGAGATAAGAGGTTGCACAGGGTGTTGCTCAAGTCGATGTTGTGAAACAGCTGCTCTTGGCACCGCCCAGAAGGTCATCTCTGCTGTCTCCGCACGAATCTTCCACAGCAGGACACTCAGCATCCACTGAGTCATCTTCTTTATCTCTCTTGTCAGTCTCGCTGGCATCCAGATGTATGTCAGCATTCCTAGAAAAACATAAACAAAACTCTCCTCCCAAATTAACATTTAAGAGTACTAAAAACTCTCAGTGTAAAAATTCAGCACAATCAGTACTGGAAGTAGGCTGGTTTTGAACTTAGAGATTTGCAGGTCTCTGTTTCAAAAAGCAAATCTTGTTTGCCTGTACCAGCAAAATTTTGAATTAAAAATTAAGTGTATAGAATGCAAGAGAAATCCTTTCTCTGGGGGAAGCTGTCACTGGTAGTGTAGTCCCCCTCTATTGTTTAAAAACCAAAGCAGTTGTCACTGGGAATTGAACTCATAACCTTTGGAAGAGCAGGCAATGCCCTTAACCGCTGAGCCATCTCTCCAGCTCCCCTATTTAGATGGAAAAACCTCTAGGTAACATTGTTTATTTCATCCGTTGCCAGGGGCAATAGGTAATGATAACCAGGTTGACGCGCCTTTATTATGATAATTAGGACCAGTTCTTTGAGGGAGAATGGACGTCGATCATCTGGCTACTTCCTGCTGACAAAGGGGCGATGTTTGGGGGGGATAAATGTTTTTATCTGACTGAATTTTTGGCGACAAATGTTTTTATCTGACTAAATTCTTGGCGACCTTGGCTGAGGGCGGCGGCAGCAGCGGACAGCGGCGGCTGCCACAGCTCCGCCTCTGAAGCCCATAATGGCGCGCTCCGCATGGCCCAAAGGCATGGCTCCGCCCCGGGCCGTGCGCGGGCTCGCCGTTTCACCTCAGGCAATGAACTCGCACCGCCGGCTGTGAGTCTTTTTCAAGCTCCGGCGAGGGGGGGCATCCGCCCACCCGTGGAGGGGCTTCTCCTGCCCGGTCCGCCCGCGCGCAGAGCCCCGTTCTCTGGGAACTCACCTCCCCGCTCGCCCATGTTGCTATGGAAACACAGTTTTTCCTCAGAGCCGATTCAGCTCCTCTCTGCCTTCTATGGCGCCGCTGCTCACCACGCAGCTTCCGCCTCAGTCAGGCGAGTCCGCTCAGGTGCTGAAAAAGTCCTCCAAAAACCATAGCCCCGCCAGAAGGCCGGGACATATAGCCTCTGATGTCACACGGACTTTAGCCTGCCCGCGACCTGGCTATTCGCAGGCCTCTGCGGACTCCAGCAAATTTCCCGCCAGCAACTGGTTAGCATGGCCACGCCTCCCGAACGAGCTAGCACTGGAGAGTGCAATTTTGTGTCTCCCTCCTGAGTAGCTGGGATTACAGGTGTGCACCACCGTGCCTGGCCCACTTCCGTGTTTTTAATCAGGCATTACCGCTCAAAGGCGGGCCGGCTGCCGCCAGCACTCTCAGCACGATCAAGCAGCTTGTCTTTCTCAGTCAAAAATTAAAGTTTTTTGTACGTGAGAGCCAGAGACTGAGCTCTCTTATCAAAATTAGGCGAAAATCACCTCCAAAAGCTCTGTGGCTCTTTAAGAACAGGGAAGGCAGTGATCAAGTTCGCCTCCCTACGAGACTGTTGCCTCCAAGTCTCTTATCAGCGAGTACGCAGGTGGACGGAGAGGGAGCGGAAGCCGCGGTCTCCCGTACCCCACCGTCCTCAAAGTCCCGCCTTAGTTACCTCGCCTTTTTTGCTGCTGTTTACATTCCTCCTGCACTGAACTTAAGGGATTTTTCTTCCCCGTTGCTTTCTGTACCTTCTTTCAGATACCTTAACTTTGATTTTTTTTTTTTTTTGTATTTTCTTTTCTATTTAGGCCTATCCTTTGAAATTCCTTTTTACATTTCTTTTCCTCCCCTTTCTGGGGATTTCAACCGACGTCACTCACCGCTCCATGTTCTCAGAGTTCTGAAATTCAAGGCTCTCTGTGCTGGTGTCTGATCTTGGCTTTTTCTCCCGGGCTTTCTCAGGGTCCCCCGGCGTAGTTGTCAGGGTCCCTCAGCGTCCCGGAGTTTCGAGCACCAGTTGCGGGGGGCCATCCTGTCCCGCAGGAATGAACGCCACCAAAAACGAGAATTCCTTCTCTGGTCACATCTTTATTTGGAGCATTTCCTTGAGGAAAATTGGGGGAAGGGAAGATAGAGCAGGGACGAGAGAAAGCTTAGAGAGAGGAAGTAGGGTCCCGAGGCATCTGCTTTTAAACGGTGGAGCAGCTCGAACGCTGTCCTGATTGGTTAATGCCATTCTGCTGATCTGAGCATGTGCAGGCAAGGGTGCAGGCAAGGGTACTCAGCCCCACATGGCTACCTCCAAACTGCAGGACCACCTGTGCCTCCAGGTGGCTCCCAACACTATATCATAAGGCATACTGCTAGGGAGGGATGCACCACACTAAATGGAGAAAAATAAGGATTCAGGGAGACACGTGAGTCCTTGCTCTCTCAAATCCCAGCCATGACCTTAGGCAAGCCACTTCACACCTCTGAGCATCACATTACTTAAGTATAAAAGGAAAGAAAAGATAGCTACATCCAAGTTCCTCAGAAAGTTTAAGTGATATGATGTCTATCACGGGCTGTTGGTCTAACCATAGAGGAAATGTTCACAAGATGGACCCTGTGGTCATTAGGTTAAAGTGCCCTTTCTCTTCCCACAGAGATCCAGAGCAGTTAGAAAGACCACAACAGTGTTTCCAGTTCACATGCCTGTGTAGACTATCCACCGAAGGCTCCCGTGCTAAAGGTTTGCGACCCTGGTGGCAGACCCCTTAAGAGGTGGGGCTAAACTGGGCAAGGATTGTGCCCATAATCCCAACACTCAGAAGTCTGAGGCAGGATGGTTGTTATTAATTCAAGGTCAGTCTAGGTTACATGATGAGTTCCAGACAACTTGGGCTATAAAGCAAAGTAGCTGCTCCCCGAAGAAGAGGCCAGTAGGAGAAGCTACTCTGTTCTGCTGCCCAGAGCCTGGCTCTCTGGCCTCTTTCTTGCTGTCTTAATAAGCTGTAGAGGAAAGAAGGAGGACCAATCTGGAGCAGCCAGGCCCATACCTTCCCTGTGTTCTCAGGCTGTCCTCCTGCCCTGACATTGTTCTGCTGGGGTAGCTGGGGATTCTGAGTGCCTGGAACAAAGCTGAGCCAGTTCCACGGGTACCCCAGCTGAGATAATGCTGACCCTTGGTCCCATTGCTATACAGTTGCCACCGGAAGAAGCTGGAGGGGTAGCTCTGGGCACCCCGGGACGTCAGCGATGTCTCCTACTGGAGAAATTGACTTGATATTAGGTGGAGCCAGAAGGAAGCAGGGAAGGCCATGAGGTCAGCCTGGTGGAGATCAGCAATGATGGGGAGAGGATGTTACTCAGTTCCTGCCATGCCCTGCATGGAGTCCTGTGCCCAGTTGCTCAGGGGGTCAGGAAAAGAAGGTTCAAGGATGATGACATTGCCTGGTATGGTGGCATACGCCTTTAATCCCAGCACTTGGGAATCAGAGGCAGTAGAATCTCTGTGAGTTCAAGGCTAGTCTGGTCTACAGAGTGAGTTCCAGAACAGCCAGGACTGTAACATGAGAGGGCTGGCTTGTTGGGGTATCTGTCCCGCCCGGTACCCCACGCCGACATGCCCCAAAGAGAAAATCAATCACACAGAGATCTCTATAAGGTTATAAACTGATTGGTCCATTAGGTCAGGCTTCTTGTTAACTCTTATAACTTATATTAACCCATTATTCTCATCTATGTTAGCCATAATGGCTCCGTACCTTTCTCAGCTGGGCATGTTACATGCTGCCTCTTTGGTGATCTGCGCAGGAGTGGCTGAGGAACCTTTCTCCTCCCTAGCCTTATCCTATTCTCATTACTCCGCCTCTACTTCCTGTCTGGTTGACCCGCCTATACTTCCTGCCTGGCCAATCAGCGTTTTATTAAAATACATGATTGACAGAATACAGACAATTCTCCCACACCACAGGACTACATTAAGAGACATTATCTCAAAATAAATAAATAAATAGCATCCTGGTAGAACACAGCAGTGGCCTCCTCAAGTCTTCCCTTCTAATCTAGAAGGTTGTCTCCACTTCTCTACACAGAGGCATCCAACACCCTTAAGGTTTAGTACAAGTATCTCTTCCTTCCATGTATGGCTAATATATTACAGTTCTACTGGCTTAAGGCATATCTAGAAATCTGCTAGACTTTTGAGGTGTTCACAGAGGAGATTGGTAATGAGATTGAATGGGTTCGGCGGGAAAGGTCTTATTGTGGGCAGGAACCATCCAATCAGCCAGGGACTGGAGACAACAAAGTAAAAGTGTTTGTGTTTGCTCCCATCTGTCTCTGGGACGAGGGATGGACTCCCTTTTTCTGCCCTTGGACTTCACAACTCCAGGCTCCCTGGCCCTTTAACTCTAGGACTAACACCAGTGCCCTTCACCCCAGCCCAGGTGCCTAGGCCTTTTGCCTTAGGCTAAGAGGTACTCCGTGGGTTTCCAGATGCTGAAGTGTTCAGAGTTGACCTGAGCTAAGCTCCAGTGTCCCTGGGTCTCCAGTGTACAGATGACTTGTCATAAGGCTTCTCAGTCTGCACAACAGTAAGGCAATTCTAACTTTCTTCCTGCATGTAATCCATGTCTGTGCTGTTGATTCTGGTTCCAGAGAACACTAATATGCCTGAGAACCCCTTCATGACAACATGTGGAAGGAGTCTCTGTGGAAGAGTACACACACCATTTGTTGTTGGCCTCTCGCTGACAGCGCTCTTGGCTGTAACCGGAGGTTTCTCTCCTGCCTGCCAGTTCCTGAATAACCATTCAGAGGTTAGCTCAGGCTTATTACTAACTAGCTCTTACAACTTAAATGAATTCATTTTTATTATTCTATATTTTATCACCAGGCTCGTGGTCTGTTACCTCATATCTTGCTTCTCTGGCAGCGGCTGGCGTCTCCCAGATTCCATCTCCTTTGTCCCTGTATCTTTGTTTGCATTTCCTGTCTAGTTATATTCTGTCCTGCCATAGGCCAGAGCAGCTTCTTTATTAACCAATGGTAATAAAACATAGTCACAGCATACAGAAGGGCACCCCACATCACTTTTCTTTGTATCTTATAGAAACAAAGCCCAGAGGACCAGAGGGGACAGTAGACCTTCTGGATACATGCACTGAACTGAGAATGGAGGAGAATGCTCACACATCTCTTCCCATGATGTAGGGAAGGCACCATTCACAAGCCCACTCTTCTGGTGGCTCCACTTACGAATGGAAACCTTCTGAGTACAGTTAACTAGTCACCTCCAGGAGACCACGTGCTGCCTGGATAGGAGACGGCCTCTGGTACCAGGGTCCCTTGAAGACAAATTCTATTTCTGCCTCTTACTAGTTGTAAAGCTCCGAACAAGTCAGACACTAGTCAAAGAACCTGCCATAGGCCCCCAAGGACTAGCAGACTGCTACTTGCTCATGCAGGAATAGGTACTCACTTAGTCACTTCAACTGGGGATGTTAGTTACCGTGTTTACGCCAAAGCATCTCAGGAACTATCCTGAGTGCATCTGGGGATAAGAGTATGTTGGGGGTTGGATCTTCACAGCTCTACATGGGCTCAGGCCAGATCCAAAGCTGTGGGGGTGGGCCTAGACCTGTGCCTGAGCCTGGTTCTGGGGTGGTGGTAGGGAGGGGGCACCTGTGGGCCAGTGGCTAGCTAAGAAGTGGCTTGTGGAGGGGCAGTGGATGAGCTGGCTCCATGCCCCCAAGTTGGAGGTTGCCTGACTCTCAGGCAGGCTTGCCCTGCTGGTTTAGGTTTCCCGGCTTTTTGCTGTTGTCCTCGGGGACATGCTATTTTAGGTAGCAGTCAAAATAAAACTGAGATTAACCCAGAATTCTTGGCAGTCGAACAATACCATAATTATGTGCCTTTTAAGTTCAGAAATTAGGCAGCTGACACTGACCCACTGGGGTCCCAGGGCCGCCTTGAGAATAATAAGGCCTGAGTCTCAGACTATGTCACCTTCACAGACCTTTAGCCACGGGCAGCCACTATAGAACCATAACACTCTGTGAGGGGTTATTTTGTCTCTGGGAGTCATATTGCCAGAACAATCGTGAAACTAACTTGCTTCTGTACCAAATGCTGGTTGGAAGGGTGACTTATTCCTTTCTATATCATAACTCCCCTCTCCACAGCCCTGGTCCCAGTGGCCGGAGGGCAGTAGAAGAACAGAAGAACTTGTGTTCAGCGCTGAAGTATAGGGCAGGAATTCACTAGAGGAGTATGTCTGCACTTTGATTGCCAATGAGGGCTGCTGACCCCAGAATCTAGCAAATAGGCTCCTCCTTCTTTGCTAGGCACTGGGGCGGGGGGAGTCAGACCTCTGAGAGTGAGCGCTTTTACCCAGACAAAAGAATGGGAGATTCAAATAGATGGAGGGGTCAGGATGATGTCAGTCGAGGTCACTGCCTGAAGAATAAAACAGTGACCATGAGCAGAGGCTCGGGCAGATCTCTGAGCTTCCCTGCAAGACGCCAAAATGCCTGGAGGAGGAAAAATGAAACAACAGGAGTAGTCCCAGAGGTGTGCTGAGGAAAAAAACCACGACTATCCTTCAACACCAACCCAGCCCCAGGGATAAGGTGTTTCTGGAAAATCAATGCTCTAAGCAGGAGTACAGACCTTGGCCAGGAAAGCGACCTAGTAAGAGATTAAGTTAGGAAAATACTCCCCCTCATCCCCTGGCCAACTGCCTTGTTGGCTTTGAGACAATCAGACACCTAGCTGTTGACAGGCCTTCTTTTCGAGAAAAGTCTTCTGGGAGTGTGTACCTTGCATCCATGGGAGCAACATGGGAGTGGCCTGCCCCCCTTCCCACCAGTAAAGGACGTGGATGCAAACATGCTTGCTGCTGACCGTAACGAGGGGATGTTTTTCTTTCTAGAAGCTCTTCTACTATACCTTTAACGGGGGTCATGGGCCAGTTCTCTGGGGAAAGTTTCTTAAAGATGGATCCTAACTTTTCACTTGCTTACTGTTTGATTCCCCCTACACACACACACACACACACACACACACACACACACACACACACACACTCACGCAAACCTGAAACATCTTTCATGGCCTCAGTAGCCAGAGAGAACAAAGAACCACCACCCTCGGGAAGCTGTTCCTGTGGACTGGATATTCAGAGAGATGTGAACTTAGATCAGGGACAGAACCTTGAGCTTGCCCTAGGAGAGAGAGAAGAAAACAGATTGTAGTGGCTCATGAGGGAGGCTAGGGGTTGTAAGCAGACAGGTTGGAAGGCAGGACCTCTGCCATGGCCTGGAATCAGTTGGTACATTTCTCAGTAGAAGGACTACCCTGCTCTCATTTTCCTGTCTTGTGTGCTCTCTAGTTGGAAGGAATCATTGTATCTAGAATGAAAGAAAAACCAATCACCTATATCCTTCCAGGGACTGGCCGGCAATACCCTGTTTCTGGAGACCTGTAAGGAATGGATGGACCCCTGTTAAGGGCAACAGTGGTGCGGGAGAATTGTCTGTATTCTGTCAATCATGTTTTAAATAAATGCTGATTGGCCAGGCAGGAGGTGTAAGTAGGAAAACCAGACAGGAAGTGGAAATGATGCCAGGAGAGCAGGAGAATTCTGGGGAGGAGGAAGTTGATTCCTCCCACTCCTGCCCAGATCACTGAAGCAGCAGGATGTGAGTTGCCCCACTGAAAAAGGTACTGAGCCACATGGCTAACATAGATCAGAAAAATGGGTTAATCAAGATGTGAGAGTTAGCCAGTAAGAAGCCTGACCTAACAGGCCAATCAGCATTATAACTTATAGAGATCTCTTGTGTGATTTTACTTTGGGACTAAACAGCTGAGGAAACAGGGCAGGACAAGAACCCCAACAAGCAGGCCCCCTCATGTTACACAGCAGAACTTGGATGAACAGGTTGGGTTGCAATGAAGTGATTAACAAGGGCTGGAAAGTTGTTCGTTGGGCTTGGGAAGGAGAGAAAAGAAAGAAGAGCCCACAGTGGGGAACAGAGTCCTCTCCAGATAGTTAGCTGGCTCCTGGTGGCTACAACTTCTCCATGTGTACATCCCAGGCTGGGTACATTTATAAAAACACCAGTCACATTCATTGTGACTGGGCTCCCTGGGGCTTTCCATTGCTAGCCTAGGGCAGTCTTCCAGAACTGTCCCTGATGGAGGTACTATCTTAGGAAAACCTGCATACAAGAGTACCTCCTTGGCTGGACTGAGGCCGAGCACTACCTGTTGTGGGATAATCATCTTTTTGTACACTGTCTAACTGTATCTCTGCCAAGGCACTTTCTGATTAGTTTAATCAAGAGCTAAACAGCCAATAGCTAGGCAAGAGAGGAAGGATGGGATTTCTAGGGGGAGAGAGGAACTTGGGGGAAAAATCTGGCACAAGGGATTCAACAGTGAGATTCAGAGGGAGTCGGACACACAGTATGGAAGAGATGTAACAAGCCATGTGGCTGAACATAGATTAATATAAGCAGGCTAACTGAAGTTATAATAGTTAGTTATGAACAAGTCTAAGCTAAGGCCAAGCTTTCATAATTAATAAGAAGTCTCTGTGTCTTTATTTTGGAGCTAGCAGTCCAAAGAAAGTCTGACTACATTTGGCACCCAATTTGGGGTATCAAATATTGTTTTTAACTAAGTTCTCCTATTTACCAATAAAGACTCAGGAGTCAGATGTTGGAGTGAAAACCTGTTAGATCAGAGAAGCCAAGAAGCAACCAGTTGACTTTCTTTTGTGGCCAGAGACCCAGCAAGAAAGTGTCTCTCCACTTATCCCAAACCAAAATAGACTGAGACGCTCTATGTCCCTCCCTACTCCTTCCTGCACTTCTCTCTATCTATATTCCTAACACCTCAAAACTGTCTATGGTTAATTCCTCTCAACTGGTCACTGGCCCCACCCCCAATCCATAATTGACTGTTCTTTGTGTGTGTTCATTAGTCAACTTTTCTATCCACACACAAGAGCACTTTGTCTTTGTCTCTTTATGATCATGGTCTCTTTGTGGTGATGCCTGGCAGGAGGATGCTGTCTTCCATCTCCTTCAGAGGGTCTTAGCCATTTTAATAATCTATATTCCGTCAAAATTTAGAATTATTTTGTCAATTACCTCAAAACCTTTGTTGGGATTGTAGTGGAAACTGCATTGACTCCATTGTACTGAAATCTAACAAAATGTCCTACACAGTTGAAAGAGAAACAATATTAAGTCTACAAATGGATCATGACTCAACTTTTTATGTTATTAAATATTTTTCCAATAAAGTTATGCTTTTCTACATAGTTCTTTTTCTCTGGCCTATCTTATAGGTTGTGCCTTTAGCTTCATAACTTCTTGGAATTCTTTTTTTGTTTGTTTTATAATGATTCTTTACTAGCAACTTCAATATCCAGAATATCAATGGGGTTTACAATCTTAATAAGCATGGAGGACCGATAATGGGTAACACACAAGCAATTCAATATCACAATTATTAATTCTACTAAGCCTAATACATAAAACCAATTCATAACCTTAATACAACTTCTTGGAATTCTAACTGGCAGTCTTCTTCCCCTTAGCATGCAGAAAATAATGTGAATTATATCCTTGGTGGTGTAATAAGTCACACAAAATTCACTACTTTTGTTGTTTTTGCAAATGTTATCTTTTTTAAAAAAACATTCCTGTTTAAAGGAAGCCATTAAATTTCTAACCAGAGATGGTACAACAGGACTTATTTTATGTATTGATTTTGCAACCAACAGCCTTGTAAACCCCTATTTCCCTAGTAAATTGAAATCTGTTTACTCCTTCTATTGACTTGTACATGGTTCCTTTGTTTCCTTATGTGTTTGCTGATACTTAATGGTGAGCTCATCTAGGCTTGATCTTCATGTGTAGGAATCCTATGTCCATAAAATAGAATACTTCTGTATTCATGGATGATGCTAATAGTATAGGACCACTCAACCCTCCTACGAAGGCCTTGGGTGTAAAGTGGCAGCCCCACCTTGCCCCTAGCCCTTGGCTTATTTTTCCTCAAGTCCACTTCTGCTCTTAACAACTTGCTGTTCTGCCTTGTGCTGGATTTGGGAGATGAAATTTGGCGAGAGAACTTAGACATTCATCATACTGGCTGCAAGTTCAGTGGCCCACTTAAAGTTGCGTTGTATCTAGGATATGAGATTTGCTACTGGTGTAGTGGGGGAGCCCTTCATCCTGCCTGTGGCTGTCAGCTCTTGTCCTCTCACAGAGCTGGGCATTTTTATTGAGACTGCACACTCAGGGTCAAGACACCAACTTGTAAACGATTACAGAAGTAATGCCATGTTTTCCGCTTAACAATCTTAGCGAAACAATTCAAAAGAAATTGTAAGTTATCTATAGGCCCATTGCCACACTGGGATATAATCACTTTAATATTAATATTTTAGTGGGTGCTGGGTTGAATACTGCTCCCTTGAAAGCTACATCTGAGGGCCAATGAGAAGGCTCAGTGTGCAAGGCATTTGCTTTGCAAGCCTGATAACCCGAGTTCAAGCCCATGGCTCTACAGTGTTGCTCCCTGACCTCCGTATATGTGCTGTGGCAAACACATACCCCCCAACTCAAGAACAGTAGCAACAATTTTCAAAATGAAAGACCACAGAAAGCCTGGAACCACCAGAAGCTGGGAGAGTCAGGGAAGAATTCTTCGCTAGAGCCTTTGAGGGTCAGGTGACACAGAACTGTGGAAGAATAGTCCAAGGTGCTTTAAGCCACCCATTTGCAATCTTTTCTTACAGCAGCCCTAGGAAGGGGATATAGCTTCCTTAGCTGAAGGCCAGGCTACTAGGAAATGGTTTTGGAGACAGAGAGATGGCCCTGAAGGTGACTTCCTGCGGAGCACTCCCAGGTACAAGGCCCGGAAGGCAAGATGAGGGCAAGCACGAATGGTGATGCGACTGTAACAGAAACCTTAGCTCATGGTGGTCAGGGACCCCGGAGCTGGGGTGGTAATTCAAAGTTATCCGAAGTGGAGCCCCAGAACGCTGCATCAGCCAGCCATCGGGATGAGAAGACACCCGAGTAGGCCAATTGCCTTCAGGGTGGGAGCAAAGCCTTCTCTGTGAGCCTCAGCGGGCACCACCCAGGCTCATGCTGAGACGGAATAGGGACCACATCAGCACGTCCTATGAGCTAGCCCCTTTGAGCGCGTCCCTGCTCCTCTGTAGTGAAACGTCTGGTTTCAGCACACAATTTCTAAAATGCGTACCCTTAACATCCACCCACAAATTAAAGTACAAATACGTCTTCAAAACATCACTGAGTTCCACATGCTAGATTCTCTAGAAGAAACCACTTTCAGAAAGCAGAACTATCGCATATGAGTTAACTGACACGTGATATTTTTTTTCCAGGAAAAGCCGTCTTTCTCCATACGCCTCTCTCGGTTCCTCAGATGTCTGCCTTGACACTAGTCTGTTTCGGACACATGCAGTTCCTTGTGTGGAGAACTATTTGCCCTGGACTGCCCTTGCCAGGCCTTACATTTCATTACTCCTGTTCATCTTCAGATCCACAGGGGGACCCTCACTGACTTCCCCTACATCAGCTCCCCTGGCAGCGCCGTGGATTTCCCGCTACTGCCCATTACTCTTCGCTGCTTCCTTTACACCCGGCTCTGGGCCGACAGCATCGTGCGGTCTTTGCTGGTACACATGCCGTCCTGTAATGCTTAGGGTCTGTCGGATTTAGTCGTCTCGGTCCTCTGTGCCTCGGTACTCAGCAGAGTGCTGTATATCTATGCTCAGCTGCCCATTGCTTTTGAAGGACTCAATGATTTGGCCAGTGGCTGCATTTCTATAGGTGTGTGCCCTGCATTCTGCAGGTCAAAACCATTCCTAAGGCCTAGAAGCTAGAAACCCTCAGGGTATGGTTCCTTGAGACACATGTGGGGACTGCAGCACCCGCCCCACAGAAATCCACGTGCATAGCCCCACTGGCTTGCTGGTAAGTACTAGAGGGACTTTCTCAGTCACATCTAAAGCATCCCGGGGATGTCTCCTACAGGAGAAGCCAAGTGGTATAGGTAGATAGCCTCTGTTCAGGAAGCAGAGCTCACCTCCTACCCCCACCTCCCCCCAGCATGTTTTGGTTCCAGGGAATCCAGAGTGGCAAGCGGGGAGTAACTAACCACGGAGAGCCCTGGCGCACCCTATGAGGCCGGATGATCCAGGCCAGCTCACACCTCTGCGAGTTGTGCCGATGCCTGGATCCTTGATGGGAGAAATGAGGCGGCACTGCTGGGGTCTCCCCACAGACACAACGTTTTAGTTTAGCCAAAGCACCAAAGGAAAACAGACTAGAGGACGGGTGAGATGGCTCAGTCCCCCAGGACCCATAAAGAGGAGGGCACAGCAAGATGAAACTGTGATCGCAGCGCTGAAGAGACCAAGGCAGGTGGATTCCTGGAGGCTATGTAAGCCAGAGTTCCAGAGTCGGTGGAAACTGTCTCAAAAAATTCAACTGGAGAGGGATGGAGGAAGAGGCCTGACATCAACAACTAGCCTCTGCACACACGTGCACACACACACACACAAATACACACACACACACACTCTCACACACAGTCAGACCCAAGGCCTATTTACATAGCACCTGGCCAGCATCCCTCAAAACCGCCAAGGTCATTAAAACAAAGGAAAGTCAGAACGCTGTCAGGAAGAAGGCAGAGGAGGATGAGGGTGACTCCGGGCAGGCTGGCATCCGGGTGAGATCCTGCAGAATAACAGGACACTGGCGGCCACTAACTGAATCTGAACATGGGGGGCTCTCGTGACAACAGACTCCGTGGGAACGTAAGGTGTTAACAATAGGGACATCTGCAGAGGGGGGAGACACAGGAACTCCGCCCTATCTTTGCAACCTTTCTGTCAATCGACGGATTTTTGTTTTCATCAAAGAGAAAGCACAGCAGCGACTTTATGCCAGGGGAAAGCCACCGGACCTGCCGAGCCCTTCACTCAATCTATTTGTCACGGAGATATGGAGAGGGAGGAGGCTGAAAAGGAAGGCCGTGGAAGGCCAGGGACTCAGCTTCAAAAACAGGTTCTAAATGGGATGGGACGTCTGTGGAAGCCTGTGCCTTACAGAAACAAACATTAGGTGTCAAAATAAAATATTTCAGGTGCCACCTGAATCCATGCATCTTCTCTCCCTTTGATACTGCATTGAGGGCGGGTTCCAGCAGGAAAGCTGAGGCCCACATTTCAGGCCTTCATGAGATCAGTCAAGTCTTGGGAGCCTCCTAATACCGCCCTCTCCCAAACACTCCTATTTAGTGGGGAGTCTGGTCTGAGCCCTGCACCCCACTGAAAGGCCCCCTCCTCGTTCACCCACCTCATCTCAGCAAAGAGAATAAAGGCTGTAAGACTTTGACACTAGATCCCACAGAAGCCATGTGCCTGTGTTTGAGTAATAAACTACACTAGTATTTACATGTATAATCATGTCAATTAGAAGTGACTGCATTCATCTTCCATGTGGGTTGCCTCAAATGGGACACAAGGATATGTTTGGGGTACACTGAATCTTCCTGTTGGGGACACAATGCTTTGTGACCCAGGACATTCAATTAGATTCTGCCACATGGTGCGGCTGTATTGTAGGCATGAGTCAGAGGAAAATGGGGCTATAATAGATTGGCCTTGCGGTCACAGAGGCCAAGGAGCAGGGTGATATGGCTTGGACTGACCTTTGAGGAGATCATGTGGTGTTCTGGGGGCAGTGGAAAAGCTTATGAATCGGTGGTGGTGGCATCCTATCTTTGAATGAGCCACCAGGACCAAACCACCAAGTACAAAGGTCATGACATCCAGGTGTGGCAAGACCTCAGCAAAAACAGTTGTGACTCCAATAGAGCTCCAAGCAGACAGCAACACCAAGGCAGGTATTCAGAGATATTACTGGGCCAGCAGGAAGGCTACAGAACATAAGGGATTCCAAATGCAGCTGATAGGCAGCCCAGAGGTTTTCTGTGAGAAACCCTTTTCCATGGGTAACTCTTATAAACCCCTCAACAACCGCATTAAACGCGCTTGGCTCCCAGACTAGACAAACATTTTTGCTAAACACCCATGCCGCCCTACACTTCCCGCTGTGACCTTATCTCCACTGTAACTAGCTGTTAAGATTTGTTGACATAGCTGGACTCAGCTCCTAAGGGCAGAGATGGTACCTGCCCTGCTCAGAGCTTTTTATCCATCCGCAGTAGCACCGCGATGGGAATATAGCTAGGCTTAGTGTGGATTTGCTGATGAAGCTGGGACAGTGTGAGTTCTAGGCCTTCTTGAGTTACCGGTATGCTCTGTCTCCATGCTGGTTAATTTTAAACACCAACTTGCCACAGCCTAGCATCATCTGGAAGGGAAGTCTCCCCTGAGGAATTGTCTAGCTCACACTGACTGCTAACTTGTCTGTGGGAGGCTTTGACTGTTGTTTGGTGTAGGAAGGCTCAGCCCACTGTGAATGGCATCCTTCCTGGTCTTAACGTGTATCAGAAAGCTAGCTGAGCATAAACCTGCCTGCCAGCCAGTGAGCATGCTCCTCCATAGCTCCTGCCATGCTTCTTCAGCTAAAATGTTGTTGTTGTTGTTTGTTTTGTTTTGTTTTGTTTTGTTTTGTTTTGGATTGGAGGCAGTGTTGTGTGGGACAGCAAGTAGACCTTCCCTCAAATTCTTGCGTTGAGTTCCTACTTTCACTTCCTCAATGATGACTCCTGACCTGAAATTATAAGATGAAATAAATCCTTTCCTCCCCTGTGTTGCTTTTGGTCAGAGAATTTTATCACATTAACGAAGATGAAGCTACAACACTCTGATGTCCCTTCTACCTTGGTCAGAGTTGACCTGGACCTCAGAAGCCAGTGCACTAAGCTGAGAAGCAGCTGTCTACAGATGTGTCTTCTGTATTCTTCTAAGTTCTACACCACATATCAGTGGTCACACTGTAGAGTGACTTGCCATCATCGATCAACTCTCTAGATCAGTTTTTTTTTTAATTTAAGATAAGATCTCAGATTGGTCCAAAACTCCACATACAGCCAAGGATGACCATGAACTCCTGATCTTCCTGCCTCTGCCTGCTAAATGTTTCAATAACAGCTATTGGGCAACCACGCCCAGCAAGGCTCTGTATCTGATTTCCCAGACAAAGGACTTCTTTTCCTGTTCCTCGTGTGGCCACTCTGAAACATGAGCTCAGCCATGGTAGAAAATATAGGCTATTTTGAAAGCTTCATAAGCATCAAGCACTTTTGCTTTGGGAGACTATATCCCTTATAAAGTCTGTTAAAATGGTCGCTCATCTACATAAACTGTAACATGTTACCATGGGAGAGTTGTAGTCAGCTGGGCCTAGTATATGTAGTCAGCTGGGCACAGGTATGAAGTCTGCATGGGTTATAGAGAGAGGTCAAGACCAGCCTGAGTAATTTAAAGAGAATCTGACTAACCCCCAAATGTATGTATATATATATATGTATATATATATGTGTGTGTGTGTGTGTGTGTGTGTGTGTATGTAATAGGTATGTAGATATAGATGATACATATATAGACATATGTAAATACATATAGATTTAAAGACTGGGGATATAACACAATGATAGAGCACTTACTTATCATACACAGAGTCCTAGGTTTAAAGCATATTTTTGAAACATAATCTCACATTGTAGCCCAGGCTTGCCTCAAACCTCAGACTTATTATGTATCACAAGCTAGCTTCAGATTCATGGTAATCCACCTACATCATCTTTCTGAGTGCTGGAATAACATGTATGAGCCAACATGCCCAGTTACTTTTTTTCTACAATTAGTAATTTAACCTGGATCATTATTCACACCTGTGAAGAGTTCTGGCGCTGAGTTTCATCCCTCAGTGTTGCACATCTTGTTTATAGTTCTGTGAAGTGTTCCTTCATCGATGGATTGGAAAGGGGGCCTGCGGATACTATTCTCAGAGAGAAGATTCTTTGGGCCAAAATAACAAGGCCCATGGCTGGAATTCCACACTCTCCCAGTATCCATTGGTAGTAGCCAATTTGCTTTTTTCTGAAATTCAAACACATCTATAGAAAGCCCAACAGTTGGCAGCCTTCCTCTGGATTCTGTAGGCAGAACAGAGGAAAACATTCTTACCCAGAAGTCTGGGCCATATCTGTGAGTGGGCAGCAAGATCTGGTTTCTAAATAAGGCATTAGGAATGTGAAGCGCACTGCACACTGGCCACAGAGATGAAACTTGGAGAATTCAGGAGAAAGAAAACAGGGTAGATCATGGCAGGAAGAGGTGGGAAGACAGAGGAGATGACTTAAGAGCAAAATATCATCATCACTGCAGTAAATTCCAAAATGCTCTGTGAAGTTCAATTCTAAAACAGTAAATTGGCTATCTGCTGTAGGATAATCCTTCTGTATGCTGTGAATATATCTCACTCTCATTGGTTAATAAGGAAGCTGCTTTGGTCTATAGCAAGGCACAATAAGGTTAGGCAGGAAAGACAAACTGAAAATAGAGAGGGAGAGATGCGAGCCAGCCGCCAGAGGAACAGGATAAGCTGGAGAACAGGTAAAGCCATGTAGACGTGGCAAAATGTAGGTGAATAGAAATGGGTTCATTTAAGTTGCAAGACCTAATTAGTAATAGCTATAGGCCAAACATTCTGCAATTAATATGAGCTTTCGTGTGATTATTTGGGACCTGACTGTTGAGACAAAAGAAAAGCTCCGCCTCTGCTTACAAACATCCAATGTTATGCAATGAAGAGTGACAAAAGAATTTAGTTACAAAATATGTAAGTAAAAAGAAGGCACATTGACCAACAGAACTGATTAAAGACCCAGACATGAGTCCACGTACCTATACACACCTGAATTTTTATAAAGAAGCCAGAAATGCCCACTGGAAAAAAGATAGCCTCTTCAAATGGCAGTGGTCAAACTGGACAGGGGCATGCAAAAGAACGCAAATAGCGTCATGCTTTTCACCCTGCACAAAACTTAATCCCCATGGATCAAGGACCTCAACATAAGGCAGATACAATGAATCTGATAGAAGAGAAAGTAGGGAAGAGTTATGAGCTCATTGGCCCAGAAGACTTTCTGAACACAGCATGAACAGCACAGGCACTAAGAACAACAATAAATGAGACCTCATGACACTGAACAGCTTCTGTAAGACAAGGACATTGTCATTCATACAAAACAGCAGCCTACTAAATGGATAATATTTTTCCCAACTACACATCTAATGAAGGGATAATATCCAAAATATATAAAGAAATCAAAAGCCAAATATCAAAGAAATAGCCCATTTAGAAATGGGGTACAAGCTCTAAACAGAATTCCCAAAAGAGGAAACACAAATAGCTGAGAAACACTTAAAGAAGTGTTCAACATCCTTAGTCATCAGGGAAATTAAAAGCAAAACTACTTAAAACCTTCAGTATGACAAAGATCAATAAAACAAATGACAGCTCATGCTGGCCAGGATGTGGAGTAAGGGGAACACTCACTCACGCAGGTGGGAGTGCAAACTTGTATAGTCACTTATGGTGGTTCCCCGGGAAGATAGGAATCAATCTACCTCAAGATCCAACTATACTGCTCTTGGGCACATACCCAAAGGACACTTTCTCAACCTTGTGTATGGCTGCTCTATTCACAATAGCCAGAAATTAGAAAGAACCTAGAAATTTGCAGGTAAATGATGAAACTAGAAAAAAATCCTGAGTGAGGTAACCCAGACCCAGAAAGAGAAATATGATATGTGTTCACTTATATTAGCTACTAAGTCAATGATAACCAAACTACAACCCATAGAACCACAGAAGCTAGGTATGGAGTAAGGGACTGGGGTGGGGGACAGATGGATCTTATTAAGAAAGGGAAGTAGAATATGTAGTTATGAATGAATGAGGGGGGTACTGGAATGGAAGGACCAAGTGGGGATAGGGAAGGAAGAGAGGGAAGAAAGGGGGTTACGGGGGAAACAGCTAAAATTAAGGACCTTTTGAGGGGTAGTATGGAAACCTCATATAGCAGAAGCTTCCTAAAATATATACACGTATGAAGGCCATCTAAATGGAAGTTGTCTAGTAATGGGGAAGACAGAGCCCCTTCATCATCAAATGAAGCTTCCAGCGCTGGGGACAGGTTACATCTATTTGAGTTGTTGACCAAAGAGATCCCACGGGAAACCCTAATCAATCCAAGCTGCTGCCAAGATCTCAGGTTGCTCTCCACAAACTGCTGACAAGGCCCCATTGCTGAAGACAACACCTACACAACGCATTGAACATGGAGAAGTGGAGCAGGTATCCACATAGAGCCTTCCCCCTTATGTGCCAGCATCTTTGGTATAGGAAGGTATTCTGCACATTACCAGAAAAGAAACATAAGCACCAACCTAGCCACAGATCCTTTGGTCTGCAATGGTGTCCCATTTATAAGATATACTAATGCACGGTGGCACAAAGCTTCTGGCAGTAACCAACCAATATCTGATCTGATTTAAGGCCTACTCCAAGAGATAGGACCCATATCTGGCACTGTTTGGGTGACCAAGAACCCTAGAGTAGGTGACCCAGTGGACCAAGGATAAATCAAAATGCTACTGTTCTACTAAAATTATATAGCAATAAAATGATTCCTAATGGCATTCTGCTACACTCATAGCATAGCCTTGCTCAGCCATCATCAGAGAGGCATCCTCCTGGAGCAGATGGGAACAAATACAGAGACCCACAGCCAGACAATGTGCAGAGAGTGAGAGACCTTGGAAAACTCAGCCTTAAATGGAGTATCTCCATCAAATCCCTCCTCTTAGAGCGTAAGAGCCAGAGGGGATGGAAGACACCATGGATACAAGGCCTTCTACACACACCAGGACCGACACACACATGGACTCACAGGGACTGAGCAGCATGCCCAGGACTGCACGGGTCTGCGCCAGATGAGTCCTAGAGCTGAGAGATGTGAGTGCACGCCCCTTCTCTAACCCAGAAGCTAGCTCCAGTTGGTAGCATTTGCAAATGAATGTTCTTCTTCTCCAAGGGAGTCTCACTGGGGAAATAAATTATCCTTTTTTATTGATTTTATTGAGCTCTACATTTTTCTCTGCTCCCTTCCCCGCCTCTCCTCTCCCCATCAACCCTCTTCCATGGTCCCCATGCTCCCAATTTACTCAGGAGATCTTTCTTTTTCTACTTCCCATGTAGATTACATCCATGTATGTCTCTCTCTTTTAGGGTCCTCGTTGTAGGTTCTCTGGATTGTGAATTGGTTGGTTTTCTGTGTTTTGTGTTTAAAAGCCACTTATGAGTGAGTTCATATGATATTTATCTTTCTGGGCCTGGGTTACCTCACTCAATATGATGTTTTCTAGATCCATCCATTACCTGCAAATTTCAAGATATCATATTTTTTTTCTGCTGTGTAGTACTCTATTTTGTAAATATATCACATTTTCCTTATCCATTCTTCAGTCAAGGGGCATTTAGGTTGTTTCCAGGTTCTGGCTATGACAAACAATGCTGTTATTGACATAGCTGATCACATGTCCTTGTGGTATGATTGAGCATCCTTGCGATATATACCCAAAGTATTGCTGGCTCTTGAGGAAGGTTGTTTCCTAATTTTCTGAGAAATCACCATACTGATATCCAAAGGGGCTGTACCAGCAATGCAGCAATGCAGAAGTGGTCCCCTTACCCCACATCCTCTCCAGCATAAGTTGTCATCAGTGTTTTTGATCTTGGCCATTCTTACAGATATAAGACGAAATCTCAGAGTTGTTTTGATTTGCATTTCTCTGATAACTAAAAATGTTGAACATTTCCTTAAGTGTCTTTCAGCCATTTTAGATTCCTCTGTTGAGAGTTCTCTATTTAGGTCTGTACCCCAATTATTTGTTCTTTTAATAACCAATTTCTAGAGTTCTTTGTATATTTTGGAGATCAGACATCTGTCTGATGTGGGGTTGGTGAAGATCTTTTCCCATTCTGTAGGCTGCTGTTTTGTCTTGTTGACCGTGTCCTTTGCTTTACAGAAACTTTGCAGTTTCAGGAGGTCCCATTTGTTAATTATTTCTCTCAGTGTCTGTGCTGCTGGGGTTCTATTTAGGAAGTGGTCTCCTGTGCCAATGCGTTCAAGTGTATTTCCCACTTCTCTCCTATGAGGGTCTGTGTGGTTGGCTTTATGTTGACATCTTTGGTCCATTTGGACTTGAGTTTTGTGCATGGTGATAGATATGGATCTATTCTCATTCTTCTGAATGTTGATATCCAGTTATGCCAGCACCATTTGTTGAATATGTTTTCTTTTTCCATTTTATATTTTTTGCATCTTTGTCAAATATCAGGTGTTCGTAGGCATGTGGATTGATAGCTGAGTCTTTGATTTGGTTCCATTGATCCCTCCTGTCTGTTTTTATGCCAGTACCAGGATGTTTTCAGTACTGTAGCTCTATAGTAGAGTTTTACGTCAGGGATTGTGATGCCTCCAGACGGTCCAGACGATATGTGATGCCTCATAAACACTTTTATGAGTTGTAGAAGTTCCTTGGTAGAATTTTTGGGGTCGCTTATGTAAACTATCATATCGTCAGCAAGCAGTGAGAGTTTGACTTTTTCTTTTCCAATTTGTATCCCCTTGATCTCCTTTTGTTGTCTTATTGCTCTAGCTAGGACCTCAAGAACCATATTGAGTAGATATTGAGAGAGTGTCCAACCTTGTCTTGTTGCTGATTTCAGAGGGATCACTGTGAATTTTTCTTTATTTAGTTTGATGTTGGCTGTTGGCTTGCTGTATATTGTCTTTATTATGTTTAAATATGTTCCTTGTATCCCTATTCTCTCCAAGACCTTTATCATGAAGGGATGTTGTATTTTGTTGAAGGCTTTTTCAGCATCTAATGAGATGATCATGTGGTTTTTATTTTTCAGTTTGTTTATATGACTGCTTACAATTGGCAGATTTTCGTATGTTGAACAATTCCTGCATCTCTGGGATGAAGATCACTTGATCGTGGTGGATGATGTTTCTGATGTGTTCTTGGATTCAATTTGCCAATATTTTATTGAGTATTTTTGTATCAATGTTCATGAATGAGACTGGTCTGTAATTCTATTTCTTAGTGATGTCTTTTTGTGGTTTGGGTATCAGAATAATTGTAGCCTCATAAAAAGAGTTTGGCAATGTTCCTTCTGTTTCTGTTGTGTGGAATAATTTGAGGAGTATTGGCATTAGTTGTTCTTTGAAAATCTTGTAGAATTCTGAGCTGAAACCATCTGATCCTGAACTTTTTTTGGGGGGGGGCTGGGAGACTTCTGATGACTATTTCCATCTCTTTAGGTCTATTTAATTTGCTTACCTCGTCTTGATTTAATTTTGGTAAGTGATATTTATTCAGAAAATTGCCCATTTCCTTTAAGTTTTCTAATTTTGTGGAGTACAGGTTTTCGAAATATGACCTAATGATTCTCTGGATGGGAAAGAAATTATTCTTAAGGGTAGGCCACATGACCACAGCAAATGACCAGCAGAAAATGAATGTCAATGTCATCTTTGGAGGTTCTCTGTCCAATAATGTCATATCATTGGGACTTTTTCTTTTTAATTTAGTTACACACACACAACATACACACACATATATATGTATAATCTTTTTGCCCCACATGCCTTTGGCATCTATTTAGAGTTAGAGTTTTGATAGGATTCCTGAGTGTGTGAAGGAGTGGGTCTCAATGTCTATATTTGTTTCTTGTGTCTTTTCATGGGCTCTTTTCCTTCTGCTTGTTTGTATTGCCCTATTCTGATGGGTTAGGATGTTTTTTAATCTTATTATTTTTAATTTTATTACTATCCCTTGGAAGTCTGTTTTCTAATGAGAGAGAGAAAGGGGGTGGGTCTGAATGGAAGAGGAGTTGAGGAAGAACTGGGAGGAGTAGGGAGAAGGGGAAATAATCAGGATACATTATGTGAGGGGAAAAATCTATTTCCAATAAAAGGGGGAAACGAAAAATGTAAAAGCAAAAAGCAAACTAAAAAAAAAAAAAGACACCAAACTACTTTAACAGGGGGGCAAGTATGGGTCTGGAGTTAAAGAAGAGATCACATAGGTGAAGCCTTCTCTGGATAGGGATGGATGGAAGGAATTTTTCTAGAAAGATGGAGGGGTAAAAATGAGCAAAGATAATTTAAAATAAAACAAAAAGATCAAAAATTTGTGTTTTCTGTGTATCTGTTCAGCCCCAAGCCCTTCGCAGTCAAAGCTTCTCCTCACAGCAGGCTCAGGGAAGGAGCTGCTCCGCTTTAGGGTGGAGGAACCGGAGACACAGGCAACTGAGTAATCGCCCAGGCAGGCTGCAGATCCGAACTACTTCACCGTGCCCCATGCCTGTGTGGGAGACAGAGAGTGGAGCGAGAGGAGTCCACTTGGCTGGGTGCAGGCCTCTTGGCTGAGGCTGGAGAACTGGGTGGTGCAACTAAAAATAGAAGCTGGGCCAGAGAATGAGGATTTCTGTGGGCCATGGTAGAATCTGAATTCTTTTTTCCTACAGAATCTTCCGGAGCTGGTCAGACGGCCAATTCCTGAGCTTTTATCTTCACCTACGAACCAGAAACTATGGATTCTAAAAGGATTTCCTCTTGACCAGTGATTCTCAACCTTCCTAATGCTGAGACCCTTTAATACAGTTCCTTGAGTTTTGGTGACCCCTAACCATAAAGTTATTTTTATTGCTACTTCATAACTGTAATTTTGCTACTGTTATGAACTGTAAATATCTGATATTCAAGATATCTGATATGGGACCCCCGGAAAAGAATAGTTTGACTCCCAAAGGGATTATAACCCCCAGGTTAAGAGCTACTGTTTTTTTGTCTCTTTCTTTCTTTCTTTCTTTCTTTCTTTCTTTCTTTCTTTCTTTCTTTTTTCTTTATCTGGTTTTGGTTTTTTTTGAGACAGAGCTTTGGAGCCTGTCCTGGAACTTGCTCTTATAGACCAGTTTGGACTCGAACTCACAGAGATCTGCCTGTCTCTCCCTTCCGCATGCTGGGATTAAAGACGTGTGCCGCCATTGCCCAGCGTAGCCATTGCTTTTGAACTTTTACACCCTCAAGGCTGAGGTAAGCCATACAGGTGCATACTTTGAAGTTAGGGAAGGTGAGCTACGGGCAAATTTATTTTCCAGAAAGTAATGAGTTGGAGATAGGGAGGCCTTAATACAGATGCTCAGTCCAGAGTTTCCTGTGCTGCTCAGCACAGGTGAGAGTCTCAGCCAGAGAAAGACCAGTGTGAGTCTTGAGCAGTGTGTGCCAACCCCACCTAAGAGTACAGGTCTGTCTAAAACTTCAGAATGCAGGCTTGTGTAGCTGTATCTAGTTAAGAGGAGGTCATAGTACATTAGGGTGAACCTAATGATGTCTTCGTGACAGAGACAAGGAAATTAAGATGGATACAGACCCCGGGAGACATAAAGGAAACGAGATCTGTGCCAAAGCAAAGCAAAATGAAATAAAAACTCTACAAAAAATACCACCGAGTTCCTTTTGTACTGCCCAACTACCCCTGGATCTGGGGACTGACCTGGGGTGTGGTTAATACACCCAGTGAATTGGAAGGGGGGTGTTTTGTTTTGGTGTGTGTGTGTGTGTGTGTGTGTACGTGCATGTGTTGCTTATTTTTGGTTTTCTTTTTGTGTATTGTTTTTTGAAAAAGAAAGAACCTAAAGTTGGATGGGTAGGGAGGTGAGGAGGAGCTATGAGGGATTGAAGAAGGGGAACTATCATTTAAATGTATTATATGAAAATATTTTTAGTTAAAAATGACAAAAGGAGCCATGTGACGGTGATGATGGGCGAGTTAGGGTAGTGCAGTCCTAAACCACAGAGTGCCACATGCACCTGCTTCTAGCACCATGCTGGGACTGGGGGACACTCTTCCCTTGGAGCCTCCAGGAGGCAGATTCATTTGAGGGTTTTGTCGTTGTTTTGTTTGTTTGGCCTTATAACTGTGAGAACAGATAAACCCCATGTGGTTTGTCCTCCAGATGTCCATAGGGTGCTGGGACCTTTGAGAAGGGGCAGCTCTGTGAGAGACTGCCAGGTCCCTGGAGGTGCTGTCCTCAGAGGGGACGGCGTTCTTCTGGAGTGAGTTCTCACAAGGACAAGGTGTTATAATAGCCGGAGCCTGGCCAGGTCTCTGTGGTTTCCTGTCTAGTCATGCTATCTCTTGCTGCCATGGGCACTCTGCCGTGATACCATCTACCACTGAGCCCTCACCAGAGGCCAAACCAATGGGGGTTATATTATCTTGGATGTTGAGCCTCCAAAACTGTAAGATCAACAAAGCGGTTTTGTTTTTGTTTTTCTTTTATAGAGTTACCTAGCCTCAGGAATTTCATTCAGCATGGACGACAACAACAGACTACCACAGTAAATTTCTGCTGTGTTACGTCATCTGGTTTGTGTTAATTTTCTGAGGAGACTCAGAATAATTAAGAAAAGCAATGCAGTTAGTTGTATGAAGAGGCAAGATGCTGAAGACCAAGAGATCAGACCAGGTAGAGAAGGTGTGAGCAATAATTATTCAGAAGCATAGAGTCGTGTGGTCAGTGATAAGGATGAACATCAACAGGACATAGGTTTGGATGAAGAAGACTGAAGCTTATTCAAACTTTGGCACCTACCTATAATAAGACTGTTTTCTCAACTTGAAAGTAGGGACAATCTGGTCAGCCATAGAGTATGTATTAAACAGATTGAATTGGCATACTTTAAGAAAATCTGTTCTTTTCCAAACATGGAAATTAAAAATGAAATCCAGAAAAACTTGTCTAACAAGCAGCCCCAAGCCATAATCACAACCTTAACCCACAGAGAGCCCACCCCGCAGGCTGGCGACGGAACGAAGCTCGTGTTCAGCCTCCTTCTCCTGGTATCAGCGCCAAGGATGAGCTGAGCTGGGAAGGAATGCACGAAGGCCCAACAGAGCTTGGCCTCTGGTCAGAGAGGAGTCTGCCTGGCACCAGCATCTCCTACCGTGGTTAGCAGCTTCTCCAACAGTGTGTCTGTGGAGTCTACCTCCGCAGGGCTGGCTGGGCAGGGTAGATCAGCAAAGTCATAAAAGCCTGCTGAGATTTGCCAGAGTCTGGGAGTATTGATAGCTGTGAAGAGCCAGTCCCGAATTGGGAAAGTTGGGGGAAGGGTAGCAAGTCCGGGTGGTTGATGAAATGCAGACTTCCTAGTCATATTCAAATGTAAGACAACTGAGAATTAATATTTGAAGAAGCGTTGGAAAGGACATCCTTATATTAAAGCATTATTCATTGTTGAACTGAAATTTGAATTTGACTGGTGCTGTTTATTCAAATTTGCTAGGTCCGGTGACCTTGGGATCCTTCAGGTCAATGAAGGTTAATTTTGGAGCCAAGTCAGAAAGCAAAGTCCCTGAAGAAGCCCAAGGGCCAGAACTTTGCCTCATTCTCTGAGGGTATGTTTCCTTGGTCCAATTTACACAAGTACTTGGCTTGAACCTGGCGCCGCCTCCACCCGTCTGCAAGTCCAACCTTGAAAACTATTGCACATCGTCTTCCTCTATGCATATGAACGAGTCTCCTTGTTTCTGGTCCCCGAGTTTCTCACTGTAGAACTGGGCTAAAGCTTCGATTCTCCTGAACTTGCCTGCTCTGGGCTGACTGACTCCACGTCAACCTCGAGAGAGCTTCCCTCCAGTTAGAAGGGTACACTTGGCTTGAGTGAAGCGGTGAGACGAAATCACTGGTACTCAGGGAAAGGGAGAAACTAGGGCTATTCTCAGCAGCAATTCCAAGCATGTATGTGAGTTGAGTATGAGCTAATACATAAGCCCCTGGATGTTCCAATCTCCCAAAGTTAAGGTCCTCTGGAGTTTATAAATCCTGCAATGACTTGTTAAAAATCCTGATGATTGGATCTTATAGTGCAATATTTTAGTATTCAAAGACTAAAAATGACTCAAAATGTATCCTGTGACCGAGTTAGCCTCGTCTATGGAACATGAGCCTCTTTGAGCCCATGACAGAGCCAGCTCCGTAAGTATGTAATGGGTTGCAACATGCACAGGACCCTGAACTTAGAAGAACCCTACAATTGGTTGAATGCTATGCTGCCACCATCTTGAAACTCCTGATACCTTCTGAACCAGAGGCCTAGAATTTGGACACCTGGCTCTGTAAATTCTGTCCCCGGCACTGTCCTGAGGGGATAGAATGTGCCTAAGATAGGAGTATAGCACACTTCAATGCCGGCCTCGACAACCTTTGTGACCGGGTGACACTGGGAAGCGGTGCCATTTGAGAAATCTGGTCACCCAGTCAGGCATGTGGACACCTGGAAGACTGCTCATCCCAGATGCTGACAGAGAGCCACACATAAGGCCCATCAGGCCCAGGACAGTCAGCGTATCCAGAGAGATATGTGTTTGCACAGATACGTAAACACAGCACAAAGTTCAGAGACCTTTGGAGCCTTTTGGCCTTGACCACAAACTGGGCCACCCTTTTCAATCCCACAGTGAGCAGTGTCTCCCTCACCCACCTCCCCATCAACCTATTGTGGGTGGGTCCTTGCCCAAACATGGGCTTGGTTAATGGGCACAGGGAAGCCCCGGGATTCCATCAGGGTTCAGGGAATCCCAATCAGAAGGTGTCCCCGGGTTTATCTACTCTGCTTGCTCGGCATTCTTTTCCTTCTTTGGTCTTCCTGCTCAATGCTCCCCTCACCACACACTCTGGGCCCATCCCCTTCCAGCCCCCAAACCCCAACACATCTGGATTCCCACAGCCTCGTAGCTGAGTCGAGCAGAGGTCAGGGAGGGAATGGCCTTTCCCACCCTTTTTTGTCCTAGTCCAGTGGCCTGGCCTAACATCTTTGCTATCTTAGGCCATAGGCACTAGGGACCAGCTGTCAAGCCAAGAAGCCAATGGGAAATTCAGCAACGCCCGCTTTCTGTTTATTTCTAATGGGAAGTCAAGAATAACCCCGGAGCGCAGGTTGTGTTTCCAGCTGTGCTTCCAGCCCTGTGCCCTGCTGGCTTCCACCTCCTCTGCCATTGGCTGTGGCTGGCTGGAGAACAGCTACGGAGGAGCCCAAGTCGTGCTTGGCTTGATGCCTGCTCGTCTCCGTTTGTATTCCTAGCTTGGCTACCGTCAAGCACCCAGCACCCACATCCTCCAGGGGACCTTCAGGAAATATGTGACGGGACTCAGAGATGTAATTCCAGGTGGGACCTGGAAGCAGCGCTAACGGGTCGGGGTTGATGGTTGGGTCCCAACACCCCAGGGACAACAGGGTCCACTTTGAGATACCAGACTGCAGTTTGAGAAGAACATATTTATTAACAGTCACCATGTTATGATTAACATCTGATGTCTCCGTGAAGGCAGTGCCGTGCGGGGTGAGGATCACAGACCTGGGCCAGACCACCTGGACTTGAACCCCTCATTCTGACACCTGGTAACTCTGTGACTATGAGGACTAACTAAGTCATACTTAATGCTTAGCACACAGCAAACAATAACAGGTGAAACTGTTATCATATTTTTAAATGCGGTCCTCAGTACAACACACGAAGGCAATGTTTCTCAGCCTGAGTCACGACCCCTTTGAGGGTCAAATGATACTCTCACAGGGGTCACATATCAGCTATCCTGGACATCAGATGTTTACATTATGATTCATACCAGTAGCAAAATTAGTTATGAAGCAACAATGAAATAATGTTACGGTTGGGGTTTGCCACAACATGAGGAAGTGTATTAAAGGGTCTCAGCATCAGGAAGGTTGAGAACCACTGCTCTCAGGGATGCACACGGGCAGATCTTAAAACTAACCTGTTGAGGGGACCCAGATGTTAAATGACAGAGTCCAGTTTGAATGAAAGCCCACGCATCTGCCCCACATCACTCCGTTACGCCATGGTCGAGGGGGAGACGGGAGAAGGGCCCGAGTCAGCATCTCTGCCGGCATCTCCAAGCCCGAAGATGTCCTTTCAGTTTCCCCTGGGCACTAATGGTGAGGATGTGGCTGATGCAGGGGAGATGTCTCTCTAGGACAGCAGTGTGGCAGCCTGATTTAGCAACGGAAAAAACTAGAGAGACATACTTGCTGGGTTTATCGACACTTCCTCTGTCATTCACTGGGCTCTTCTGAGAGAAACTCAGCAGAGTGGCCTAAGACCAGGTAGCCTCTAGGAAGAAAACTGAGGCAGTACTTTTAGGCTGTAAAATGGGCTTTTGCTAATGGCTTCTGATAATTCCCCCAAATCTCAGTTAAGTGTTCCTTGTGTGGGCTGTGATTGAAACCAATACTCCTGGGGGACCTGGCTTTTCTTCCCTCCATCTGCTAGGTTCTGTCGTCTCCAGTTCACATGAGCATCTGGGTCTATTCCAAATGGAATCCACACCTGTGAGAGGCAGTTTATCATCCACACGGCTTCCCTGCCTTTGTCCTCTCCTAAGCTAAATCGGTCGGAGCATCGCTAGGTCTCTTGCGTTTAAACCCTGACAGGAACTCTTGATAGATTCCTGCTGAAGTACATTGTTTTACATGTTGAAACAGGGAATTTTTGTAAGCCCACTATTTAGAAAACAAACAAATAAAACCCGCATACAACTATTTCAGAAATGCTACCCCACAGAAAAGAAACTCTCTTGCCAAAATGCCACCATATAAAGAAAGTGATTGAAGGGACACAGTGAAATGCCACCTCCTTCATACCGAGCCTTGGAAAGAAAATGAAGAGTCTGTCTAACTTCACAAACCTCTTTTCTAACCATTCATCGCTTTTTAAACATAGAGCAAATTTTATTAAATCATATAATGTTACATTTCCTTATATAATACTAATAAAGTTACTTAATCACTTTTGGTATTAAAATTATTTTAGGAGGGCTGGGGAGATAGTAAAATTCTTACTGTGCGGGCTGAGGACCTAAATCCAACTCTCAGAACACACGTTAAAATGCTGAGTGTAGTAACACCCAGTTGTAGCCCCAGCAGTTGGAAGAGATGGGGGGATCCTGAGGGCTTGTTGACTACCCTGTCTCATCTACTTTGTGATCTCCATGGCAGGGAAATACCCTGCTTCAAAAACCAAGGTAAATGGCTCTGAGAATGACACCCAAGGTGCCATCTGGACTTCGTGGATGTGTACACATACATGCACCCACCCCCACATATGAACACACACAGATAACATTTAGGATAGTGATAAATTGAAAAACAGTCAAGGGATATTTAGACTGGCTATAGAAGACCCATGTTCTTGAGTACTAGGTTCACTATCTCTGGGTAAAAGAAAATAAATAGCTTCAGTACTCATTGGCTGAAAGCTGCAATAGCATTCTCTTCTCTCTCATGGTGTCTGCGGTCAGGAATTCAGTTCTGGCTCTTGAGGGTGACAAAACACATCAGCTAGAATTGCTGTCGCCTGAAGCTTAGAGTCCAGCATTCCCAAGAGGGTTTGCTCACTTGATGGGCAGGCTGGTGCTGACTGATGTCAGGAATTCCCAGCTCATCTCTAAATCTGCCTCTCCATGGACTGCTTGCATATCCTCAAAGCAGAGGGTTGCCATCCCCCGGATGATCTGACAGACAAGCCACAAGGCCATTAGTCATCCTCCTCGCCCCTCCTCCCTGCCATGCTGCTATGGTTCCAGGTGTGACTCAGTGTGGGAGGAGAGGGCTTAGAACATGGCTAGAATGCAAAAAAAAAAAAACAGCGGCGGCCTCCTCCGAGGCCCTAAAACTAGCTCATTTCAGGATGGTTTCTGCTCCGCTTTGACTATGTCCTCCAAAGAGTCACCTGTCGGTGAGCTGCGGATGGCGCTCAGTGGCAGAGCCTGCCTGCTCTCGCCTGACAAGAGCCTGGGTTCCTGTGCTGGAAACACAATTTACATATTCACATATTAATGCTATTTGGAGGTGCAGGTGGAGTCTTTGAGAAGTAGTTAAGGGTAGGCTACAGAGAGAGCCTCGGTGGCTTTATGAGAAGACACATAGGCTTACTGAGCTGTCTTGCCAGGTGATGCCCCTGCCACGCTATCAGTAACAGTAAGGCTGTCACTAGGTGCTGCAAGCAAGTCAGAGCCGTGCTCTTGGAACACCCAGTCTTAACGGCCGTAAGTCAAATAAACTGTCATATTGTTGTTTGTAATTTAGTCTTGAGATTAGCAAGGCTGACCTTGAATTTGTGATCCTCCTGTCTTGGCATCTGCAGTGCTGGGATGGCAGATGGGCACCGTCTTATCCTTGGGCATCTTCTACTCACTGTAAATTATCTGGGTTGAGTTGCTGGTATAACACAGAATGGATGAAGACATTGTTTTCTCTTCTTCTCTTTGCTATGATTATATATTTCAGCTAACACTTGAGGTGACCCTCTATCACAGTGGAAGTCCAGGCAGCACTTCAGGCAGAAATTTGAAGGCAGGTCTACTTGCCATTTTACACAACATTACTTCCAGTCCAGGAACTCACTTCATGGTCAAATAAATACAGCAGAAGTCAAGGACATTCCTGACTCACTGGCTGGCTAATACTCAGCTAACTGGGTTATATAGCCGGGGACCGCCATCCAGGGGAAAGGTACCATATATAGTGGGCCAGGCCCTGCTACATCAATTATTAACAAAATAATCCTCCACACACATGCCAGCAGGTTGCTCTTACCTAGGCCACTCCTCAATTGAGACCATCCGCTCAGATAACTTCAGGCTGCGTCAGCCAAGTTGACAGTTGAAACAACACAGAATATCTCCTGCAACCTTGCAGTGTGTGTCAAGTATTCCATACTTATTTTCCCATAATTCCCAACACCATCTATCTCTCACTGAAGGCTCCCTCTCAGTCACTAACACTGAGAAATTCAGAGTCCCGTAGCGCTACCGTGATCGCTTCTCCCAATCCCAAACACCTCTTGAGCTCCTCTGCTAACAGGACCAGCAAGTGTGTTCCTCTCCATTACAAGACTGTGGACACCCAGAAGATAAGAACTACATCTTAGTTTTGAGCATTCACTGCACCCAGAATAAAGCTTGCTGGATAGCAGTATCCCTGGATACTGCATGAGATGGCTCACTTTCGGCCTTTGGGTTCCAGCTTTCTTGTGTGTATTTACTGGGTGGTTTTAGGCTACTTGTCACTTTATTTTTCCCGTAGCAGAGCATGGGACAACAGCAGCGTCTCTTCACTTTCCCAGAAGTGCTACCTTCTGCTCTGGAGTGCCGGGAACACTGTGGGAAGCCAGGACACCTATACCAATAGGAGACCCCTGAAGACGGGGTGAAACAGACAGTCAGGTTCAAGGGTTCACGAGTACCTCCGAGTTATGTTTCTGAAGGGAAAATCGCCATGGCAGTCCAAGACAAACCCTCTCTCACTCCTTTGCTTGAAAACCCCACTGGCTCAGCAGAGTGAGATTCAGCTGCTCCTGTCTGCATTCGGTCTACACACAGAGCTCCTGACAACCACAGCTCTGCTGAACCCTGCCCCGGGGCTTTCTTCTCTTATCAGTGGTAATTATGTACTTTCGTGGGGACTTGCCAAGCAAAATCTAGACTGGTGCGCCCTCGAGATTCCCCCAAACTGAGCTCAGGTTCTCCTCCAAAGTAGCATCAGACCAAGCGTGAACTGTTACCAAGGTTGTATTTCCAAGACGCTCAGAAGGAAAGCTACCACCACACCGTTACCATGGGGAAGGCTTCTTATGCCGCACATTTCTTCCTAAAATAGTTAATCCTGGAGAGAACGGGAGCCAGGCAAATTAATAATGTCTCCTTGGAGCTTTATTTGATGTACTAAGTCACATGGCAGAGAAAGATCACACAAGGGAAGTTCTGGAGGCTGCCATTTTAGATCAGTGGACTCGAAACCCACCTGAAGACCAATGGCCTTACAAATAGCCCCCAGCGCAGCCTCAGGTTTAAGTGTCCCAGCTCTGTCTTGAGGTCTTGAGCTTCTGAGGCAAGAGATCCATAAAATAAACTCCTTTGCCCCTGCCCCATAAGCCTTCTTCACTGCACCTTTATGGGAAAGCGCTCTTACCACACGGCTTTCCCTCTGGGCACTTGACTACTTTGGCTCAAGCAGATGGTGTTTTCCCAGGTTGAGTCCTTTGTGTAGGAAATGATGTGGGATTTTGCTGAGAGTGCTCATTCAAACAGACAACCCGCTTTCCCCAAGTTACCCTGAGGTACACTGACCTCATTATTTGCTCTCATGCGGGCAGATATTTACTTAGTGTGCCTCTTTCTATAAAGACTCCCCATTGGCCCATGCGCCTGTCATCTCTCTGTCTACACTATGCTGTGTACTTTGCGACGGGAGAATTAAAACTTAATAGCGTCAGGAATACAACGTCACGTAAAAAGAGCACCTAAGACAGGCTGGGGTGGTGGGGAGTCGTGGGTGACAGATGGGACAGGAAAGGTGGTGAGAAAAGACAGCTTATAGCCTGAAGGCCTGAAGGCGAGGGACAACAACGGCCTCCACCATCCGTACTGTATGTGACAGTTACCTGAGTTTTCCCTTGACTTTTACAAGGATATTAGCTCCATCTTCTAGATTTAAAAAGTCAAGACTCAGGGCATGAGGTTGGTCATATTAAAACTTAGCAGCAAAATCATTTTCTCCTGTTAGCACCCCTTCCCAGTGTCAGCCCAGGTAAGGTGATCAGTTGGTGGGGTGTCCTTGGGGAGGACACATTCTAATGGGGTTTTGGTTACAAAACTACCTCAAGGGCTCCTGCCTTGGGAAGGAGCCTTCTATACCGCTAATAGGTGAACTCGAGGGAGGAGCTGAGGAGAGTGCCTTTGTGGTTACTGAGAGACCAATGTTCTGAAAGAGGACCTGGATTCAGTTCCCAGCACCCACATGGTGGATCACAACCATGTGTGACTCCTGTTTCAGGTGACCAGAGGCACTCTTCGGATCTCCCTGGGTACCTGACACGCATGTGGTGCACATACATACACGCAAGCAAAACAGTTACAGGCATAAAACAAATATTATTAGCAAGGGGGATCTAAGAGTGTCCTTGGGCCTTTCCGGTGACACACACAGAAACCACAGCAGCATTCTGGGGCTGTAAAGAGCCCCCCATGAGGCAGCCTGAAGCAGCCTGGGCCTTCCCTGTAGTCTCCTTCTGGGACACCCCACATAAAACCTTACTTTCCCCAACTGCATTGTTATCATAAATAGGCCAGTAGAAACCCCTGTCCTGCCTTCCCTGCATCACTCACTACACCCCCTCATTGACACGGTCTGTTACCTTGGCCAAGCATCCTGCAATGCATTTCCTACCTTCCCTCAAGGAAACCTCAGAATCAAGCTGCCATGCTGTCAGAAGGAAAGGAAAAAAATGCAAATGAACAACTTTGCCCTAACTTCAGTTTCTATTTCCTCTTCAGGGCCTTGCCTAGTTTTACCATGAGCTTGGCCAAGACTCAAAGGCATTTAACCTAATTGTCTCCAGCAGCCTTAGCTGGAAATCAGGCACATACATGCCTGCCCTACCCAGTAGGTATACCCTTATTTGGATGCTGGGATTGCTGTGGGTCAGCAGTGCACAAACAAACCGACCACTCTCAGTAAACGAGGGGTGAAAAGTCACCTGGGCAGAGCCCACCATGCAGAGCAGAAGCCGGTCCTCTGAGCTGGGTCTGTCATGAAACTGCTAGGGGAAGGGGAGAAGGGAAAGGGGGACACTGCTAGCTTAGTAGCGCAGAAGGGAGCTGCCATTCATGTCAGCCTCTGCCAGTCTCCGAGGACATGGATAATTTCACCTTCAACAAACAAGCAGAGCCCTCGTCAGCAGCATCTGTGAGGAGAGCAGGGTGGGCCACCGATAGCTTGCTTCAAGAATGGCTTTGTCCTATGCTCCCATGGCCATACTGATACTACCAAGTATTAGATTGTTTTTAACTAAAATGCTTTACGCAGATTAAAGGTAGGGCGATCGAGGGTTGAGGAGAGAGCTTAGTCTGTAAAACTACGTCTGCAAAACCCTCAGAACCCACATCAAACAACAAAACAAACCAACAAAACTGGGTATGGTTGTACATGCTTGTCATTCCACCATAGGGAAACAGTCTGGTGGATCCCTAGAATTCATTGGCCAGCCTGCCTAGCCTACTTCAGACCAAAAGTTGATAGACCAAAAGATGATAGACAGGCAGTCAATGAAAAATGACATCCCAAAACTATTGGGTAGCATACACACACATACACAGGTGGGTGACTGGCTTGAACATCTCTTTCCGACCCGCTCACCATCTTTTTTGGCTGTCAGGTATCTCTTGTTATTCGTTTGGCAGAAGAAAGTACCCCAGACTTTCAGGCATTGATAACCGCATTGGTAATGGCGGTGGGGTATCTCCTGTCTTATCCCACTTATTTGGTGGCTTCCCTATCTGAAAGGTAAGTCTCTTAAACTTTACTCACGGACATGGACCTGGGGGAGGTGATAATACAAACAGAAGTACTTAGAATTCTCCAGCTTTTATTAACTCATATGCAGTACCGGTGAGTCTAACTGTTAGACATCTTTGGCATGAAGGGGACTGCGATTCAGACAAAGATCTGATGCTTTTCTTGGGCTCTGCCTAGGGAGGGCAGCTGATTGCACACCAGCTGCTGGACTTGCAAGCATGTGGAATGGGAAGACGCTGAGAACATCCAGTTTTCAGAGTTTTCTAGGCTGGTACAGAAGAGAGCTGGCATCTGCAGACACTAAAATACCTGGACCGGATGCCTTGTTCATCCGGGGTCTGGTAAAGATGCACCAGGCTGAGGTGCTTCAAGGTTGGGCTCACGTCAAGTCTCCAGCCTCCGTCATGTCTCCGCCCTTCCCGGGAGTCTTACAGGGAACAGGGAACGTTTGCAAACACTAGAACCGAAGCTGAGGCTTTCTATGTCCTTAATCCCTAAAGAAGCAAATTCATAGGGAGTATAGGACCTTGAAAGGAACACTAATACCTTCTGCTGAACAGAGCAGCTTCGTCAGAGTAACAGACAGGGAGAGGCCATTGCTAAATTTGTTTTCCCTGCAGCCCGTGGGCACATTTAGAGAACACGGAGTTGGCCCGGCACGCACTCACGGTGCTCCAGGCTCAAACACTTGTGCCCACACCCTCCCGTTCTTGCCACTCCTTAGTTTCGACTTTCTTTTCCTTTGTTCCTCCACAGTCAAACTTCTTGGAAGAGTCTATCCTCTGTCTTCACTAACACAGCTCCACGCTTCTGAGAGCCCTCACTTGACCTTGCAAATGACCCCCCAGGCCACTGGCCACCTCACAATGGCTGTTAAATCTTGCTCAATGTGTCCTCTTCCTTTATACTCTTCTGAATTTTCTGTTTTCATAGAGTTCACTGACTCTATCCCTTATAATATTTCCCTCAGGATTCTTGCCTTCATCTTCTTTGTTTTTCTCTTTATGTATTCAGAGAACTTTTGCTATTTATGGTGGACCAATCCCTCCAGAAAGCCCCCAGTTGAATAATTCTCTTCCTTAAGACCTTAGGTGGGAATCAAAGATCATCTAGGTACTGACTTTCCAGCTTCCCTTGCAGCGAGTACACACATCCAACACCGTTTCTGACCATCAGGTTTGAAACATACTTTTGAATAGAGAGACAGACCCAAAACCATATACATTGGCAGGCTCCATTCTATGAGAGTGGCTTCTGATGAGACATTCTGCTATGTTTAGGTTCTAGATTTACTACTCAGCAGCACAGGCTGTCTGTGTCCAGCATTACAGTGGTTATCCTAAGGGTAACCCTCAACTTGAGACCCTTCTCTTACCTTCCTTTTTTAAAGTAATACCATTACGTCATCGTATCCACAACCTTTTGTATCATCTTCACCCCATGTGGTTGACCAAAGCTCCTAACTATCTTTTGACATTGTCTCCTCCATGCCCCATAGCACAAAATTCCTTTCGGATTTCATTAGCATCACCTGCACTATTGGAGCAGCTTATTAGTGAGTTTCTTGACTTCTTGCCTTTCTCTCTCAATCTGATTTACACTGCTCCTAGAACTGCCTTTCCAAAATATGAATTGGACCCTACAGTTCTCTGTTTAAAACCTTTCTGAACTTTCCCATTGACTTCAGGATAAAATCTAAACCTTTAACATGACGCTGTGCCACCACCTTACACATGACACTTTGCCTTAATTTCTAGACCTTTGACCACTATGATCTCCAGCCTTTTCATCCTGACAGTAGTGTTTGCTTTCCCACCAAGTGCCTGTGGTTCTGACTGAGACCAAAGACTGGGAGATACTCACCCCAGAGGATGGAAATGTCTGCCTCCCTGAACCCTGTGTCCAGTGTCTCTAGACCCCTAAATGCATCCTTTCCTGTTTCCCTTCTGTGTCTGCTGTGTTGCTAGCCACAAACGAGGGGAAATGAAGAAAGATTTATTTTTATTTTGGTTCCTAGTTTCAGAGGGTTTAATGGACGGTCCTGTGGTCCATACTCAAGGACAGAACATCGTGGTGATGGGGAAATTAGTGGCAGAAGAGCCTCTTCACCTTGTAGTGGGTGGGAAACTGAGAAATCAGCAACAGGAAAGGGGTGTGGAAAAAAACAGAGTTCCCCAAAGATATGTCCCTAGTGATCAGCTTTCTCCCTCTAGGCAACTGCCTTCCAATAACCCATGAAAATTTGAATCTATTATAGGCAAAGCCTTACATTAAGCCAGAGTCCTAGTGATAGGATCCTCCCCAGAAACACCCACCCAGACATGCCCAGAGGTGTGATTTCCTGTCTCTTAGGTTTTTTTGTGCTGACTGATTTTTTTTTTTGTCAACTTGACACAAGGTAGAGTTATCTGGAAAGAGGAACCTCTGTTGAGAAACTGCTCCTTCCAGATTGCCTTTGTGAAAATCCGTGGGGTTGTTTTCTTGATTGACGATTGACGGAAGAGCACAGCCACCCCTAGGCAGGTAGTTCCATGTTGTACAAGAAAGCAAGCTGAATAAGACGTGAGGATCAAGCCAGTAAGCAGTGTCTCTCCATGGCTTCTGATTCCGTTCTTGCTTCCAGGTTCCTGCATGGAGTTCCTGCCCTGACTTCCCTCAGTAACAGAGTATGACCTGAGAGTCATAACATAAAATAAACCCCTTCTTCCCCAAGTGCTTTTAGTCATGGTATTTTAGAACAGCAATAGAAACTCTAAGACAATAATGTAATCCAATCAAGTTGACAGGAGTAACCATCCAAGTTTCCTAACACATTTATTTATTTATTTAACAAGCATTAACTGAATTCACTCGGTGCTATGCAACAAGCCGGTAATGGCGTTGAGCAGTCGGCACAGACCCACATGACTGCAGCCAGCCTACTTACCTGGGCTTCTACCCTGTGTTCTGAAATCAAGTTCCCAGAACCTCACCAACCCACTGAGAGTCTCCCACCTCCCTTATTCCCCATTCTCCTGTCTTCCCCCACCTGTCAATCTCCGGCTAGACGAGAGAAGCCCTGCTTTGTGGTGTTCGCACATTTCCATGGTGAAATACCTCACTACGGCTCACTTCACTGCTGACATAATGGCGCCCAATGTACACTGGAGACAGTGGCACAGTGGATTCCCCAGGAGCCTGTAGGAGCCAGGACTAGCACACCATGGTCCTCATTCTTTGTGTCTGTTAGTGCCGGGTCCAGTCACTCCCAGATTAATTCCTTTTATCCAGCTTTATTCTTCATGCTTGACCATGTGTGTTCTTCCTTCTACATCTTTTCTCTAGGGTTCTCTTTTTACCATGTTAGTGTGTGTGTGTGTGTGTGTGTGTGTGTGTATGCGTGTGTGCGTGCGTGTGCATGTATGTGTGTGCATGCGTGTGTATGTGTGTGTTGGTGTTGGTTTCTTGTGGCTCCTGTAACAGGAGTCTTTGATGATTCCTCAGCCATCAATAATCCTAGCTTCCTGGTGACAACCTTTTGACCCATAGTAAGTGGCAGTTTATTTTTCCAAAGAAAAACAGACATGTAACATGTAATTATTTTGAGGGTCAGATAACTTGCTAGATATTCATGTGATGATATACCATGCAGTAAGCTGGTCTGTGTGGAAGGAGAAGGTGGTCTAGATCCTTTATCAGAACAGTTCTGTGGAATATAGAGAAAAGAAAGACAACTATTCCATGGAAAATGTGGATTGTTGCTAATAAATTGTATTAGGGGCATATCTGCCCCAGAATCATCTGCAATGATCTTACAGAACACTCTGTATGACGGTTCAGCATCACATGGTCTACAACCATATTCTTGCCTGAGTGATATTGCTGTGACTGAAGCTGGCTGATACGGCGTCTGTGCACCTATCTCAGCCCATAGCTAGGTTCTGGGGGAGGAAAGACAGAAACTTTCTTATGTCTCCTTTACTACCCACAAAATCAAGGAAGTGCTAGGCATAGGAAGGTGCAAGATCAAAGTCTGAGTGAACACTCATGTGTCCAGTTACCCTTCTTAAAATGCTCAAATTAAGCCTAGACTTACCAAATGATTCAGGTTAACTACAAAGCATTTTGCATGCCTTAAAATAATTTAATGAGTCCTTCAACAAAAAAGTGTGTGTGTGTGTGTGTGTGTGTGTGTGTGTGTGTGTGTGTGTGAGTGTGTGTGTGTGTGTGTGTGTATTTATTTTGTGTGTAGGGGGCATACACCCCACATGCTTGTGGAGGTCAAAAGATGACTTGTGGGACTCAGTTCTCTCCTCCCACTGAGTGCATCTCAGGGATGAACTCATCTTACCAGACTGGTAGCAAGTGCATTCACTCGAGGAGCCGTCTTTGCTGTCTTTGAGTGTGGTAATTCTGTACTGATCTCTCACTGGGACTCCCTCTATAAAGGGTTATGTTTGGCTTTAATTCTGGCCAATGTTTCTTCACAGTTCTTATTACCCTTCCCTCACTGCCACTGTATTTGTAAAAACATAAAAGTAAAAGGAAACATTCTATGAATGCAATATTCAAAGTGGATATTTCAACAGACAGAAGGAAAAAAAAATCTAAAATCATATCAGCAATTACTTGGAAATTAAGTGGTACAAGTTGGTCCAACTTGAAGAAATTCCAATTTCTAGAAACTCACATTAGCAAAAATTGAAATTAAGACGTGAATTTTCACAGGAGATGTTTGCTAGGAAATTATCCATCTTCACATCACTCCTAAATTAGTTTGAAATCAAACGTTGGGTTTATAGATGCCCGACTTTCACTCAGAAGAGGAACACAAGATTATGCTAATCACCCTGCACCTGCACTACTTCCACAAAACTCTGTGCTTGCTGCTTACTTTCTCTGTGAGTAATTTGCCCAAAGCTCTTGATCCCACCCTCTCCCCTTTCTTGCTCTATTTGAAATGTCTCAGCTTAAAGGTACGTGATAAATGCGGGTTTTCTTATCTTAACACAGGGCACCAGAATTGGTCTCAGTTGAAGGAATTTGTACTCTAATTGAGTAAAGATTATTCTTTCAACTCCCCTTTGATATTTGGCATTGGACCAAGGAGTCTAAAATTAGCTGACTTCAGCATCCAGGTGCGGGCTAAGTGGGAGCAATTCCATTTGCCCCAGGAAGTCACCAGCGTTGTTGAAACAGTTTAAGCAGGATTCTGGTTAAACTGCTGGCAGAGCCACCCCTTTTGGCAGAGAATGGAAAGTCGCCACCCTGAGGAGCTGATGGGGACCACTGAGGACATCACTTAAGCAAGCACTCTCTGTCTCACGGCTCAGATTGGGATGAGGGACCTTCCCAAGCCTTGCCCTGCACTGACAAAACAGGCTCTCTTGTCCTGTTCACCCCCGAAAGGCATTTTGGGGACCAGATAAGCATCATTGTTTCCATCATCACTATGGTGGTTTCCAAACATGTCTACATAGTCTTTAACACTCCTTCCACCCACGTGTGTCAAGCTTAGGGACTCGTTCGCCGCCAGTGCAGCACAGCAAACTTCCCAGGCTAGGTTGAAAAGGTGACTCACCTGCCCCTGGTTCTCTTAGGATACTCACTGTGGAAGAACTCAGATGTCACGTCCGAAGTCTCGGTTCTCTGAGACTGCCATGTTATGGGGAAGCCACAGAAAGAGGCCTAAGTAGGCGCACGCATATACTTTCTGGCTAACGTGTGCTATGTGTGATGTGGCGGTGGTCACTGAAGCAGTCACACTGGGTGATGGCAATCACAACAATGTAAGAATATGGTCAAAATAACAAACTTAACCTGGGTGAGGCACAGCGGCCAGAACTACAGACTTCCCTTGCTTTTTCCTGAGTCATCAACTGAAGCCTGGGGGCCGATGGCTCACCCTCATCCCATAGAGCTTGGTATGGCGCTGACCCAGAGCTGAAGCCCATGTCTGGTCACACGTAAAGTTCCAGGGTGGAGCCAAGCTACTCATTTTATGACCACCAGGAATCACAGGAGAGGAAGTGAAGAGATCCAAAGACAAGATAAACCATTTTAGGAGCTCCACCATGGTGTCCTGCTTCACCACAGCCCAGGGATGATGAAGTCAGGCTACCAAGGATGAGACCTTCTGAAAGCACAGTCGGATTCAACCCTCTCGCTTCTTAATTGTTGCAGGTGTTTTGCTATAGCAGTAAAGAGCTGACTGGCATAAGTAGGCTCAGGTCCCTCTAAAGGACCTTTGAAGTGGTTTTTAGGAGAAGAAATAGCCCAGAGTCATCTTGCTCTAAACCCATAGCCCATGAGTGAGAGACCTGAGGCTCAAGTCCGGGTCTTCTGTTTGCACGCTGTGCTCCTCATGATATGCTCCAGTTGGGAGGAGCAAAGATGCAGCGACGTGTTCAGTGTTGGCATCTAAAGGGAACGTGAGCAGCCCCACACTATCGGGCAGGATGTCTCACGGTTCACAGAGTTTGCTTCTTTGCCGTGGAGATGCACTAGCTTTTCCTTGGCCCATCCTCTTGGGATCCAGCAAGGCAGTGTCCTGCAGAATTTCTTCTGCTTTGGGTACACTGACACCACCACCCTTTACACATGCCTGTGACTACTCCAATCTTGACAGACAGGGACAACTCCATTTGGAACTTTAATAGGCAACCCAGCCAGGTGTGGCGGCAGACACTTATCCCAGACCTGGGCAGGCTGAGAAAGGAGGATTGAAAGTTTAATGCTCCCCTAGGCTACATAGGGATGCCTTGTTACAAGCAAACAAAAACTCAGAAAAGCATAAGCCCAAGGCAGTGACTGCTGAGATCCCCTAGCTCTAAATGCCCATGGTGAGGATACCAGAGCTCCCAGTGCCCACCATGTAGGTGGTGAGGTTGACATCTGGGGCTTAAATCAGGAATTTTTCTAAAGAAGAAAAGAGAAGAAATGCCTTCACACCTGTCCTCACCTGCACACACACACACACACACACACACACACACACACACACCCCTAAGTCAGGCATCAATTCTAGTGAGACCGCAGTGTGCAAATTGACCACAGTCCCTGCAGCGCTCACCATGCGCCATTTAAAGGACTTGCCACCTTGCAACAAAAGTGTCTCACATCCCAGTGCTAACTGAAAGCCAACTCGAATGGCCGCTTTAGAATGAACTGCAGTCCCGCAGTCCGGACAGGAAACTCTGGCCTTGGTAATGCTGGTCTTGTGCAAACTTGGAAGGCTGGGCGGAATTCTGCCCTGCGCTTGTAGAGGTTTGCAGAACTGCTCAGTCAGCCTTCCTTGAAAAACAACCAGCATCCTACTGTATTCCCCCAGCGCTGGTCTTGTCAGCACAGGGACCAGGGAAACTGAATCTAACTCTCGGGCACAATAGTCAGATAACAGGCGGTGAAAATGTGGTTATTACGTGTGGGGGGTGGTGCTTTCCATTCGCTGCTCCTTCAGGACAGCTTCATGACATCTCGGAGGAAAACTCTGACCTGGATTTTTCATCATTGCACGAATGAAAATTAATAGATGTATGTATGTAAAAATGTGGGCGGGGTGCATGCATGTAGGAGGAAGGGATATTTAATTATCCAGAATTATCTAAGCTAACATCTGGTGGCAGGGGCTTTTTGTGTCTCACTTTATGTTTGCTTTGTGTTCCATCTCAGGGTTATCTGAAATTGCATTGACTTTAGGGCTCAGATCAGACTGGGAATCCCCACGGGCCGGAGTCAGTGTGCCACTGGGGATCACCTGCCCTTGACAAGCAAGAGAGGGGACAGCATGACCCCGTTATCTGGGCTTGTGTCTCTTTTACTCCTGACACATTTAGTGTGTTGCCGACAGCACAAAGATGCAAGGCAAGGTTTTAGCGCTCCGCATAACATAAAGGAGTTGCAGGAAACACTGTTTGAAGCTCTCTAGTGACCCAGGATGGTTTCGGTTCCAGGAGCGTCCTAGCCTGGGGTAGCACAGGTCCCCTGACTTCTAAAGAACAACAGCTGACCCGGCATCAACCCAGGGCAGTTCATGAGGTGCTGCTCACTTAGAGAGCTCTCCCAAGCCACTCTGTCTCCGCCATATTGCCCACTGTCTAGTAACCAACGTCATTATCCCTCATCATACAGACTCCCCTTCACGTGCGAAACCAGAAACAGGTGCTGCAGAGCAGACTCAGCCTGAAGCCTAGCTTGGCCCGCTCATCCCCGGCTATGCGAGCCACATCACTAAAAGCCACGCATTTCATTTGCCCTACTCCCTTGGCTCTCTTGGAGTCCTAGGGGGCAGGGGGCTCTGATGAAGCAAGTGAGCACTCCCACTGGTTTTTCCACCTCCAACTGAAACTGTCCTAAGATACACTTATTTTTACAAATCACTTTTAAAGAAACACGTTAGCAGAAACTGCAAGGCTCTCAGTTAGCAGCTAAGAGGTAATTTATATTTGTACAGAAGCTTGTCTTTACCTACTGCCCTTCTCCTGTAAGGCAGACTCCAGGGAATGACGCGACGCAGCCTCTGACAAGGACTGGAATGAGTCTGGGTACCCACGGTACCCACAGAAGTTGCAAGGCTTTGATGGCGAGTGTGTGACTTCCCCATAACTGCTGTGTCAAATTCTGTATAAAAGTTAGTCCCACATGGTGTGGGCACCTGCACTTTCAAAATCTATACTTCTAGAGCTACATGGAAGAGGACTGAGACAGAGATGCTCTGCCATAGTGTCTTAGCTTCCTTCAGGTTACAGAGGGGCAGGGAGGACCTGAAGGCCTGTCCCATGTCTGGCTTCACTTCCAGCGCAAGTTAAAAAGTCATTGTGGATTGGGGTCTGTTCTGGGTATGATGGGCAGGTGTTTGGAGCTTCTGGGTTCCTCACTGTGGTGCAAAGGGAAAGACTCTCACTCTTGCCGCCTGTCATACTCTGGGGGTCTTGTGATCATCATAAAGAACCAGAGAGTTATGGGCCTGGGAGACGAAGTCAGGCCAAAAGAGTAGAGGCAGGCATACCCAAAGGCCTCTTGACCACAACCCTCTTCTCCAATGGAGGTCAGAGGTGCCGAATCTCCCTGGAGCTGACTTTATAGTCAGTTGTGGGCCACCTGACATGGGTGCTGGAAACCGAACTCAGGTGCTGTGGAAGAACAGCATAGGCCCTTAACCACTGAGCCGCCTCTCCAAGCCCTTTATCCCTATTTTTCCCCACTTTTTCATTTGCCTCTCTAGTGCTGTGAGGGAGCTGGTTGGAGTCTAGTTCCATGGCTGACTTTGCTGTGGACGGAAGCAGTGTCCCATGGGGTGCCTTTGCATAGCCAATGGGAACAGGACAGTGTCCGTAGTCCGGTGAGCCACCTGATAAAACCTAGCCTTCTCCGGAAAGCACTGTCGCTTCCCTGCACCTTCCTCTTTTCCTTTACGATGGAGAAGACAATCCCATGGGGGTTGTGAGGACAAGGGACGCTCCATCTAGAGTCCAGTCTTCTTCCCTGAGTCATTTCTGCATCGTGTGTGACATCAGGGCACTGTCAGCCAGGTAGAGCTAGGGCAGTGTGGACAGCTGGAAGTGGCGGCAGGAGGGCAAAGGTGGCGAAGGCGTTGAGGTGCAGCTGGCGATAGCCCCAGGTTCATGGACAGGCAGTGTCCCCTACATGGCTTCTCCCAGTATCCAGCCTCCTGCCTAGTGCTGTGGGCAGATGCCCTTAGAAAGATTCCAGGCCTGAAGCTCCAGCCAGAAGCACCCATAGTCTAACCTGACTGCTCTTCTCCTGAACACGATTCTGCGGAATTAGCTCCCACCCCAGCCAGCCATCATCCCCGAAGTCACCCCACAGCATGGCTGAGTGATGCAACCCGCAGCCTGTGGCACAGTTACAGGCTCGTCTAAAGTGTGGCCGAGGGTGAAAGGCTGCCCCACTGCTCCGAAAAGCCTGCTGCCACAAACAAAGAATCATTATGATAACAGAGGGCGCCGAAATAGACAGGAAAGAATTCTCTTTCTCTGCCCTTCATGAAGAAACAACAGGGGTTTTAACCCACCAGTGGCCTGCTAATTTCCTAAGGAATGCCTAGCTTAGGGTTCCTCCTTCAGTTAGGCACCCAGCAAGGTTAAAGGCAGAACTCAGTCAGAAGGTGTCTGTGGTGTTAGGACAGAGTTGGTCCTTGCGAGTGTCGCTGAGTGGTCTCAGTTTCCCATGACAGCTGTATGGGCAACCTACGCCACTAAGAGATTCTGGGACGAATTTCTGCTTTTTATAGCTTTTTATACTCCATTTTCTTTGTCCAAGCTGCATCGGTCAAACACATAACTGATTCCTAGCAAATGTCCATTGAAAAGCCACACGATGCCGAGTCCTGCACTAAGTGATTCCGAGAAGATGAAGGAAATGCCTGGCCTCAAGCTCTCTGGAAGGAAACGATGAGGGCGGGTAAGGAGAAGAGAAGGCTAGCACACTTCCGTGTGTTAGTGTTAGAGTGTTAGGTAGGTGTGGCCTGAGGGTTGCACGCTGCAGGTGTTGCTACGAGGTGCACCACAGACTGGTGGCTCGTGAGCAGGTCAGGAGAATGATACGTGGGCGTGGAAGTGGGGTGGACTCTGCCGAGGGCTCCAGGAGGACAGATGGTGTGACCGCGGTTATATTCCGGAATGCCTTTCGGAACAGGCGCTGCGGCGTGGAGGATGCATTGAAAGGAGCAAGGGGGCAGGAAGAGCAGGAAGGGGCAGGGTTAGCGCAGAAGTGGGGCACAGGAGGCGGGGCTAATCCGAGGGCTCTTCCGATGGGACTAGAGGACTAGGGGGCTGAGTGTAGCACGGCTAACGTCACGTGAATGCTGATGGCATGCCAGGCCCTGTTACCTGTCACAAGTGCTTTACATGTAAGACTTGGGAAATTTTTTATAGTAACCATAAGCTGGAAACTGGGGCCCAGAGAGGTTCAATAATTTGTCCCGGGTCACACAGCTGGTAAGGGACAGAACTGCATTCCCACTCCTGGGTTTCAAAGTCCAGACTTTCTGCCCTCCTTCATTCTCCTGCCCTTGCCAGGTCTCTCTGAACTCATCTTCTCACCTGCACATGCAAACTTCGCTCCCCCAAGCAGCGTGCCAGGAAATGTTTAACCATTTTGAGACAACGTCCTACTTTGTAGCCCAGGCTAGCCTTGTACAACCTACGGCACACAGACTGATCTCTAACTCTGGGTAATTATCCTGCCTCAGTCTCGTGAGTGCTCGGATTCCAGGCTGTGTCACCACACCTGGCAAAGTTTCACAGCTGGCTCTCTGGCAGACAAAAGCCCGACCTGCAGCCTCTGGCAATCACCATGGTGTAAATGCTCCCACTGATGCCCATTCCAAGCTGTGAACTCGATGACCCAGAACACAGAGATAAACACAGCCAACTTGGGAGCCAGTAGGATTTGTCTCTCGCACACCCCTGTAACACCTATTCCGACCACTGGCAAGAGTTTTGCTCATTCAACTCAACACAAAGCGCCTTGGATCACACCCCAACCCTACCGCTGGCTTTATATGGCTCTGTAAAGAGTCACTGAAAGGCCACGTTCATGTTCTATCATCTGCTACCCACCGCTGACAGCCCAAGGGGATGCACGAGGCCAAGAACACCGACTAGACCTTGGAAGCTGTTGTTCATTTCTAGACAGGCCCCTGTCCCCTAGCCACAGCATTTGCTTCCACAGCTGTGTCCTCCTCCACCCAGTACCACTTTGTGGCACTTGGGTCTTCAAACCAGCAGTGCCAGACTCAAGTCCCATGAATGCCTCACTGAGTCCTGGCCAGAGAAATGCTGGCCTGTCATCTATGGCCACCCACTGGGGTTCTATTCTAGGTTCTCCCCTTCTCAATTCACCCATACTTATAGCAGGACATCTTTTAGCACGACTTCTTAGGATGAGGATACTGGTATGCTGGTATACCAAATATGGATGCTGGTAGCCTGTGATTCAGATGCTCTGTAGCACCTGTACTTGGCAGCTCTCAGGCCTTACCCGTCATCTCTATCCACAAACTCCACCTTCCCCTGCAGTGCCAGCCTTTGAGGCTAACACTGCATTCATCCATCCAGCTAAGCCAGGGACTTAGGTATAACACTAGCCTTCCTCTTTTCCCTGTGCCCTACCTGGGTACCAGGCCTTATGGTGCTTGCCTGTGTGATATTGGTGATATTCACACTGTCCTATCTCTATCAGGAATGTCACCATGTGTTGATAGAGGTTTCTGTCCTGTTCGATCAGGCAACCATTCAGCCCTAAAGAAACACACAGACGTCTATATTAATTATAAACTGGTTGGCCTATTAGCTCAGGCTTCTTATAACTCTTATAACTTATATTAGCCTATAATTTTTGTCTGCGTTAGCCATGTGGCTTGGTACCTTTCATCAGCAAGGCATTCTCATCTTGCTTCCTCTGTGTCTGGATGACAATTGAAGACTGAATCTTTCCTTTTCCCAGATTTCTCCTGTTCTCATTGTCCCGCCTATACTTCCTGCCTGGCTACTGGCCAATCAGCATTTTATTAAACAAGTACAAGAAGTAAATATTTACAGGGTAAAACCATTGTCCCACAGCAACCACGTTTCTGCTTACTTACTGCCAACGCCTTCTGACTGGGCCCTCTGACTCCAGCCCACAGGTGCCTCAGAGAAACAGGACTCCCTGAGATTCTAGCCCTGCCATCTTGCCCCTTTTCCCTGGTGCTGAAAATACTTAGAGTCCTTGACTCTCACCCTGACTTTCACATTTGTTGAATCCTTCAGTTTGGGAGTCAGACTCCTTTCTCTCTTCAGCTTTGGTTCCCAACTCACTTATGGGCTCTGATCAGTCCTGTAATTCTCATCTCTACCACCTAAGCTAGCAGTGTCCTCTTCAGTGTGAGCCCAGATATATCCTCAGTCTAACTCTGGGTCTCACCCACAGGCTTGGGGAAATGTCTACCCTCTTGTGCGTCTGTATCTCCTGGTCAGGCAGACACCCACTCCTAGCCAGGAGGCTGTCCCTCCTAAGGCTTGGGAGTCTCTAAATTTAGGCATGAACTGGAAGAGACACCCTCAAGGAATTTGCACCAGGAACAGTTGGAGGTGGGAGACAGCTCAGTAGCCCAGACCCTGTTTCTTCCTTCTAACTCCTAATTAAACAAGATGGCTTCCCCCAGCCGGCACTTACTTTCCCTTTGTACATCCATGGTGTGACTTGTAAAGACCCACCCAGTAGGTGTGACTTGCAAGTGACATCTTCTTGATAATTAAGAACCATGAATGAGGCTGCCAGGTAAACAGTACAAACCCTGAAAGAATGACTAGGTTTTCCATGCTCATGAGTGAAGGTTAATACTTCCCATTAACACCTCTGTAAACCTCCATGGTGTTGTGGACTAACAATCTTTTTGCACACTGTGAAGATGTGTTTTTTTACCAAGGCGCCTTCTGATTGATTTAATAAAAGAGCTGACTGACCAATAGCTAGGCAGGAAGAGGTTAGGTGGGAGAGCCAAACTGAGAGGATGCTGGGAAGAAGAGGGAGGGTGGAGTCACGAGGAGTCACCAGCCAGATGCAAAGGAAGCAGGACATGGAGAAAATGAGATAACAAGTCATGAGCCATGTAGCAGCATGTAAATTAATAAATATGGGTTAATTTAAGTTGTAAGAGCTAGTTAGTAATAAGCCAAAGCTATTGACCAATCATTGAAAATTAATAATAAGTCTCCACATGATTATTTGGGAACTGGCTGGTGGAACAGAAAAGTCTGCCTACACATGGTCATTCTGAATCTATGGCACTGGGAAGCATTTGTGATCACCAGCTGGTGTATTTTTAAACCTTTCTATTGAAATTATGATTGGCAGGTGAAAAGCTGAAGGCATCTAATATTATATTAATATATATTAAACTAAACCCTGATAAGTATAAACTGGAAGTGTCAGGTGGAGGCCAACACAACCCGTGTGAACACACTAGAGAAACACTGACATCTATGTTTTTAAAAAAAAAAGAAAAGAAAGAAAAAAAGAAAAGCAGGAAAGCCACCAGCAGCCACCCATTTAAAGAGGGTACACTGGACCTTGGAATTTAAAACCAGAGCCAAGAGTGTGATGCAGTCACTCGGAGACAGAACCCATAAACAAAGTAAGAGCGGTCTGTGCAGAGGAGAAACATTTAATTAGACAGCAGTGATGAGAGATCTGATTTCAGCCCTACAGCCCACAGGGCCCCGTGAGGAAGTATAGATAGCGCAGCCTTTCAGGAGGGAGGCCAGAAGGGACCCTCCGGCTTCTCCTTTCATGGGTATAAGGTGTCCAACCGCCTGAAGTGCAAACACAGCCTTGCGTGACAGAGCTGCAGGCACCCCTCAAGCCATGAAATCTTTCCTCTGGCCCCTGGCAGACATGGACTCTGCAATAGGTCACCCTGGTGAATTGAACCGTTGCTGCGGAAAGCCAGCTCCTTCAACTGAAAGGCCATCCTTCCAAGGAGCTGCAAGACCTGAGCGCTTGCCGGGTGTTGTCACAGTGGTCCCTAAGGATCCAAGTGCTGGCTGGAACAGGCCTGAGCGTATACAAGGTTCTGTGGGGGTAAGGTCAGCACTCACACTTCCAAGACAAGCAAGCAGTCTATAATTTCCTAACCCGGGGAGGAGACAGGATGAGGGCCAACCGTATAACTTCCCGAAAAGCACAGCTGGCAAACACACCCACACCGTTAGGCTGCAACTCCCCGGACTAATTAAAAGGCAGAGCCAGGAGAATGTCCGGGTTGCTACATAAGCATCTCCTGGGAAAATATGTTCCTGGGTTTGCAAACCCAGGGCTCTGACTATCCTTCCAGGGTTCAGTCCAGTGACTGCAGTATAAAACTAAATGTATATAGAGATGTGAGTGGGGCGGGGGCGTGTGTTGAAGTACGGGTGGGAGGTGGTGATTGGATAAGAACTCAGGCAGAGAGAAATGTCCTGAGACAGAAAGAGCCAAAGCAGGAACAATAGGCAAAGAGCCCCAATTGCATCCCAAGGGAATTAGTGGCCAGTAGGGAAAAACAACCCTCCAGCCCAAGGGGGATGTTAGAGCAGGTCTCTGGGAGGTGTTTTCCTCTCTTTCTTTCTAAGTTTAACAGTCATTGTTTTCACTTAACCTCGTCTGGGAGAGAAGAATGGACCAAATCAGCACCAAGAGTCTGTTCTGCTTTGTGAATCTATGAAAAGAAACCGTCTAATTCTTTCCTTGAAAGGACACCCTATCAGGTGAGGAGAATTCCCCTGCCCTGCTGACTCTGGAGCACACAGTTTCTCAGGTGGGAGGTTGCAGAGGGAAGGGAGCCCAGTTGGCAGGCTGCCCTCACTTCTGTCCACCTTGTAGGTCACCGGGGAAGTTATCCGATGAGTGTGTTGGGTACATGGCTGAGCTTCAGGATGTCGAATGGAACTCTCACACCAAGGGAGAGGACAAAAGCAGTGTCCTTTCCCGGGGGGGGGGACACATGAGGGGGCATGGTGGCACCTGGGACTCATCCAGAGACAGTGGTTGGCTTAGGAGAAAGGAAATAAGGTTTCTAGTAAGATCCAGGATGGCTCATCTGTCTCTTGTTCCAGATCCACAGAGGATCTATCCTAAGTCTCTGTCCACTGTGATTTTCAGCTGGAATATCAAGAAAAGCCTCTGAAGCATCTAACGTAAGAGCTGTGACTTTGGTAGGGAGACTTGCCCTGTTCCAGGCAGAGGGTCAGAAGGGAAAGGGGCCGGTGGTCATGGTGGAAGGCAGGTGGTGGCTGACACACACAGCTCTGATCCTGACCTCTGGAAAACATGAATCACTGGTTACAAAAACTGCGTAGGGCTCCTGGACTCTGTCTGAAACTGAGCCACACCTCCACTGGGCTCCAGTGACTCTACCGGGGGGAACCCAGAGTCAAAACCATTTCCTCGTGACCACTCTCTTGTGTCATGTGTGAACACCAAACACAGAAGAGTGAACTGTCGAGGGTGGAATTGAACCTGCTACATTCGCGTGAACTTGCAAAGAAGCGAAAATCACACATTAAAGGAGAAGAACTAATGACCCAAAGGGTTATCAATTTAGTCAAATTCTATTTGATAGGAATATTAGTCATAATCACAGAATTGTGGTGGAGGGAGGATACTGAAATATGAGGCGTACCCTCGCTTCAACTTTAGAGAATTACCTCAGTGCTAATGACAAATTGGGGTTCGGGACCAATAACAGCAGCAGAGGAACACTGTCTGGGTGCCGCCATCTGACTCTATGCCAAGGAATCATCTCTTACACCTTATACCCATGCGGGCTCTCAGTGAAGCTGTAAGAAACTTCCCAGCTTATGCAAGGAATAATCTGATGACCATTGCATTATATCTTAGCACAGAATGAGAAATCAAACCTCCTTATTCCTGATTCTGGTCTTCATCCAGTACTAGCAATAGTAGCCAATGTTTCCTTGTACTGTCTTCTCATTTTATCCTTACATTAATTTTGTGAACTATTATTTTTATCAGTTTTACTGATGGGGAAAGTGAAAGATGATAAAACAGGAATGAGAGAAGATAAAAATTGAATGGATTTCTAAAACATTTTTATTTCATTATTTTTATTAATTAATTTTTATTTTTGTGCATATGAGTGTTTTGTCTGCTGGTATGTCTGTGCACCATGTTTGTGTGTGTGGTGCCCGAGGACTCAGAATAGGGCATGGGATCCCCTGTAATTGGAGTTACGGGTGGTTATGAGCACTGTGTGTGTACTGGGAACTAAACCCAGAAGCAAGGGCTCTCAACCTCTGAGACATTGCTCTAGCCCTTAAATGATTTTTCTGAGGTCATGCAAGCAATCTAAATTTCAAAGCCTATCCCCAAAACCACGCTGGGTTTCCCAGGTTAGTATCAGCCAGCCCAACCCAACTTGACTTCCAAGATCAGATAAGATGAAGCACATTCAGAGTGAGGTGGCAGCAGACTGTGTCCTTGATACTTGGTGAACGGAGGACAAACAGCAAGAGCGGAGAACCTTCACAGAAGTTGGCACGTGAAACCATCACACCTGGAGAGTTCCTCTGCATCCCTGCTGAAGAAACGAGAGTTCTATTTCCTATTAAGACTGCCTCATTGCCATCTGCAAACCTAGGTCAGGTTTCATGATTTCTCCACCTCTCCCTTGCCTTCCCCAGTGGAACAGCAAAGCGAACCAGACCTCTCAGATAAGCTCAGAGCAGGTAAAGTGCCTTGGAGCAGCTAAGAAAGGAAGGTCAGAGCGACTGAGTAGGTTTCTAACTGTGCACGGCTGCATGAGAATCCTGGACATTTAGACGTCCAGCACCCCTCATCAGAACACAAGACCCATCAGAGTTTTGGTCTTGAGTGAATATCTCACCCAACAGGAGAAACTTTCCATCCATGGTCCTGAGATGGAACTGGAGCCTTTCAGAGCTAGGGAGCTTTCAGGTCACCAATGAGCTGTCTCTCCTCTGCGGAGCTTCTTCCTCTCTCAGGGCGACTCCCCAAAGCTGCCAAGCCACCTGCCTCCTGTCTTGCCCCAGGATCCTTTCTTTCCCTTCCACCAGAGACTTACTGCTGCCCTCTGGTGAGCCTCCATGAGTCATATCCTACGTCTGTATGGCAGTCCTTTGACACAGAGCTGACTTGTTCTGCCGCTCTTAAACTGGGTCTCACCTCCTTCAGGTGTTTGCCACTCTATTTCTGTGGCCCTTGTCATTCTTAGCATCTTTCTCTGACTGCTCTTGGGTCAAACGTGTTTGAAATGCCCAGCCTTCCACCGGCTCCACTGGTATTTACTAAGTGCCTACCAGGAATATAGATGCTAAGAACTCACAGCAAATGCTGTCGTCTCTGCTGGGAGGAGCCTACCCTCCTAAGGTATGAGACTGGAATGTTCTTAAGAAATTGAGATATGATGTAGGAAGGGCTGTGTTCAAGTCTGGGGAGGTGGGAAATCCCAGAGGATGGAGCGGCTGACAAGTATAGTTATCTGTGTGGGAAGGGTGGTGTTGAAGAGTCAATGAATGGAACTAGTCTGAGAACTGCCAGTGGTTTAGACTGTCAAGGGGGAGGGTTGTAGCTCGAGATTGCAGGTTTGGGTTATAGATGATAGATAAAGAGAAAGGTCGGAAAGGCCAGGAGGGGCCAGGTTGTGAGGGACCTTGCATGAGATGACTCTGAGGACAATGGGAGTCATAGGAGATTCATAAGCAGGAGGGAGCAACACAATTGCGTGTGAATTTGAAGACAGAGAAAGGGCTGGAAGTAGCTCTGAGACTGAGGCCAGGAGATGCTGCGGCTAGGCCAGGGTAGACAAAGCAGAACTCTGACCTCCGTTCTTTAGAAGCTGAGCCTGTCACCACTACTCGAGGTGACGAGCCACTCGGCTCCTCCCAGCTCCCTTTTGTTTCACATCTGACTTGAGCAACTGGACCTGTTCCTAACTCAAGATGGGGGTCTCATGTAGCCCAGGCTGGCCTTGAACTCATTCCATATCCAAGGATGCGCTTGAAAGCCTTTCTGACTCTCCTCCCTCCACCTCCCAAGTGTTGATTATAAGTACACGACACCACCTCTGAGTTTTGTGAGGCTACGGGGATTGGACCTGGGCTTCATACAGGCCAGGCCAGCGCTGTGTCAGCTGAGCTACACACCCCCAGCCTTCAGTTGAACTGTTCCTGCAGGAACAGTGACAGTCCTGTCCCAGAACTTATCTCTGTGACGAACCACGCTGCTGTCAGTTTGACAGAAGTCAGGGTTGTCTGAGAAGGAGGAACCTCTGTTGAGAAAAGGCTTCCATCCTATTGGCCTGAGGCAAGCCTGTGGGGCATTTTTTTTTCTCTGATGATTGATGTAGGAGAGCACAGCCACCCCTGGGCTGGCAGTCCTGCCTGGGTTGTATAAGAAAACCGAACAAGCCATGGGGAACAAGCCAGTAGCCAGCAGCCCTCCATGCCTCTGCCCCAGTTCCCCTTCCCGGCTCCCGCTCTGCTGAGATTCCTGCTCTGTCTTTCCTCAGTGACCGAGGGTGACCCTAGAGCTGAAAGACAAAACCCTTTCCTCCCCAAGTTGCTTTGGGTCCTCATCTTGTAACACAGCATTAAAAACCTAACTAAAACACCACGCTTTTCAATTTAATCCTGTTAGCATTTGCCGTCATTTTTGGTTCTAAAATCTTTGTGCATCGTGGTCTTTGGGGGTAAATGCTGAAAGATTTGCTGAAGTGTACAATGATAGTCAGCCATGTTGGAAGCCTTGGTGAACCTGGGCCCTACCTCCTCCACTTGCCAACCTGGAATTCCTCTTCTCTGGAAAACTGATCTGTGTAGAGGAACTAAAATCAAGATGGACCGGAAAGATTGACAGGTCATTAGAGAGAAGAGATTTTTAGCTGACAGAGCACAGAGGCAAGAAGGGGAGACTCCGCACCCCTTTCTAATATTTCTTCCTGGTGATTAAAATGGTCTCAGAGTTGGAGTCTACAATCCACAAGGTGGGCTGACAAATCTTCACGCGGCTGAAGACTAACGTTGCTCAAACACAAGCATTATGGCGCTTGACAAAGTCAGAAGGCTTTGGAGACTTCCACAGGTGGGAAACATGCCTTACAGACCAGTGAACGCTAAACAAGAGCTCCTCAGTGGAATGGAATTAGGTCAGATTTGAAGGGTTCAGAGGTGGGAGGTGGGGCCCTCCAGGGAGGGTTCCAGAAGGGAGGCGGGTATGCAGAAATCTTCCTCGGGGAAATTCCTAGACAACCTGGGTTTTTCTCTGCTGGACTCTAGGATGGTCAGATCTTCTTTTCACGGCCCCATGAAAGCTGGTGACTGGAGCACTTTCGCCAGAGATTATAATGGCCTTTCCTGGTTTCTGGAAACCAGCGGTGACGTAAATCCTGTCTTTCCTGGAGCACTGCATCCGTCCGGGCGCCGCAGCCTTCACGCCTCTGTTCTTCCTCCCGCTATTTTCCCTTGACTTTAATACTAAAACTATAATTGATAATCAATAAAATGCCAACAACAGTTCCTCCATTAGAATCTCTTCCACTGAACTAATGGGATCTCCACCCCTGCTCGAGTCTTAACCCTTCCCCTGCACCTCATTTCTCCCGAGTCCCCACCTCAAGTCCCCAAAGGCAGTGCTTTCTCGGTTGCCTGTTCTTTAGCACAAAGCCACTGTGGAAACATTACAGTTGCCAGGTGACATGAACTTTATCAGTCCCTTCAAGCCCAACACATGCTGGCCTTTTCATAATGGTCGATTGTCCAAATTTCAAAAGGCAGCTAAAACAATAGGAACAACTCCAAAATACACTCTTCACGTAAAGACTATGTAAGCCTTTTCCAAATATCTGGCACGTAAGATTTGGGGGTTCTGTTTGTTTGTTGAGTAGCAAATCAAATCATGCATATTTCTCTCAAGCCCCGGTATTCACAGGCCAGAAAGAGGAGCCCATTAGCCTGGTCTAAGGTAGCTGGTTGTCTCCAAAGCCCTTTCCCAGTGGTCTAACTGATTTCTCCCAACAAAGCAAAGGTGTAAAGTTATCCTGTTCGGCAGACTGGCTGCCAAGACCCTCGCTGGAGCTGTCAATACAACAGTTTCGGTATTGTATATGTGCACATGCGGGCCCTGGGGATTGTATCAGGGCCTCCTACATGCTGCGCGATTCCATCGCCCCAAGCACAGAGAGCGCTTTGTTGAAGGGCCATTTTCTTCTCGAGCTTTCTATCTGTCTTCTCACATCTTCGGTGACACCTGAAAAAGCTTTGCTGGCATCCGGTTGACTCGAACTGACTCTCTTCCTTGATGGGAAATTCCAGACTCTGGCAAGAGGTGTCCCATGTACGGTTCCAAACAGCTGGGAGGAAAAGCTTGGCTGGCAGTGGGGGATTTTCAAGAGATTCAAGACAAGTCACAGTCTAAAAAGAAAGAACTAAAAGGGAAGCTAATTCTGGTTCCACACATGAAGATACTGAACTATCAGAGGCACTGGTTCACATTAGCATTTAAGGGTTCCCTCTTAACAACCCCAACTGGGTACTGCCAAGGTCTCTGGTTTTTAACGTCCCTCTGGCCCAAAGACTTTCTTTCAAGACAGCAAACTTGGCTGATGAGGTGGGCCGGCGAATCTCAAGGTGGAGATACTGCGCCTCCCCAGGCTGAGGCGGTTTATGAAAGGACTGGATGTAGGAGAGCACATGCCGGGATCCCTCGACCTGCCAGGGCGCTCACTCAGTTCTAAACCTTGACACATCTTGACGCTGGATCCGAGGATCATTGGTCTCAGCAGCTGCACACGGCCACCACCGAGCCTCACTGCCTGCCCTGTCCGGGGGTGGGATGGGAGTTGGGTGAAAGGGTGAAAAGATGGGGGGAAGAGAGGGGGTTTCTTAGGGGACTTAAAAAAAACTTTTTAAAAATCTACGTGTATTCACGGAGGTAGCTTACAACATTTTCTCGAAGAGGAAATAATTGGGAAAGAATGTCCGCCAGCTGGAATTAACTTAAGCAAACTGTCATTTCCATAGAGCAGAATAAAAAAGATCACATTTGCTGCTACAGAAAAAGTCTCTAAGACACACCACTATAGGTTTGAGAAGAAAAAAACAAACAGGATTATTTTAAGTATGCTGCATTTTAAACATACTAACCTCAGGACCCACATGGTGGGTGGAGAAAAGTGGTTCCCCAAGATACCCTCTGACCTCTACAAGCACCTCCCACTACCCATCCCCCAGCACAGAAATAAATGTAAAAAACAAAAGCAGTTTGCAAATCTTATTTATAGTGAACACCGACTCTCATTTATTTTTACATGCTTAGAAAAATGTTTGGAACATTTCACAGAAAAGTCCTTGGAAGAGTGGAGAGCCAGTAGAACTGAAGAAGAAGGGTTGTATGCCTCCTGTAAATCCTGAGTTTTCCTTTCTGGCCCTGTGTGTGGACTACTTATGGGTACATGAATGGGGTGTGGAAAACATTCCTTTCTTACTCAGTGAGAGACGGTGGCCAGGAAGACTCTTCAGTGAATGGAAGGTCTCGGGCTGCAACCCAAGAGCCCTGCTGAGTTAAAAGGAGAAATCCAGTTTCCCAGAGAAGCACCCAGATCTGTTCCATCTTAGTGAAGCTGGGACAGGTGCTCTCAGCAGGCAGGTGTTGATGACACCCCCAAGTGGAGCAACATTATCCCTAACCATGCTGCATTTTATTTCATTTTATCTTATCTTGTTTTATTTTTGATTAGGAAGCTGGCCCAGCAGTTAAGAGTTACTGACACGGTGACTCACACACTCACAACCGTCTCCACTCCAGTTCCAGATAACTGGACACTCTCTTCCTATCTCTGTGGGCACCGGGCACACATGTGGCGAACAGACATGCAGGCAGGAAAAATACCCACACACAATTGACTAGAAATTTTCAGCATAAAGAGAAGAAAATACGATAAGTCCTCACGTACCTATGTCAAACACCAGTAGTATGTAAGCCTTACAAATGTTTTCTTAGGTAAATGTAGCACGTGATACATGTTTGAATTGCCTTGCTTCTTCACTTAGAAGAGTATTTTTTTGGAGCATATTGTGACAAGTTACAGATAAATATAATAATGCTTTTTAGTTGATCTGATAACAATAGAAAGAATTGTAGAGGTTGCCAGGGCTTGAGAAGAGCAAAGGAGATGAGGGATAGAGACAAGATGGCCAACGGAATAGATGTAGGAGGAATTCAAAGAAATAAAATTGATGTTATAAGGGATTTGTTACCAGATTTATTTACAGGACATTAAATCTCACGATGTAGAATTTCGCTAAGGGAGTGTTGCCCCTTATTAAGTACCCCAAAGGTAATAAGCATGCTAGGCAGGCCTGTTCGAAATAAACAAAATTTATGATGCTAAGAGGTAAATGTTTATTCATCAAGTGTGAGTTCCGACCCCAAAGGCAAACGTCTAGCAGACAGCTCGAGGGGACAGCTCAGGTCAGGGAAATTTGCAGTAGGGAAACTATGATTAACAACAATCACTTATTTTAAAATAGCATGCAGAGGGGATTTTGAGTGTTCCTCCCATAAATAAATAATATCTATCAGGAGGTACCGATTGCCTTGATCTGATCTTTGCACATTGCATGAAGGTACTGATATACCACACTGTACCATAAATATGCAAATTACTATGTGGCAGCTACGAGTTTTAAATAATATTATTTTGTACAAAATGATTTCACAGATCTGAAAAAGAAGAACTTAGCAACTGTATGTGTACTGGGGGTGAGTCACTAAGGTTGCAGGAATCTGCGCCTTTGCCTTTCCCCCTACCCAGGGCACAGCTGTATTGAGAACGTGGCAAGCTCTTATTACGGGAGCACTGCCATCTGTGTTCCTTGACAGGAGTCCTCCAGTCCCACCACACCTAAGACATGCCTCAGCAGTTGTATCTCCCCATCCCTTATCCCAGTCTCTCTAAAGTCCCTGCAGGCATCATTTCTAATTAACAACTTCCTGACAAAGGGTTCCAAAGATTTAGTCCTCTGCTCCTAAGGTCACACACAGAGTAGATAGTTCACCTAACCCTGATTTCCCTCAATTTGACTTGTGTTTTAGATATTTTAAAAAAAATCATCATAGGAGTAATTTTCAGTCAGTGTTGCTGCAAATTTTCCTGGAAAACACAGGTCATTTAGTTGGGGTTTCCAGCCCTGTTGGGAGGGCCCTGCTCGCCATGGGCACATCCAGCATTGCAGCCTCACTCCTCTGAGCACCTTGTGACCAAAGGAACTGTGTGACTGTCAAGGATTTGTTTCTGAAGACGAAAGCCTGACTATGTCTCAAGGGTTCAGAGTCTCTATGTCACCCAGGTTAGCTTTGAACTCACAATCTTCCCGCCTCACTTTGCAAGTAGTGTAGAAAGGAGCTGCGGGCAGGCCTGCTTTTCATCCTGCCCGGCTCCTGCATGGCTAGCTTAGTCCCAGAAATAACAACACACAAATTGTATTCATTTAAGCACTGCCTGGCCCATTATCTCTAGAGAGTTAGTTACTGACTAACTCTCATATCTTGATATTAACCCATTTCTAATAATCTGTAGCACCACGAGGTGGTGGCTTACCGGAAAAGATTCAGCATGTCTGACCTGGTGGCTGGCTCCATGGCTTCTGCCTCACAGCCCTCTTCCCAGCATTCTGTTCTGTTTACTCCGCCTACCTAATTTTCTGTCTTATCAAAGGGCCAAGGCAGTCTCTTTATTGACCAATGAAAATAACACAATAGACAGATAACCCTCCTCCATCATTTCCCCTTTTTCTGTTTAAACAAAAAAGAAAGGCTTTTATTTTAACATAGTAAAATTACATATAACAAAATAGTTATCAAGCAAGAATTACAGTCACAATATTTATAACTCTATCTTTATCATAATAATGGAAAACTATAACTATGACTATCCATTCTTTAACTCCATCAAAGACTCCAGAAGGATATATTACCTAAGTAAACAAGAAGTAAGCAACTTCCAAAACTCTAGAAATGACAGAGACATCTCGCTGCCTGGACAGTCACCCAAAGTTCCTCTGTATCATTGGGGCATCCATTTTTGGCCTTCAGGCCCATAATATCCAGCAGACATTTCCATGAAGCTGGAACTTTTAAAGACAGTTCAGTAACTATCTGCTGTGTCCTGCAGAATGTCTCACAGACTCTTTCATGAATCAGGAACCCCGAAAGATCATCTCACCTTTAGGCAAGTTCAGCAGTCCTCTCTCTGTGGGTTTTCTGTGTCCAGTTTATATAACAGTCCAGGCAAGAGCTGTTTCTTGCCCAAATGGCTAACCAACTCCATAAGGAGCCTCTTTGATGCCCATCTTCCTCTTGAAGTAGATTGGTGCTGCCAGGAGCAGATGTGTCTCATTGTCCTAAGTTATTAAAACATTAAATGCCATGTTCTGTAGTCTTTGAAAGATATGGATGTCTATCTGAAATATATCTATGCACTTCTAGAAAATCAGACTAACATTACTACAAGCTTGACTACTATCGATGATTATCCATTAACAACCTATATTTTTAATTATACATTGCATTTTTAAATGAACTACACAATCAAAATCAGAAATATATACACATATAACAAAATTGACCTTAAAATCCATACCAATGAAATTATTCATATCTATATCATATCCCCCTTTAAATGTAAAAGAACATTTATAAACAATATTTGGGAATATGGACGTAGTTATTTCTCTCCAAACTTTTTCTTGCTGTATAGGGGCGCAGTTAATCAGGTCTTTCATGGTAAAATCTGTCTGCCAGGTTCATCTCAGTCGGCAGTTGAGTGAAGAAATTTTTTGAGGGTGTTCACAGCAACCTTTCAGGAGGGCGTGGTCTATCATACCATATTGGGATAGAAGCAATCCACAGGGTCTCATCCTCTGTGAAAACAAAAGAAGAACCTCCTTTCCAAAATATCATATTCTTAGATACAAATTTTGAAGTCAAGGTATTTTCAAAATATCTATCTTGGATTAGTTCAGCAGCATTTATAAACAAAAGTCTTTTATCAGCTGTTGCTCCTTCCTCAGCATTCAAACAATTTAAAGAGAGCATAATAGCATACAGTATCAAGATTCTCTGTGTATTTTTCATCTTTATGCAGCTTTATTTTTAACCTCTATTTCTTTTATTTTTACTTTTACTTTTTGACACAGGTTCTCTGTATATCTTTGTCCTGGAATAACTCTGTAGACCAGGCTGTCCTTGAACTCACAGAGATCTGTCTGTCTCTGCTCCCCAGTGCTGGGATTAAAGGCGTGTGCTACCATACCTTGAACTCAAAGATCCTTCTGTCTCTGCCTCCCAGGCATTGGGATTAAAGGTGTGTGCTACCACACCTTGAAGTCACAGAGGTCAATCTACCTCTACCCCTTGAAGTCACAGAGGTCAATATGCCTCTACCTTCTGGGCATTGGGATTAAAGGTGTATACCACCACACATAACTACTCTCTTTTTACTTTAAGAACTTTAACTTTTATCCTGCATTTATTTGTAACACACTATAAACCATTTAGAGGTTTTCTTTGTCTTTGAATCTCTCTTTACTGTATATCTCTCTTTTTCTGACCACATGAGTCTTTAATTTACCAAGCAATATCGGTAGGACTAAAGCCGTGGCTTTGACAGCTAGATCCATCTCATTTCTTAGCTCTCCAGCCTCATGGCTGAGATACCAGCCAGAGCTGTGTTCACTGTCACAACTCTATGGCGTTTTAAGGTCCTTGCTAGCAAGCAAGTTGCAGCATTCTGCTCACAGACCACACTCAGTCGGACTGCCTGTCTGAAAGAGTCAGAGATTGCCCTGGCAGGACAGTCCAGAAAGCCGGCATTTTAAAACAGTGCAGCTTTTCATCCTGCCCGGCTCCTGCATGGCTAGCTTAGTCCCAGAAATAACAACACACAAATTGTATTCATTTAAGCACTGCCTGGCCCATTATCTCTAGAGAGTTAGTTACTGACTAACTCTCATATCTTGATATTAACCCATTTCTAATAATCTGTAGCACCACGAGGTGGTGGCTTACCGGAAAAGATTCAGCATGTCTGACCTGGTGGCTGGCTCCATGGCTTCTGCCTCACAGCCCTCTTCCCAGCATTCTGTTCTGTTTACTCCGCCTACCTAATTTTCTGTCTTATCAAAGGGCCAAGGCAGTCTCTTTATTGACCAATGAAAATAACACAATAGACAGATAACCCTCCTCCATCACAAGTAGTAAGATAACCATGCTTGGTTCTCTCTCTTACAAGGTTACAAATGTAAACAAGCAACTTCATCTATACAGATCTGCCATATCACAAAAATATGACATGTCTGTGCTCAAGCGTGTTTATTGAAACATTCACAGAGGAGAAAAAGAAAACCTAGAAATCACTTAGATTGGTCAAATTGTGATAGCCCACATAACAGAAAATGTATAGGTATTTAAAATAAAAATAATCTGAATACTTTTTGGCACATACTTTAATACAAATTAAGTAAAAAGATCCAAGTTAAAGAGTGGGTGACGTGGTCCCCCGATATAAACTCTATGTGGAAGCATAGCTGTGATTCGTCTGGAAAGACACATTATTAACTCATGTCTGATTTCAGGGCAAAAGGATGTGGGCTGACATTAGTCTAGTACATACAATATAGCTCAGACTAGCCTCAAACTCAGAGTGACCATCTTATCTCAAACTCCATAGTGTTGGGATTACAGACATTAGCCACCATGTTCAATTAATTTTTTTGTTTCTTGTTTGTTTTAGTAAAGTGAATAAATAATTAATTTAGGCAGTTGTTGCTTGGGCTAGGAATGTATTTCGTCTGGTAGAGTTCTTGCCTAGCATACACAAAGTCCCAGGTCTAATTTCCAGCATTATGTAAACTAAGCAAGGTAACCCACCTGTCTCAGTTACGGTTCTATTGCTGTGAAGAGACATCATGGCCACGGCAGCCCTTATAAGGAAAACATTTCATTGAGGGGCTCACTTACAGTTTCAGAGATTCAGTTTATTATCATCATGATGGGGAGCATGGCGGCATGCAGGCAGGAATAGCTGAGAGCCCTACATCTTGCCAGCAACAGGAAGTTGACTGAGACACTAGGTTGTAGCTTGAGCATAGGAGACATCAAAGCCTACCCCCACAGTGACACACTCCTCCCACAAGGCCACACCCACTCCAATGAAGCCACACCTCCTAATAGTGGCACTCCCTGTGAGATTATGGAGGCCAATTGCATTCAAACTACCACAACACCTCTAATTCCAAATCCTAGAAGTCGAGACAGGAGGATTAAAATTCAAGGTCATCTTCACCTGCTTAGTGAGTTTGAGGCTAGTCTGGAATACATGTGATACTATCTTTAAAAACTAAAGTTTACTGGATTCTGTTCATATAAGAACACTATCAGAAAAATCTGAAGCCTGGGACATTCTATGGGATCAAAATAACCAGCATCATAGGGGAGGGGAGAAAGGAATGGATAATATTGGGTTTAAAAAGACGAAAAAGGTTTAAGAACCAAATGCAAATGTACTAAGTTAGATTTGGGGTTAAAATCGCTATAAAAGACATTTTGAGGACACGTGGGAAAGTTTAAATATGAACTGAATATTAGGTGAGTTTTTTAAAAAAAAGTTTTAAACTTTAAAACCATTTTCTTCTTCTTTGAGAAGACGTCAATGTCCCATTTTGCTGGCTGCTGTGAACGTAGAGAAAGCACTATACTCAGGATGAAAGTGAGTGACCGCTGGGGACACTGTTCACCTGTGCTGTGGCCCTAGCGGCAGAGGACCGAAGGGCAGCTGAGAGCCATAAAGCAACTGTGCGGCTGGCTGAGGCCCCATGTCACAGAGTGAATGAGAACAGCGCCTGGTGACCCTAGGCTGACCTGAGTGGAAGGGTGGCTGGAGAATATTGAATTCCAATAGGTGTAGTTTTAGCTCTGTGGTTATGTGGTGGGAAGCCTCTATTCTTAAGCAATCTATGTTGAAGATTTCGGGGGTGATGTCATGCCTAGGTCTGCAGGTTCTTGTCAAAGAAATTACAGAGCACGAATGTGGCAAAACACTGACAATCAATGTGTTCGCTGGATTATGAACCTACAGGAAACTTGGAATTTGTTTAAAGATTTGAAATTAAAGCTCCCAACTTGTTTAAAGGTTTAAAGGTTTGTTTTGGCTGTCCTGGGGATGGAGCCCAGGGCTGCTCCGTGCTAAGCAATAGCTGTATACGCATGCTTACTCCCATAACCTCTGATTTTTTTTCCCCATGGAATCCATGGAACCCATGGGAGCTATAATTCACTGTGGCAAATGTTATGAGTCCATCTTGGCCCAGATTAAACCTGGAAAATCAAAAGCATGGCACCACCTGGCCAGGAGATAGCCAGGTGCCTGTGTTCTGGGATGGCTCGTCCTGTCTGAATGAAATCCCCGAGCTGACAGACACCTTCCGAGGTGGACTCAAGCCAGCACAGTTTGGCCAAAAATAACCTGGCCTTTCAGTCTCATGGCCAGTCTGAGGTTTTTACTGTTTTTGCAAGGTGGCGGCCGGTCACGTGACCCACAGTGGGGATAGTTCCAGTTGGCCGGTCAGAATCAAGCAAGCTCTGTGGGTTTAGGTGCCCTGGGAAGGTCGGAGTCTGTGGTAAGGGAAGTAGGATTCTTGGTGGGAAAATTGAGTGGCCTGGCAGAGTCTTCGGGAACCAGCAAGCCCGCACAGAACACTGGACACTTAGCTCCCAGTACTTAGCCATGTACAGCATTCAGGAGCAGGTGCTAGGTGAGCATTTGCTAAGTGAGGCATTTTGCTAAGTCTTGTGTGTGCCTTGATGCACCCTCATAGTTGCCCTTGATACTGTTCACAATAAGAACCAATCAGTCCATAAAGGGAAAAGTTCACGTGCACAGGGGCACACAGTAAGCACTGGATCTGGGACTACACACACACACACACACACACACACACACACACACCCCGCTATTCCCATTTCCTGTGGACTTTCTGGTTTTCCTAGCACATAGCTGATTCTTCCAACAGGCTCTGCCCCAGGGACTCGACCTGAAGTGCATTGCATTTCTCCAACAGTTTATTAGTCAGCAAAATCCTGTTTATCCTTCACCTTCTACTCAGGTATCATGGGGTCATCCATTGAGGGAAATCTTTCTGAAGGGGCCAGGTCTCCTGCTCTTATCAGATTATCTTATAATCGTAAAGTGTGTAATGATCAAATCACAGGCCTCCGTCTGGGTCGTGGTAGGGGCTCAATTTCCTGATCTAATCTTAGGTTCTGCTATCTTGACCAACAACATAAAAGCAAGTCAGGAGACAGGATGAAGGGTTAGAAGTGAGGAAGGCAAGCAGCTGAAGTGTTGGTGGTCAGACTAGACTGGACAAAAGTTTGACAGAGTTATGGGCATTGAATTTTAGGAAATTCCCTTCGGTCTAGGAGGCATGGTGAGGAAAGACCGCCCGATATCTGAGCTAACCAAATCATTCGAGTAACAGATGGGTGCCGGCATCCCCAAGGACCCTGAGTATGGCTGAAGACGTGTATACCTAGGCTAATCAGTCCTCACTCAGCCATCCAGTTGAATGGCGTCTGTTCATAACTATTGAACTATGCTCAAGGCCAGGCACACAAGACCAATGAATGGCAGCCTCTGACTTCAGAGGGTTTGCGTTCTAGTGGGAATGGCAGGAGACAACTGAGAGACGGAAAATGCCATAGGAATCACGGAAAGCGGACATAGGAATCACTAAGAGAAAGAAGCTGGACAGTAATAAGATGAAAACGTAGAGGGCTGAGCAGAGCTGTCTCAGCACTGGGGTCTGAAGGAGAGAAAGGCAGCTGAAGAGGAAGGGAGCTTCACAGGTACCTGGGGGCAGGGCGTCTGGCATTAGTCATGTTGACACAAAATCTTTAGAAATCCCAGCCTATTCCTCTGCCACTTCAAACCTTTCCTCTGTGAGCTGATCAGGAAATGAGGACTCTCTGAGCAAGGCACGCTCTGCTGGGCAGCAAGCATTGGCGTTAGCAATTTAGGAGGGGAACGCCTTGTAATGGCGGCCAGGCGACACGCCCACCTCCGGTCCCACCAGGCACCTCACTTCCACTTCCTCTGCCTCCTGCCCTGACCCCAGTGTGAAATCACCTTACTGCAGTATTAAGAATCAGAGGCCGACGAGTCCTGGGTGACTCACTGTCCTCTTGCCGCTGGCCTCCTCCCCTAAGGTAAACACTTTAGGTCTCTCTGCCGTCAACTCCGTATTGTCTTCAAGGTTCTTCCCACAGGCCCACCCCTCCTGAAAGTCTCTAGTCCGTCCCTCTGAGTCCTCAGGAAAGATTAGAAATACCCCAGTCATCTTCTTTCCCTACTCACGAGGTCACCTCTATGGCCCTCCTACTCCACTGTCTCCACATCCTGAGCATCGCATCTCCAGGGTGGTCCTAGCTCCCCTGACACTCTCCTTGTCCCCTTCTTTATGGAAAACATCCTTCCGTCTTCCCGCCACCCATCTCTCCACCTCTGCGCTCTTTCTCGTCTACATCTCCCTCCCAGTCCTGTATTTCCTGTAGCTCCTGGGGATCTGGCTCATTGTGTTCATTCCAACTTCCGCTGTCACCTCAGTAAATGTCAATGAATGACATATCTACAGCCCTCTTCAAATGCGGCCTTACACTTGCCTCCCAACATATGTGACCTTCATCTGACCTCTGCTCCAAAGCTCAACCGTAGACACTGGCCAAGGGCAGGTACTGACAAAGTGAAGAAACTATTCACGGGTCTGGGAGATTAAAAATTCCATCTTGGGGTAGGTTTGACATATTTTGTCAGTGACTCATTTAAAAAGGTGTGTGGGGTGGAGGAGCCAGGCATTATCATGTACACCTATAATCTCAGCACTGAGGATACTTAAGGGCCGATCTACTTCAAGTCAAGGTTGTTGCAAATTAGGTTAGTATGATAAATAGCCAGGCCAACTCAAGAATAGCAATTACATTTTAATGGTTAAAAAGGGGAAACTCACGCTACAAGAGTGGGAGGTCCGACGTCCAGGTCCAGAGAGAGTGAGTGCACCTGGGTCCTCCCAGTTTTTTCTCCCTGGGGTCCAGGTCGCCACGCCTTAATGAGATGTGATTGGTTGACAGAGTTTCTTCATCACAAGATCAGTTCGGGAATAGAGAAAGTTTTAAGCTACAGAGCGAAACCCCATTTAAATAAATTATGTAATTATTTATTTTATGTGTATGGATGTTTTGCCTGCATGCATGTATGCCCATGGACCACACGCATGTCGTGCCTAAAGAAGCCAGAAGAGAGCTCTGGTCCCCTGGAACGAGTTCCAGACAGTTGTGAGATGTCATGTGGGCGCTGGGAACCGAACCCTGATCTTCTGGAAGAACAGCTGGTGCTCTTCTGGTCCCTGAAAATAAATAAAACTTAGCTTCCACAAATAACTCTTAGAATTTGCTTGTCTATATTCTCTAAACACGAAGAACAAAATACATCCAAATACCAAATATAATAGAACCATTATTGTCTTGGGGAAGCCATTTGCACATTTCTTTCAGTGTCAAAGCAGCCCTGTCCTGGTTCCCCTGTGATATTTATTGTAATGGTTCTGACTGGATCAGCTGGCTCAGCCAAGGCTGGCTTGCCCCAAACGTTCTCTAGGACTCACGGGGAGAACCAGCAGGAAGAAAGGGTGCCAGGAGGCTTCACCATGGAAAGGCAGCCTAGCTAGGTCTAGCTGAAGACAGCATTTATTGGACCTCCATCTTCTAGGTTTAGAATGAGAATCGGCAACTTTATTAAAAAGGCAGAAAGTGAGACAGTACAAAAGAACATAGCACGGTGGGCTATGTTCCCAGGAAACACTATGACCAGCGGCGTTTAAATCGTGCGCCATTCTCACACATCACAAACTAGGCTTCTAAGCTTTCTTTCAACCATTTTCAAATGGAAAATCCATTCTCAGCTCATGGATCCCACAGTCACACACATAAGGCACGTGTGCTGATGCCATGTAGTGCCAGTGTAGCCATCAGGGAACCTCACAACTTACTGTCTGTTCATGGGCTAATGTTTGTTTTATTTTTTTATTAATTTTATTGAGCTATACATTTTTCTCTGTTCCCCTTCCTGCCTCTCCCCTCCCCTTCAACCCTCTCCCAAGGTTCCCATGCTCCCAATTTACTCAGGAGATCTCATCTTTTTCTACTTCCCATGTAGATTAGATCCATGTATGTCTCTCTTAGGGTCTTCATTGTGGTCTAGCTTCTCTGGGATTGTGATTTGTAGGCTGGTTTTCTTTGCTTTATGTCTAAAAACCACTTATGAGTGAGTACATGTGATAACTGTCTTTCTGTGTTCATGGGCTAATGTTAATAAGAACCACTGTCCCTCAATCATTTACTCTATGTCCAACCCTAGGCAAAGATTAGCACTTAATCTTCATACAGTCATGTAAGTTGTTCCACATTTCAGAAGAGAAAGACAGGTTTCTTGCAATGTTATGTCCTACATAGCCTGTGCTCCCCAGCATTACAATGTCCTCCCAGATCATTCCCTACTAAACCTGTGCTCCCGGGTATTCAGTCCCCCACCGTGTGTTCCTGTTATCACAATGCACCCACACTGGCTCTGCATCGTATATGCACACCCGACTCGCAAATCCCTCTGCTCTATCCACCCTCTCTCTTCCTCAGATTGAACATTTCTGGCTTTCATTGTCACCTTCTCCTTGGTTCCCACTTTGAGGTTTATCTCTCCCCGGCCAGGCAATTGTTCAAGAGGGACACCTGGAGGCTTATCTCTTCTGCCTTATCCAGACCTTGGATTTGGGTCACAGCATCCTGAGCCAGGGCACGTATCTCTCAGACAGATAGGAGGTGTTAGACACAAAAGCTGAGCTTCTTCCAAAGCTTTGACAAAGCCCTGAGTGTCACAGCCAGGAAAATCCAGACTGCAAAGAAGTCTTTAGACTTGAGTGGGAGAGGATTCCTGAAGAGATGGATGTCACATGTCAGGACATGGAGGAACAGGAAACAGTGTTCTGTCAGATTTTCCTCTGATGCTATCCTTTCATTATGGTCAGTTTTAAAGAGACTGAGCGGGAATCCTTTCGTGAAATCCCATGGTCACAGCAAACAGGCTCGTTTTGAGGGCATCCTCCTGTGAGGTACAGGATTTCTGGGCACCATTTGTTATCTTTGTTCCACCCCTTCTTGACTTCCTCCTCAAAAGAGAGTGTCTAAGGTTAGTGCAAACAAAATATTCTGATAATTTGCAACTCAGTTCTGGCAAAGCTAGCGGCGAAAATGCGTCTTCAACAGTGCCGATTCCGAGAGGTGTATTGTGGCTCCAGAGAAGCCAGTTCATTTTGATGTCAGTTCCTAGGCGGTAGGGCCCAGTCCTGGGTAGAGTTCGAGCTAGAGAGCTCACAGAAAGAGCCTGTGGGGTACATTAGGAAACAAAAATGTCTAAAAACTGGGCCAACATAGCAGACAAGGAGAGAGAGACGTATGCGCCATCAGCAATGGGATCTGTAGGTCTCACCACCAGAAGGAATGAGACTCTCGATGTACTTGCAGCCAGGGGAAGTGAAGGGCCCTTGGGGTCCCAAAAGCATTCATAAATAATAGCCCAGACCATAAAGGATAGTCTATGATTGATGGGTTAAATGGAAAACTTAAGAGCATCTATTCATCAGAAGAACCATGAATAGGGTTGGAGAGATGGCTCAGAGGTTAAGAGCATTGCCTGCTCTTCCAAAGGTCCAGAGTTCAATTCCCAGCAACCACATGGTGGCTCACAACCATCTGTAATGGGGTCTGGTGCCCTCTTCTTGCCTGCGGGTATACACACACACAGAATATTGTATACATAATAAATAAATATTTAAAAAAAGAAGAAGAAGAAGAACCATGAAGACCTGGAAGCATTTGCGGTGCCAACAACGATCAGGGTTAGTACCCAGATATACATAATAAATAAATAAATATTTTTAAAAAAGAACCATGGGGGCTGGAGAGATGGCTCAGTGGTTAAGAGCACTGACTGCTCTTCCAGAGGACCTGGGTTCAATTCCCAGCACCCACATGGCAGCTCACAACTGTCTGAAGACCCAGTTGCAGGGGGTCTGACACCTTCACACCAATGCACATAAAATAAAGTTAAATAAACCATAAAAAATAAAAAAAAATAAAAAAAAGAACTATGAAGACCTGGAAGCACTTGTGGTGCATACAACGATCAGGGATTGGTACCCAGACGACATAAAGAGCCCGTACAAATCAACACTATCAAAATGTGAGCCTCAAATGGTGGCACGCACCTCGGATCCCAGGACTTGGGAGGCTGAGGCAGTTTGAGACCAATGTGGGTTCTGTTTCAAAACAACAACAACAAAAGATCCAGAGGCAGGTGGATTTCTGTGAGTCTGAGGCCAGCCTGCTCTACACAGCAGGTTCTAGGTCGGCCAAGGCAACACAGTGAGATCCTGTGCCAAACAAACAGATAAACAAATAGGAATAAAAACCAACCCAAAGCAAAAAACCCACACAGAAAACCAAACACAGACACATATATACGCAAATATATATGTATATAGTACATATATATACATATATATATATATGATGGAGGCCTTTGTTTGTTGCTCAGTGGGAAACATATACCTAGCATGTGCAAGGACATAGTATTGAGCTCCAACACCAGACACACACACACATGCACATACACACACGCACACACACGAAGGATAAAGTTTACGGATATACATTTTAGATGGGAAAAAGCCATGGTAAAGAATGCCAAAGTTAAAAGATATGCAGCTTCCTATCTGGGCTGGAATGTGAGCTGGTACAAATTGGTCAAAAGATTTAGGATTACACAATAAAATTGAAACTATAAATATTTCAGATTTCCATTTTAGGGCATTTAGTACATTGGATCAGATAGTTCTTTGTAAAATGGGGTATGTCAGACACAGCATCCATGATCTGTACCCCAGGGATGAAAGCCAAAAGTGTGTGATATTTACTGAATGTCTCTGACACTGCGAAACCTTACCCTGGATTCAGAACTGCTACAGTAGGGATCCTACGCACTCAGATTTATTGAGAAAGCTCAGAGTAGCGTGATATAAAATTGAAAAAGAATTTTATATCATAGGATTTTTTTGTTGTTTGTTTGGTCTTTTTCTTTGGTTGGTCCATTTTTTGTGTTTTTGTTTGCTTGTTTTGTTTTCTGAGAAAGGGTTTCTCTGTGTAGCCTTAGCTGTCCTGGAACTCACTCTGTAGTCCAGGGTTGACCTTGAACTCAGAGAGAGAGAGATCTGTCTGCCTCTGATCTGTCTGCCTCTGTCTACCTCTGTCTCCCGAGTGCTAGGATTAAAGATGTGCGCCAACACTGCCTGGCTGAATGTGTTAATTATTATATCACACAGAAAATTATTATATCACACATAGAAAAAACTTGTGTATGTGCAGTGGGAATGATATAATTACTGTGAGGTATTATACAATTCTAAAAATGAATGAACTTAGAATAACAAATTAACTGGGCATGGTGGCACATGTCTGTAACCCAAGCACTCAGGAAGCGAGACTAAGAGGTTATCAGTTCAAGGTCAGCCTTCGCTATATAGAGTTTGAGGCCAGACTACAGACCTACATAAGAACTTTTCTTAAAAAACAAATGAGAGAGGGAAGGAGAGAGGACAGAGAGGAAGAGAGAGAGAAATAATCATGTAAAATTAAATAGTTTATTACTAGGATGCACACATATATGGTATAGGGTAAACTGAGTTCCTTAAAACCATTGAGATAATATTTCTGGTCCTATGTCTCTTTCAGAACCTTCTCCCATCAAGAAGAGTCAGCTCGTTCTACCTCCTGGCATCTGTGTGGGACTTTGCTATTGCGTCTACGAATAAGCAATCCTACACGTTTCTAGGGCTAGGTCACCACAGGGTGAAGAAGCCCAGGTGACACGAGGAAGCCCACATGGAGAAGAATGAGTGCCCAGGGCCTAAACCTGGAGCCAACAGTCAATCAGACAGTCAGACAGCAGCCAGTCACCTTAGAAGTGGGTCCAACAACAGCTGAGCAGCCCTGGAATGATTTGTACAATCTTGCCCCAATTAGAGATTTTTGAGACAAAGGAAAAAATATTATTTTACACTCTCAACCATATGCATCCAAGATAGATGGTAGAAACTCTCGTGAACATTGAGGGAATGAGAAACAGAGGATCAGAAACAGGGTGTCAGGGGCTGGGCTGTAGCTCAGTTGGTAGAGTTCTTGCCTAACATACATGAGGCTCTGGGTTTGATTCCTGCCTAAAATCTTAACACTCAACAGGTACAAGGTCATCCTTAGGTACCCAGTGAGTTTGAGGACAGCCTGCATTATAAAAGGCTGTGTTTAAATAAATAAAACTATTTAAAAAAAGAAAACTATTTTTTAAAAAAGATTTCAGGTATGGAAAGATGGAATATGATAGATCAGAGCCAAGGGAAAAAACTACCTGACATAGACTGTTCCACAAAATGCCAGCACCTCATCTGATATGAACCATGAAACCATGTCCAGAGCTGGAAGGAAATAGTTCTTTGAATATTAAAGAGCTGGTGGAAATTCTGGCTTCCCAAGGGCAAGAGTGTCCTGAGGAGACAGGGCACAACCTCCCTGCAAGGCAGCCCCAGTGCTCTGAGGGGCTGGCAAAGGCAGTGCGGTAACTGCTCTCCTTAGCCGCTTCTCTCCGTTGTTGAATCAACACTTAACCGTTATCTGTTGGCATTTTAGAAACAGTGAAGAACCTTTGAAAGAACAAAGTGAGCATTGTGTCTGAACTGTTAGGGACCTTTCAGAACTGGCTCTGAGCAGAGCCTGCTGAACACTTAACCTGCAGAACAAGTTCTCTGTGCACAGACTCAGCCCTGGGGAGACTGGTGCAGGGAAATGCTGGTGTGAGCTTCCCTCGGTCCTGGTGAGAATTCCAAAGTGCTGGATCCAGCCCTGATGGCAAATCCAGGCTTTCAAGAGCCGGGGGCTCTACCCCAGGAATTTCTAACAGGACCAGCTAAGGTAGAGTTGGAATGAGCAGTTGGGCCATTCTGGAACCTTGGCACGTCATTTGTTCCTGTTCTTCAGATGAATAGGGAGGCAATGGCACCCTTTAAACAGAAAACATCAGCCTGGGGGGTCTCTCCCAAAGGAAAACCAGATGGAAAGTAAGAGAGGGGCAGGAAGAAAGGGAGGGAGGGAGGAAAGGAAGGAAGGAAGGAAGGAAGGAAGGAAGGAAGGAAGGAAGGAAGGAAGGAAGGAAGGATAAAGAAAGGAAGACACTATTATTTTTCATAGCAAACCAGAGAGCCTCAAAGTCAAATTTTTGTGAGCTGTAAACTACAGGGAAGGGAGTGGTAAAATTCATTTGTGGGAGCTATGGCAGAGAGAGAAACCTGGAAGGGACCCCCCACACTCATCTCCAGTCTCCAGCTGACATGAGGAAAGCCTCTTCAAATGTATCAGTCTCCTACTTGTGACCAGAAGTTCCAAGTCCACACTCTTTAAACAATGCGTCCGCTAAAGCAAGCATGCATATGAGCCACCTCTGGATACACAGAAATAACCGGAGCTACATTGCAGCATTATACAGTGAAAAAAAAATGAGACAGAATCAACAATTATTAATTTTGGGAAATATGTATATGAAAAAGCTATAAATATATGATGGGGAATCTCAGCCAATCACATTCTGCTTAAGGTGTGTCCCCCTGGGGCCACACAAAACAAATAAAAGATCGAAGTGCCTTGCCACTTCCTCTCTCTGGTTCCCTGCTCACCTGGTGTTCGTGGGATCTCTGGTTGTGTAAGTTTTCCCCTCTTATTAAAAAGCTAAATCTTTTTGTATTGAGTTGGCCTGGTTAATTATCGATCGACCACTCCCGCCACAAACATAATACAAAATAGGTCTAGTGGAAAGCAGAGTTCCTAAGGAAGGTTATAGCAGCGTCTCCCACGCCATGTGCTACCCATGCTGTGACCGTGAGATGCTGCTGCCCAGCAAGTGAAGGGAGACATTTGTCCTCCCTCGAACGTGAGTGGGACTTTACAATTTCCCAGCGCAATGATCCGATGGTGGAAATGGCACTAAAGGACCTGTGTAGGCCGTAAGTAGGCCCTGCTGCTCTGCCTTGCTCCTGGAACCCAGTGGAATAGGAGGGAACCGCAGGAAGTCAATAGAACTCAAGGGAGGTGCAAGACTAATAAATAGTATCTTATCTAACTGTTAGATGTATTCAAAACAAAAATGCTTCAAGGTTGCCTTGAATGGGAATAACGGAGGCAAAGGATGGGGCAGGTTATACTTATTTCTCCTTGTGAGGTCTTTGCTTTCATCAATTTTATACTTTAACAACTGAAAATCATTAATGAAGAACGTATAATAATTCCCACAACAAGCAGTTTCAAAGGGTAGAATATACTGGTTGCAAACAGCTAACAGTATAAAAATGAAACTGGCCTTAGAAGTTGTCTCTAGGTCCTTGGATAACTGATTCCTTTATTTTCATCTTCATAATTTATTTACTAACACATCCCTCTTCCACAGTAGTTAATTTGTTGCTTTTATAATAAAAATAAGTTTTGGAAGATTAGAACCTTATGTTTCTCTTATATATGATCAATAATCAAGGTAGTTATGCCTGATTCAAAATTCCTGTCCCTCCCCAGACCCACACGCCCCTCAGAGACCCAGTTAAGAAGTCAGATCAATTTGAAGTTGGTGTGGGTGAACCTTAGGATTCCCGCACAGCTTCAAGAAATCGAAAACCTCGTCTCCCTTCAGCATCAACCTTCGCCACGCTAATACTAAAAGTCAGCAGCTGTGGATGTCAATCATCGTGACAGACTTCAAGAGAAACCATCTCAAAGTAGAATGGATTCGCTTTCATCTGTGGTTTCAGAGATTCCAGCCCATAGGCAGCCTTTTAATTCTTGGTGTTTGTGACCGAAATGACAGAAAGGTGCTGCTGGGATTTTTATTGTTTACCTTGAAGTGGGCAGGAGGTTGGGAGAGAAAGGCATGAAGGGGTCAGGTAGATAGTATCGTCTTTCCTGGGTGTGACCCCAAAGACCTTTTTCCTCCAACTAACCCCCACCTCCCAATAATGTTATCAAATTAAGAATCCAGCAGGGCATTGATATTGACTAGGCCAGAGCCCTGAAGGTCCAATCACTTTGGTTTTTTGTTTGTTTGTTTGTTTGTTTTTGACACAGGATCTCACTATGTAACTGAGTATATGACTCATTTGGTAAAACATTTGCTTAACGTATATGAGGCTCCGGATTTGATTTTCCCAGTACCACAAAAGAAAAAAGAAAAAATACATATGCATGTATGTATACATATTATCTTCCCAAACTTGAATGTTTCAAGTCACCATTAGTGCTATCTAAGGACCCTTTGTGGAGCTCGGCTCCCCACTTACCTACAATGCTTAAACTCTCATCTTTCCCATGGCTCACTGCCCGTCCCTTTCCTCAGGCCCTTATCTCCCTAGGGGCTATAGTTGGGGTACCCCACCACCCCACACCCCACCCGTCACAGTCTACCAGGTCAATCTTCGGAAGGTGCTGCCTCTCTCTGGTTCCATCTCCTTTAGAGGCTCTGTACCAGTCACAAATCACAAGTCACAGTGCGGGACCCCACTTCTCATGCTGGGTCACCTTGCCCAGCTTTGGTGCATAGGGAGATGCTTAGTCTTACTGCAACTTGATATGCCATGTTTTGTTGATACCCATGGGGGACCTGCCCTTTCCTGAACAGACATGGAGGAGAAGTGGATTAAGGTTGGGAACAGAGGAGAGGTGGCAGGGAGGGACTGAGAGGAGAGGAGGGAGGGGAAACCGCAACCGGGATGTAAGGGATAAAAAATAAATAAGTTAAAAAAATTAACTCCCCTGCCCCCACCCCAAAAAGCGAATCTTGAATCTCAGCCTCCCGTCTGCCTTTCTCCTATCGTTTACCTAGGGAAGTCAAACGAGGAGCTTGGGCCAGACTCCTTTCTGAGCCTCCCTGTGTGTCCTGCGTCTCTTTGGTACTCCCTCTACCCATCACCCCTGAACCCAGTTTATCTCATACATGATGCTGTCCAGTTCTAAGACATACTGTGCACTTAGGAGTGGCCTCAATTCCCCATGGGCCCTCTTAAAATACTTTTAATGTGAAATGCATAGCCCTGGTGGGGAGACCTACAGATGGCCATGGTGGCCATATCTAACACCATTGCCACTGTGTGGGGGCCACACCGGAAGATCAGGTGGCTTCTCAGAGGCGTAAATGTTTGGCTCTCATATTCCAGGCCTAAGGGACCAGAATCCTGGGGCAGGCAGGTGGCAGGGGTAGTCCTTAGGCTCTGTCCACTCTTCCCTCACCCGTGGGCTCCCTCTAGTCTGGGGCCTTTTACTGGCTGTCCCCACAGCAGTATTTCCCGGTTAATATTTTACTATCAATATTACCCTTGCTCAGACTCTGGGATCCCCGTGTTCTGGAAGGACTAGCCCAACCAGGCAATAGAGAGTGGCTGTACCCACGCTCAGTTCTGCCCTGCTTTCTGTCATGCAGGCCCTGGAGGGCTTCCCGTGGCCCAGACCCTTCTGCATTTCTGGCAAAGTCCCTGTTTCCTTTCCACGTTCAGGCAGTTGCAGCCCCAAACCATGCGCAGCAAAAGGCGCTTGTCAGGTCGCTGTCTTATCAGGCAGGCTTTGCACGCAGACACCCTGGCCAGTCCCGGGCAAAGGTCAGGCCTGCAGCAGGGCCAAACCCACACATTACTACGAGGCCTCTCTGTGCTCCCTATCCTACTGAGGAAACTTTCAGTCTCAAATCAGGTAGAACCACAGCCCTACAAAAATAAGACGGCGCACACACCCCTCTTTGTGTGTGTGTAATTTTTGTTTGGATACAATTTTAAAGTCGTGGGAAAGTTACAAGCATGGCATATGGAATTCCCATCTACTCTTTACTGAGATTCATACTTTGTCTAGATTTTGTTCAACTTCTACTATGACTTTATCATTCAGGGAGGGGGTATCATTTAAAAACAGGTTAAAGACATTGTGCCCATTTCCCCTTGAATATTTTTTTAGAGAAACATGTCAAAACACAGCACGGTTATCAGCTTTGTGAAGCATAACATTGATACAATTTATCTACAACACAGTCCAAACTAAGACGGCATGAACCACCCTAATAACATCTTTTATGCTTATTGCTTTTTTTCCCAGCCCAGGACCCATTAAAATCATTTATTCACTACATCTAGTTGCTCCATCTCATTAACCTGGAGCAGCTTTTCTTAAACTCCTTGGTTCTTGGTATTTTTGAAGGCTTTAAGATGGCTGCTCAGTAGACAGACCTTGAATCTGATTTTACCCAGTATTCCACTTTAGGTAAGCGTTCTCTGAGAGGGAAAAAAAAAAAAAAAAATCACGGCAGTAATATTGTATCCTTTCCATGAGAAAGCTCTGAGCCGAATAAAGACTGCCAACAGCCACTTTGTGAAGGGTGCCCTCTGCTGGCCAATCCCCGCTCTGCAGCTGTAAAACTAAGGAGAGGCCCGCAACCTTTCAAGGTACAAGTCAGTCGTCCTGTGACCACAGGAATCATTTCTCCTTAGGAACTGTGACCCCTTCGTTGATAGAATGGGAATGGCAGGGTCTTCTCTGGCTCCATCGCGAATTGCAAGGTGGTTAAGAACGAAAGAGACTTACAAAGATGGTGAGATGTCTCACACGGAAGCCATCGTTCATCCAGGCTCCCACGACTCTTCTAGAGGCCCGGCCTGGTGGCCCCTAGAGTGCCAAAGCTGTTCTTCCTCATTCTCATCCACTGCCTGAAAACCCTCCGATGGGTGTGAGCTCTACGGCCACCACGACAAAAGCTGTCTCCTTGCCGAGGTATCCATGAGCACAGATCAAGGAAGAAGAGAACAGGCTTCAGGCTTACAGCGTTTCTGTCCTGGTGGGGCCACCACTGGCCTGTGCAAAAGCCATTAGACCCTCTGCTCACGGGGATCACAGTCACCTGCTGTCCCCACGTGGTAAGGACCAGGGCACGTGCCCTCTGACACCCACCAAACACATCCTCCCAACAGGTATTGGCTTCTGAGTGTTCAATAACAACACTAAAGCCGAGAAATCCAATGTCAGCAGGAACAAACATTCTCTTTATCCCTGCTTCAGCTTTTAATCCACTTTCTTTGCCCCCTTTCTCGGAAGTCCAAGCCTCTGTCCATACAGATATCTTCTTTCCTACGTATAATAAATAGACACTTACTGGAGCTGCACTCCAGACACTGTATCGGGCTACACAAAGAACTGGAGGGACACTCTGCCCCCGTGAAATGAATACAGTTGATGAGACGGCAGAAACAAGCGAAGCAGCCATTTAAGCCCAGGACAAATATGCTTCCTCCCCGAGCCTTCTGGGCGGGCATTTTTTGTCCAGCTGTGCTTCTTAGCCATGCGTGCCACCCCCCTTAAGGCCCAAAGCTTCCTCAATATCTCTCTATATTTATTTCATGCTCTCTCAGTGAGATGTACGTCATGGGCTCCAAGGGGCTCAAAGAAGAAGAAATAAGTAGATTATGAAAGAGAATGAAAACATTTCTCAACCCAGAGATAATTATTTCTGGGGAGGGGGGGTTCTTCATCTCAAATTTACCTTTAGAACAGAAGTATTGGAGTAGTAAACTTGAGCCATTCTTTTCCCTGTGGGCCCTTCATGTTTTAGGGACCTTGGCATCTTTGAGAATTAGTGGAAGCACATGGAATTAGCGACATGCCCAAAGGGTGGAGGCTTACACACAGTGGGCAAGCAGAATATGTGTGTGGAATATCTATAAACCTCACCTCGTAATTTTACAGCCACAGTAGGCTATGAGAGTTCAGTTTGACTGGTTGGGGGAGTAGCCTGGGCAGAAGACGGGCTGAGGCCTATCCAGTGACCAGACAGAAGCCACTTCTCATCCACCTGTGGGATTTCATGGTCAGATTCAGTCTGCCTCTGAGGCAGCTTCCGGGGAAAGGAAACGGGAAAGGTCGTGCATTTATTGAGATGCTCTATCCATTAATAGATGTTTGGACCCCCCCCCTTCCCAAAATGGGGAATGTTATGAAGCTTTCCCTCAAAAGGCTTGTGTTGAAAACATGGTCCCAGGATGCTGGAGGAAGCCGGCCCTGAAGGTGAGCCCGTGAGGAGGACATCCTGTCCTCAGATCCATCCTGTGGTGCAGGATCTTTCTGTTGCCTGTCTACCAAGAAGGGGCCCACATTCTTCCTCTGTGCCCTTCTTTCCACGGGACCAGCAATAATGACCCCACTGACTGTGGGCTGAAGCCTCTGTACCACAAGCCTGAAATAAATCTGACTTTGTTTAAATGGTCTCCCTCAGGTCTGTTGTCATAGATACAGACCTGACTGACAAGGACTCCCTTCCCAGTATCCCTTTAGGGTGTTTGTTATGTGGCGGTCCAGAGACATTAATGCCCAGTTAAACACCAATGATCAGGAGTTATATTGGGTTTACACCAATCAGACCAATCCCTCCCCTGAATCCTCATTCATATGTACCCAAGTGAACCAAGAAAGAACATGAATGACATGTTCACCAAAAAAAAAAATTGATAAATAAAAAAAAAAGTGTTTCTCAAAAAAGTGACTACATAGCATTGCAGGTCTGTTATGGAAGGGATTAATGACCATTTTGTTTGGTTTTGTTGCTGATGCTGGTGGTTGAACATGGTACCTCATACACACTAAGTAAGCTGTCTACACTGAGCGATACCTATAGACCCTGGCAGCAATTCAGAAAAGTACAGGAGAAAAGTCAATGACAATAAGGACTATGGAGTCTTGGTCACTCCTGTGAGCCCAGAATCTAATGCTCTGTCTGACACATAGCCCACAGATATGTTAGTGACAATGGACACCCACCGTGACAATGGATGCCCACCATGACAATGGACGCCCACCATGACAATGGACACCCACCATGACAATGGACGCCCACCATGACAATGACACCCACCTGACAATGGACACCCACCTTGACAATGGACACCCACCTGACAATGGACGCCCACCTGACAATGGACGCCCACCATGACAATGGACGCCCACCATGACAATGGACGCCCACCTGACAATGGATGCCCACCTGACAATGGACATCCACGGAGATCTCGTTTCTTCTGTTGTGGTGCCGTAAATTCCCTGAGGAACTGAGAAAATAGTTTTGTGTGTTCTCCCAATGGTATCCCCCAGGTAATAGCTTAAAATTACATTGCAATTTCTAGCTTTACTTTCACTAGTGAGTAATTCATAAAGTCGGTTAGAAATTAAAGCTGGCTCAACGAGAGACTGGTGGTCACACTGGAGGCATTTCAGCTGTTGCCCGAAAGCTCTTGACTGACAAGGTCAAAACAATCATCACAGTTCTATTCAGGAATGCAGCAGAAAGGAGACAGAGCCAAGTGCCCTAACTATCTAAGCTATAATTATAAAAACAGGTACTAACTTGCATTTTGCCAAAGTCCTGAAGCTGCCTTCCAAGGCAGGTGAACAAACATTACAGGAAACCAAAGGGGGAAAGAACAGAAGACAAAAGAAGCACAGGACAAGTGTGTCTGTGCCCAGCCTGGAAGGGCCACGCCTTCCTGGATTGCTCCATACTATTCCTTCCTCAGCCATCGGTCCCCTGGTCCCCACACATCCCGCTAAAGCAGCACAGGCACGGTATCAGGAGTCCCCGCTGCTGCCCGTGGTATCTGCTGGCTTCCTGTGTGGCTTCTGCTTCTGCGAGGGCTGACTTAGCCTGTGTGTGAGCGGGCGCGGCGGCTTATGTTCCACTCTGGCTCTTCTGAATGCTTGTGTTTGTTTGGTTGGTGTTTTTGTTTGTTTGTTTTCGTTTGGTTAGTTTGGTTTGGTTTTTTTGAGACAGAATTTCTCTGTGCAAGAGCCCTGGCTATCCAGGAACTCACACTGTAGAGAGGACTGCCAGGCTGGCCTCGAACTCACAGAGATCGGCCTACCTCTGCTTCCTGAGTGCTGGGACCAAAGGCGTACCACCACTGCCCAGCTCCTCTGTGGTTTTTAAAGATCAGTGTCTCAAGCTAAGCATTGCATGTTATCATCCTATCTCCTTGAGATACCTCTCTCTCTCTCCTCTCCCTCTTTCTTCCTGGTCTCCGCCCCCTCAGCCATTTTACACTTAGAGGAAGAGTCTAAGGCTTGGCCTTTCTATGCAGCTTTCAAGTGGCGGAGCAGCCTGAGGTCCTGGGCCTTCCCTGAGGCCTCCACGTCTCTCCTAACAGCAGCCACCGGTTTCTCTGTGTAGCAGTCCTGGCTGTCCTGTAATTCACTGTGTAGACCAGGCTGACCTTGAACTCACTGCAATACACCTGCTTCTGCCCCCAAGCATGCACCACCAGAGCCCAGTTGTGCCACCACTGTCCAGCTCAGCAGTCACACTCTTAATCGCCTTCTGTTTTCCTTCTCTACCTGACTTTGGGTGCTTTCTGATTCAGGATGGATACCATTCTATACACATAACAGGCGTTCTTCCCCCTGCTTTTCAAAGCCCTTTACTATTTCACTGGGTCCCACTCCTGGACCATCCTTCACCCCAAGCTTGTGCCAGTTCACAGGGACCTCTTACCCTCCTGTACCCAACCCAGGTCTAGGCAACCCTTTCCCCCCCAGTTTTCCTCCCCTTTTCTCCTCCCTATTTTTTCTTACTCCCCATTCACTTCTCCCTAATCTCCTAGTCCCCCTGGCTCTGCCAGGCCAAGGAAAACCTCCCTGTTCTTCCAGGCAGCTTCCTAGCGCACCCAGGCTGCAGCAACAGCCCGCCTGTCATGGGACACAGGGCTGCTTGGGTCTCTGGTTTAGCTGTGAAGCCTATGGTGTTTGATACCCTCACCACCATGGTCTTTGCTATCTAATTAAATACTCGAGAGCCATGTTCAGACTTGCCCTTGACTTTCAGCACTGTGCACCTGAGCTAACACACACATCAAGCTTGTCTGTGTCCCAGAGCTGAGCTGTCTGGGTTTGTACCCCGGTTCAGCCTGTGCTTTCTTATCTATACTCATGGATTCCAAAAGCGACTTGGCTGCTCAGGTGAAGGCCTGTTAAAATGGGTGTATTAATTACTGTTACTTTTAACCATCTGTCAACTCTTTATCCCAGCCAGCACTGGTTCTACATGGGAGGAATTTTCTAGTGGCAGAGTATAAAAGTCCTCCCCATCCAGTTTACGTTCCAGTGCGGAGTCCTAGACAAGCCATGAAGTAAGCATGTAGTATGTTTGATATTGCTAAGTGCTGTGGAGGATAAGCAAGTGGTAAGGCAAGAAACTACAGTTTTAAATAGCCCAGTGACCCTGGGGAACAGGTCACAGCATTCTGTAATGATTAAATCAGCCTCTAAGTGTTAGCACTTATAACAGTAGTGGAATTCAATAAGTGCGAGAGAATGATTACCTATTCGGCACTGACAATGGATATGAGATGTTTTTGTAAAGAGAAAAGCAGGGTCTGGAAAGATGGCTGCTCTTCCAGAGAGCCGGGGTTCAAGTCTCAGAAAACAATTGTAACTTCAATTCCAGGGGATCCCTGGGCCTTCTCCTGGCCTCTTTGAGCATGAGGCATACGTCGCACACAGACATACACACAGTCAAAACACTCCCACACACATAATGAAGAAGAATACCAACTAAATTTTACAATATTTTAAAGTCAAAAAGGACCAATTGGCTTATTGTTATAACTGGATTTTCTGCAGGTTGTCCATGGGAAAATGACTTTGCTAATCAGTTCAAGCTAAGGACCGTTTTCCTTGGTCATCTCGCCCCATCTGCTATGAAGTCCACCTGCTTATAATGATTTAAATGCACATGCCTAGTGAAGGGTAGAGTTTCCTTTATCAGCCCATCGCTCAGAGACATTAGTCCTTTACTAGTTCTTCTTTCCTTCCTTCCTTCCTTCCTTCCATCCTACCTTCCTTTCTTAAGATTAGGCGACTCCTTGAGAGGAGACGGACCCTTCAAACATAACCTGTGCTGCAGAACGAGTCTTTGCAGTATATAGAGGAGATTCAGACATAGCTGGCAAAGGTAGTTCCTTGAAACCTGAAAGAGTTGATCCCAACCCAGAACATCCTCACACAAGTGAAGCTTCCGGCGGCACAGGAGAACTGAAAATCCAGCACTTTCTGCAGAGATTGGTAAGAAGACCAAAATACACTTTTTCCTACACCCAGAATATTCTGCCATCAAATGTGGGCTTTCCCACAGAAGCAGTTCTGTAGGTCTCAGCTTGGCTTCCTACTATTTCAGTTGGTTCTGACACTACCCACAGGTTGGGGCAACGCTCAGCCTCCTCATACACACACACACACACACACACACACACGCACACGCACACGCACACACACACACACACACACACACCAGTCACACATCCCAAGTGTCTCAACTCTTGGCTCACCAGGTCTCAATCAGGGTTTCCCACGTTCCCTTCCTCTGGCTCAGGGAAACACTTGGCCTCCTATTACTCATTTACAATAGAGAGTACAACTAATGAACAGTCAATTGACAGAAGACAGATTGGGCAAAGTATCTAGCTGGGCATCTACGTCCTCCTGGGCACATGCCCTCCTAGGCCAATAAGCCCGGATCAATGAGTCAGTTTATCTCCGAATGTTATGGTAGTTCTGTGATGCAGGCATGACTGGATGACCTGGAGTTCATTGGTGACTGAGCTCAGTTCCAGTCCTACCTAAGAGTATAAGGGATGGGGCTGAGTGTTGGTTCTTCTAGAGACCATCTCAATGTACATTTAGTCATTCCTTCTCCAGTCATACCTCATTAGCATACAGAAGATCCCAAGTGTCTTTCAAGTGTCAGACACCAGGGACCAACTAGCACAATAAAAGACAACTTTAACACAAGGCTCATACCTATGAGAGCCTTAGGAGAGTTTTAGGAGCCCTAGGGGGTGGGATGGAGGCCAAACAGAATATTTGTTATGTCACAGTACCCACCAGGCCACTGAGCCTTCTGACTGCCATCTGCTTCGTGGGATTTTTTTTTTCTCCTTCACTGAGAATTTCCTAGACATCCTATTAATCTGGAATCCTCCCAAGTTCAGAGATGAGGGTCTACGTGTGTCCTCCAAGGACCAAAAGCAGAGCCTCCTTGATTTCATCTAGTGACCAGAAGAAGGCTGCAGAAACGGGAGCCCGGGCAGGCATCTGCAATTGCTTTTTTTAAAAAAAATATATTTATTATGTATACAATATTCTGTCTGTATGCCTGCAGGCCAGAAGAGGGCACCAGACCTCATTACAGATGGTTGTGAGCCACCATGTGGTTGCCAGGAATTGAACTCAGGACCTTTGGAAGAGCAGGCAATGCTCTTGACCACTGAGCCATCTCTCCAGCCCTATAATTGCTTTTTAGAGACGGCTTTAGATAGAGCCAAGATGGAAGCCAAGAAGGCTGCAAAAGTGTCTGCAGTGTCTGTCAGTTGTCTGTCTGTCCTGAAGGCCAGTGTCCTAAAGGTCACAGAGGAGACCGGGTGAGCTCAGTGGCAGAGTACTGGCCTAGCACGTTTGAGGGTTTGGGTTAAGTCCCCAAACACTGAAAAGGAAAACAAAAGCAAATAATAATAATAATAAAGTATAGGGTGTGTCTTTCAATACACAGATACTGGATGGTGAAATTGTGAAATATTTACAGAGCGCTCAAAGGTCTTGGAGTCTCCTTCTGGAATTAGGCTGCTCTGTGCACGTGTCAACAACTGCCCCTCTGTGAGAATGCTAATCATAGCCAAAGCTGAGTGAGAACTGGCGACAAAAACGAACACATTGCGGTGCAATCCATTACATTATATGCTAACTAAAATAATAAAAAAAAAACAGCAAAATAAAACCATAAAGTTGGTCCTATTATTATTACTATACTCACTTTTATGGTCTTTCAGAAAAATCAGTTTGCCGAGAGCATTTAAAACTTTGGCCTGAGGTCACCTCACTAGTGAGTCTCAGAGCCGGAATTTCAAGCAGGGGATTCATTTCTGACTGTGTCTCACTACCATGCCACTCACAGCTCGACCTGGGGGAGCCACCATGGACAGTGTGGGAAGGCATCATGTGCCTGGAAACGGTGTGAGCAGGGAAAACTGTCTGAGGGAGCAGACGTCAAAGAGCAAAGGCTCGAGGTGGCAGAGAACAGAGGGCGACTCTGTGTGGAGCCGCGACTGGAGATTGCAGGTGCGGGCTGTTAACGAAGCTGCGGCTGGAGCTGCAGGCGGACCTGGGGGGACTTTGGTGTCTTGTTACAAAGTGAGATTTCTGGTGCTGAAAGTCTGGTAAGCTACCTGTGGCAGACACCTGTGGTGGCCTCACCCTTGGCTTCCTGGCCAACAGAACTTTTTACTAATTTTTTATTGTATGCACATCAGTGTTTTGCCTGTACGGGTGTCTTTGTGAGGATGTCAGATCCCTCAGAACTGGAATAACAGACAGTTGCGAGCTGAGCCCTCCCTCCAGCCCCCCACCCTCGCCATGGTTTTTAAAACGGGAAAGCTACACTGTTCTTGGCCCTCGCTTCGCTGAGGCCGTCATGGAGAACCTGTCCCCTTGCCAGTGATTTAGGAAGGTTTTAGCGAGTATAGCTGTTGCTAAAATTCCTTCTCTGGGGAAAAAAAAAAAAAAGCAAGCAATGCCTGCCCCTCCTCCCACCGACAAACCAAGGCACGATTTCATCAAAGTTTCACCTGGGGAAACCAACGAGATCGTTAGGGTTACTTCCGTTAGGGTTACTTACAGAGCAGCGGGTGAGAGGATACAGGCAGGAGCATGGCTATCCTTAAAACAGTCGCCCTGGAGGGTCTGCACCCTAGGGGCGAAGGCTCCCTGGTGGCTGCAGACTATTTACCCTTCCTTTGCCCTTCCCCATCTGCATCCTCTAGCCCCTCCCACAACCGTGCGCAATTGGGGCAGAACTGTGGACTACTGGTTGGCACGTGTGGCTGAATATTCAGGCGAGGCATCCTCCACACTTCTTTCTTCTATGAGGGAAGTCGAAAGCAGGTCTCCCAAAGATGGTGGAAGTTTGACTCACAGGCTAGTACTGAGTCCTTGAATAAATGTCCCTTTCCTGTTGCAGGTACCCAGGGACGAACTACCCCACCTCCTGCTAGGCCCTGTGACATCCGGGTACAGTAACTACCCTGGTAAGTGACAAAGTCCAGCCTAGGAATGCCAGAACCAGAAGCAGGAAGGCCTGGGGCTCCTGACTGTGGAATCACGGATCGCCTCCTGCGGGTCATTTTCTTCAGGCTACATCAAGCGCAATGGTAAGCGTCTTCGTGGTGGGGCCAACTACCTGAGTTTTCTGTTTCTTGGGACTTAACACATTCTGACCAATTTTTCATCCAAACATTTTTAATCAGGGAGTTCCGGACTGACTTTAGCCTGTCCTAAAGCTTAATCCACAGAGAGACAGTAAAACAACGGAAGAAGCTGCCCGAAGGAATAAGGTTAGGAGGCAGTCCTGGGTGGATGAATGGACAGAGCTCTTCTTTCCTTCATCCTAGGGGGATTTGCATCTGGAAAAAGGAAGGTAAGAGCAAAGCACACAGAAGTGATGGGCTAACCCTAGCTAGTCCTGCCATGCCAAGTCCTGACTGTATTTCTGTCCTGTCCTTTGCCGTCCAGGCTGAGCAGACCTGGTTCCAAGCAGCTTTGATCAGGTTGGGGGTGAAGAAAAATAAGCAGCAGATTGAAGATGCATAAAAAGTGTCCCATTGCTTGCGACCCATCACCCCTCCTTAGAAGGTAACCAGGACTACAGCTAGGGGCTGCGGTGTGGCTCAGTGGTGAGCACTGACCCAGCAGTTGTGAGGTTTGACCTAGGTTTGATCACCTGCACTAGTTACATAAGAATAAGAATCTCAGCAGTAATGTTTGCCTAACATGCAAGTGGGTTTGCCTCACCTCCACCCCGTCCCCCTCAACATCATAGTAAATACATACCTACATCTCCACATACATCAGAGAGATGGGGTAGTTAGTGTGCCTTATCTACTCCGTTCCTAGCATTCATGGATGCTTGCTGAATGAACAGATACTCACTGTACCATCACCCCGGGCTTAGCCTGAGCACCTTGCCCAGTCCTTGCCCTCCCTCCTACCTTGCAGCTGAAGAAACCTTGCGCTTGTGGGCTGTTTAGGGCACAGCCAGGACTCCCAAAGAACAAGCTCCCTCCTGGCCCCTCCTCATCTCCCTGCTGTTGGCATCGCTAAGGTGCCCTGTGGCAGTTCTTCCTGAGTCTCTGATGGCGCCCCTCGACATACTTCCATGATCCTCTCTCCCTTTGTTTTCCCACTTCCTCCTGGCACAGGTCCTTCTTTCTTCTGACCTCTGTTCCCACCTGCCCCACTTCCTGACTCTATTCCTCCCAGGCTTCTGTCACACTAACTCCTTGTCTTCTGAACTCACCCCTGTGCCCTCCGTAAGCCCAGAGTGCCTCCCCAGGCCCTTCCTCCTCCTCCTTTCTTCTGTTTCATCCCCCACCCCCAAAAATACACCTACTCCAGAGTCAAACATGTTCCCCTGGCACTTGGTTCTGTGTGCCCAGGTAGCCTGTGGGCAACTTCTTTCCATGGGAGAACCATCCAAAGCAAAGCTCTCTGCTTTGTGGGCTTGGCTGTGGGCTGCACACCTGGGTGTGCTCCCAGCCATCAACTCCCTCAGTTCCCAACATCCATCAAAGCTCTCAAGCCCTGCGATCCCTCCGGGGTCTAGTCAGCTCTGGCACAGAGTCTCTCGGAAAAACGAATGCATGACATTGTCTCCACACACAAGAGCTGCAATTATGGCCCCCTGCTAACCTCAGGACTACAGTCTCACTTCCGGGGATGTCACCCTTGAGTGTCCACCTTAGCCAATGACCCTGGCATTGGAGTCAGCCTAGAGTGTCTTAACCACACAAGGTTATGAGAATCCAGCCCATCCCACCATGCTGTGCTATCAGGAGCTGTAGGGCTTTGGTTTCCTTCCCCAAAATCTCCCTCCCTCCCTCCCTCCCTCCCTCCCTCCCTCCTTCCTTCCTTCCTTCCTTCCTTCCTGAAAGAATTAGTGAGCACCGGAAGCTCTTTTCTCCCTGGTAGAGAGAAACAGCACATTTAAAGATTAGGCCTGGGGCTGGAGATGCAGCTAAGTGATGGAACACTTGCTGAGCAAGCACAAGGCCCTGGTAGAGCCTCAGTACTTTGCAGACAGAAAGGATGATACATCAAGACTCTGCAGAGAGAAAACCAGGGGTTCACCAGCATGTTTCTTGCACGGAAATGGAATGCTAACAAGGTCTTGTTTCTCTGGCTCTGCCTTCTCTGCTTACCCTTTACCATGAGAGTCAAGATGCCCCTTCATATTCTTCTCCATGCCCAAACCTTTAGAGGCAGTACCCACCAGAAGGTACTTTGCCAAACAATTGCAGGGCATGAGAGCAGGGGGTCACCTCAGGACACAACCTTGTTCTATCCTTTCTTTGCCACATTTCTGCTCAGTTTTCCTGGCCCCTCTTGATCTGTGCCTGTTTGAGGACTCACAAGCCATACCTCATCTGCTTCTCTAACCACTGTTATAGTGGAGGGAGGATTTTTAGCTTGGGGTTCTATGGATCTTTTAAAATATAGTAAGAAGAAAATGCTCTTTCCAACACTTGGGGTACAGAAGAAGCCCAGCAAGTGGAACTGGGTTTGCTGAGGGAGGAGGGGAGGGCATGCTCATCACACCAGCACTGAGACCCGAGTCTTAGGCAGTAGAATTGTGAGTCCGATGCGTAGTGTGAGACCTTATCTCTCTCTCTCTCTCTCTCTCTCTCTCTCTCTCTCTCTCTCTCTCTTTCACACACACACACACACACACACACACACACACACACACACACAGGTAGGCTCTAACATTATAAACACTGTGGTAGCCGACCTCCAAGACTGACCCTAATCCCGCACCTGCTGGCATTCACAGCTTCTGTGATGTTCCCCCCATGCTGTGGCATGGTAGGTAAGAGGGATGATTTGTGAATTCTAAGGCTAAGTCAGAGTATAGTGCGCGCTCTCACTCACCACCTGTCCCTCCCCCGTGTGTGTGTGTCCGTGTCCCCACTTACCTCTAGCAGGTCAATCTCTCCTAGACCCAGCCCCTACAGGGAGGCCTATATGACAAGGAGCTGAGGCCCCCTGCCTACAGCAATGGGAGTCATCTTGGGAGCAGATCTCCGGCTTTAGCCAAATCTTCAGATAAGTACAGTCCCAGACAGTTTCCCAAGGTCCCCTGAGCCAGAACCCCTCAGCCAAGCTGCTCTATGACCCGTAGCGATGCGGATGACACATTTTTATTGTTTTAAGCTGCTAGGGCCTGGGATAATCTGTGGCCCAACAATAAATCACTATTATTAGATCTAGTGTGTCAGCATTTCAAGTTCGCCCTCCTGACAGCCCTGAGGAACAGAAATGATTTTCTGTACCCAAGCATGGCAACACGAACCTGTCATCCTGGTATTTGAGAAGCTGAGACAGGGGCATGAAAAGTTCAAGGCTAGCTTGGGCTACAGGGTGAAATCCAGGCCAACTTTTGCGACCAAGAAACCCTGTCTCGGAAAACAAAGCAGGGGAAGACAAGATGGCAGCGGACAAAGGTGCTTGCTGAGCAAACCTGAGGAACGCAGTTTGATCCCCAGTGGGAGGAAAGGAAGAAGAGATGACAAAGTTTCTCTCAGAGGTGTGAAAAAAAGTTAATGTCCCAGTGTCATGTGACTGCTTCCAAACCCACCACTTCCGGTCTGCACCCAGTCCCTGCCCCCAGCTGCACACATCTCTCTGAAACATTCTCTGCTTCTCCTCCCTCTCTCAGAGACCAGCCAGCCTACCTCACCAGCAGCTGGTCTCAAATTTAATGATAAGAGGCTGTGATCACAGGGTGCGGAATGAATGAGGTTATGAAAACTCCCACTGCTTGCAGTTCTTCCATAACTTGCTGGAACTTGGCGGAGACAAGGGAAAGCAAATGACATTTGGAAGCTAAGGCAAATGGGGACTGAGGCTGTAGCTTAGCTGGTCAAATGCTACTTGCCTAGGATACATATAACACTGGGTTCATCCTCAGCACCAAATACAAATGGGTGTGGTGGTGCAAGTGCAAGCCTGCCATTCTAGCACTTGGACGGTGGAGGCAGACTCAAGGCCATCTTTGTCTACCTAGCCAGTTTGAGACCGGCACAGGAAACTATTAAAGACACATAAATAAACCAGAGAACTGATTCTTATAAAGCAATAGCAAATGCAAGAAGGGATTGAAGATAGATGCTACTTCTAGTGAGATTAAGAAATCCAACAACAAATAAAAATACCTGTATTGGGACAAAGGCTTGCTGGAGTCATCTGTGGGATCGATGACAGAAACATGGCACAGGGGAACAACTAAGACCTGAAAGAACAGACCCTTCTGGCTCTAGGATCATCTTTATCCATCATTTTGCGAGCCCGGGTATGGTCATGGTCTAGTTGAAGCTCCATGCTCAGCCTGGTTGACTCATAACAGAGCTGCTTTCCTGGACCAGTACACTAACGATAGACTGAAAGGTTCTGGTGAATATCATTAGTGATACAGCTTATACTTCCCTGTTGAGGTCCAGCCGCAATGGGGTTCTCATGTTCCAGGGCAACGGCAGGTGGATTAGAAATGCCAGGCAGACCGAACAGAGACACAAAAGAAATAGACAGAGACACAGAATAGAACCGGCAGGGCAATCCGGGGGATACTGAAATCGCCCATATTTACTTTCCATATGTTTATATATCCCAATCTAAAAGGCGGGAGGCTGGGAGAGAGAAGTCAGAAGACTACTTTAACATGATACAAAGACTAAACAGAGCAATTACCATTTTAATACCTGAAGCGTCAAGCAACTATACCTTGAGTTAAGTGTTCTGGTGTTCAGGCAGGACGGGCAGCAACCACACCTTAGGCCAAGCACCCTGTAGGCAGTCACTCCCTGGGTCAAACCTCCTTGAAGGAGCAGGAATAGGCCTGAACTCTCTGACCTTTACCCAAGGTGGAATGAACCCACTTCTATGGTCTCCCACACTTCCCCAGCCCACAACCTCCCTCCAATACACAGTAGAAGGCCACAATTACTCTAACGCCATGGAGGGGCAGCAGGGAGGATAACCAGATTAATTCTGAGATTGGGGATGGAATCTTGGGATCTGCTTAATACGGATTTAAAGCGAAGAAGAGAAGCCCCAGTGAAGTAATGAGTTTTAGCACCTAAACCCCGAAGCCATTTCCTGTGCTTATCTATGCTCTTTTGTCTGACTTTGCTAGTTCGCACGGCTGGGGAGAACAAGGAGAGTACTTGTCTCTTTCATCAGTGTTCCCAAAGGCCGCGCCTTGTGCAGTGGCAGTATATCATCACCAGTGAACTTTATCCCTGGCATGACTACTGCTAATTGAAATCTTCTCCCAGGGACCAGTCGGACTCATGTGCTCTCTGGTTTGTTTGGGTATGATGTTTGCCCAGCCTGGAGGACCTAGGTCAGTCTGGGCCTTTGTCCAACCCTCTTGGCAGCAGAGAGGCAATTATCACTGACAGACTGGTCCTACGTCCCTCCTTGAGCTCTGCTAGACTCTGAAGCCTGGTTAGCAGCCATAAAGAGCTAGCCGTGAGGCTGGAGACTGGTACGCTGCCTGATTCAGCTATGCTATATTCTACACTTGCCTCAGCTTCTCTTTGTGATGAGACCCCCATTCTCTGAACAAGAGCCGATCTATCTGAGACATCCAGCGAGTTCTTCCCCAACGCTTCCCTTTGTGGACTGGATGCCACCCTCTTTATCCTTAGCTTTTTTAAAAAACTAAGCTGATGGCACGGAACTATGGAAGTCATCCATGTCCACCTTTGTTATGACAACTCTAAACCTTCATGAGCTTCTCTGCCAGCTGCAACCAGGGATAAGTCCGTAGCGCCCTTCCCCACACTGTGCCTTCAATGCACAGTCTCTACCATTTTCCTGGCTGTGTGACGTCATCTTTATCGCATCCCCGAGTCTGTTTGTGGACCACACCCACCCAGCATGCCTTGCATATAGATCTGTCCTGAGCTAGGTGGCTCATTTCAAATCAGCCTCTATTCCTAGTCCCCCTTGTCAGGATGCCATCCACTACCCCAGATCTTGTATCACCACACCAGTACCTCATCTGAAGACCTTGTTTTGCTGCTGCCCACGTGGCTGCCATCCCTTCTTTTAGTTATAAACCAAGTACATTGCTTCTACATCTTTGTGTGCCCCTGACGTCACTAATGTGCCAACTAGATGCCCTATCACTGTTTGCTGAAGGAATGAAGAAATTATAGACAAACACTAACTAAATAAATGGAGTATAAAAGCCTCGCTGGCCCTCTGACCACACCCTACTCAGCTCACGCTTCACCTCCTATACTGTTCCTTCTAAAGGACAGAATTCCCCAGTCTAAAGAAGCCAGTGGTTCCCGCTGCCTATTGCATTAAGCCCACATCTCATCTGATTCAAGCCTGCTCCAACTCCTCTGCCAGGCCTGGCCTGTCCTCTGCCAACAGTATCTTCCTCCTCCTAATTTCCCCTAACTCCTACCCAATGCCTTTCACAAGCATCCATTCACCTCCATTTTTTCTGATCCTTTTAATTTTCCTGTCTTGATGTCTAAATTTCTTTGAAAATATATGTATTTTAGCGTGGGGGGGGGGGAGTCATGGGTCAAAGGACCACTTTAAGAAGTCAGTTTTCTCTGTCCAGCTTGTGGGTCTTGGGGATTGAACTCAGGTCTTCAGGCTTGACAACAGATACCTTTACAAGGCAAACGTTCTCTCTGGCCCAGGGCCTACTTCTCCTTTGAAACTTGTCCCCTCCTTCACTCCCATCTTGGTGCTGAGCATAGTCGGGTTATCTTTCTGACTGAAACTCAGCGCCTAAATACTTTAGGGTAAAAAGTCCTGTCCCTTAAGTGTTGCTCCAGATTTTATCTGGCAAGACACTTGTCTTCAAAAGTCCTTTCGGGGTGATCTACACGAGTGTTCGTGGCAAGCCTGTAATTGAACACATGAAAACAATTAGCTGCTCAGGATGCTCGCAGAGAAACTGGGGGAAACCTCGAGGTTCAGTTTAGACGCTTCCAGGCCGAGGAGATAAGTGGTACCAAGCATGGCACGTCGCGTACATGCTGTGTAGAGCAGGCAGGGAGGTGAGAAATGGTGCTAGGGTTGTAGCAAATTCACTTCTGTCTCCAGGACTTAGAGTTCTTTATTTCTTTGTTGAGAGACGTTTGCTAATAACAAAAGCTGATTGTCATCCTTACCTCGTGCCAGGACTGAGATAAATTCTCACAAGCGTTACTCCTTAAAGCACTTGAATGGTTTCTCAGATCAGGAAAAGACGGCTCAGAGAAGCTAGGAATCAAGTCTTGACATCAAGAGGCAGAGTTGAGATTTGAACATCAATCCAACTTCGTCGCCCATAATCTCAAACCACTACTGGATGTTTTGTTTGTCTCTGTTTTCTATTTTTTGTTTGTTTGTTTGTTTTATTGGGACGTCTATTTTCTAAAAATCTATCCTTTGCAAATTTCTCTTGGGGTATATTTTACAATCAATATAGTATGTGTTTATTATTGGGGGGGTCAGACAAAAAGACATTTTACTGTAGATACAAAATTGCAACTTGCCACTTTTTCATATGTTACCTTGCATTATGTTCATATTGCTTCATATCCATAGGCCACAAATTTCTCAAGAAATTTTCAGTGTCCTTGAATGTGAAAATTATGTTTTAAATTTATACTCTACCTCCCACAGTGGGCCTAACTGTGTTATCCAACAATACTCACCAACATTACACTCTAGAGTAAAGCCAAGCTAATAAAAATTGTTAGGAGCACAGAGTTTTAGTTTCCGTGCACTGCACCCAGAACAACATAGCAACTTGGAAATAATCCTGTGGCGCAAACACTGAAAGTGTTACTACAGACCCTAAATATCGAAACTGGCTTTGAACGCCCAAGCCATATCCTATATGCTAAAGCAATCTTGTCTGGGAAGCTCTCCGGAAGGACAGAGGAGGGCTCTGTGGAAGGTGTTGATAACCCATGCGTTGGCGCCCTCTGCTGGCAGAAGGAGGTTCTTTGTGTCTTTGCGGGAATTCTTGGTTCAGGTGTGTAGTTGCTTATAGTATCCAGCCCCAGTCAGTTCTTAGTCTATAAAGGAGAACAACCACCCACCCCCTGAGTCTTTCTCCTTTTGCTGCAACCAAATACACATCCTATTCTTGTTCGAGGACAGCACATGTGTCCCCGAAGCCAGGCTCTTTGTACACTGCTGGCAGAGAAGCTCCACATACCTGACACACATTCTGCCCTGACAAGTACAGCCTTGACTGTCCGCTGCGCTGCGCAAAGCCCGGCTTGCCACAGTCTCAGCTAGTGCTGTCTCGGTATTGTTTGTCGTAGATAAGAATTTTTAAGTCTCGACCAGTGGAAGGAATCAAATACCTACAATTCTTTGATTTGTTCAGCTGAAATAATTACTGGCACATATTTCTTAGCATGTGGTTTTCTCTATTTCTCTTTCTCAGAACTTTAAGAATATGAGTCATAATTGTTAATCATGTCAATGACTCCTCAAAATCTGAGATTTGTGCCGATGCCGCCAGGCAAAATTCTTCTGCACGGTTTTCCCACAGAGCACTGAGCATTTCTTTCCCTGCTTGGGTTGAGAACTTTAAGAATCACTGGAGAACTTAAAATGTCACCATTGCATGACACACTGCAACCTTTATAAAGAGGATACTTATAAACGGCTGGTTTTATTTTATTATTCTATTTTAAGGGGCATCGCCCGTTTTTAGAGGCATGACAATGTTTAAAATCCTTGTTGTTAAATTGTACGCATGGAATGAAATGGGCCTGGCATCGGACAGGACTCCGTCACTTACTGTTTGTGGAGACAATTCACCAGTAGTGTCAGTGCATGCTCTCGTTGGGTGTGCCAAGAATGCAAGATTGATCACTCTTTCTTTGGGTCTTTTTTTCGGAGTTGTGTTTGCAAGGAGCAGTTTTGAGAGATGAGGTAATGTCTCTCTGTGGAACAAAGAACAGGCTTGCTCACTGCTCGCCATAAAACATAGTAGTTTCCGAGCTCAGCATTCCTCGCCTATAGTGAAGACCGTTTTGTGTTCAAGCATGCATCTGGGGCCCATATGCTTTGTTCGGAGAGAATCCGAGTTCAGAGAGCCAACATGAACATGATGACCCTCTGGCTACTGCTTTGTTGTCAACAGTCCACTCGTGTTCTGTCAATATCGATAAAGCCGTGAAAGATTTATTTAGCCTGCAAGGTAGAAAAAAAAATCTGATTCTCCACACTTGACCTCACTAGATGGGTCCCCAATGTGCGTGATTTAACTTAAGCTGTGGTTTTTCTTTCTCGAATGGGGATGCTGGTACTTGTCCTTTAATAGAAAAATGTCCTCCCCCACTAGAAGGTTCCAGAGAATTCCCTCTCTCCTTTTAGTGCACCGCGCTAGGCAAGGACCTGTTGTTTGACGCCTGCTTCTGCCCGGCAGGGACGACCCTGTGGCCGCAGATACCCAATTTTTGGTGTAAAGGTGTCAGCGTCAGGTCGCGCCACGCGAGTCCTACGCAGGCGGGGCCCGGAGAGCCGCACGCTGATTGGAGCCCAAGCCGGGGCTTTTGTCTGGCAGCGGCCGTTGCCTAGCAACCGGGGATTTATTTAGCTAGTTCTCTCCGCGTGGCTTCGGGGTCGTCTGATGGAGTCGCGGGTGGGTGGGGGGCGCTGGAAACCCACTCCTGCCCACGCCGCAGCTCCAATTCACGGCGAACCCCGTCCTTCTGAGCAAAGGTGCCAGGTCGTTCGCTGCCCACCACGCCCAGGCGGGGAAGACGCCTCCATCGCGCTCGGCCGCGCGCCCTGCAGCCGCGGCGCCCGCACCCGCGCGCTCCCACGCTCCCCGTCTGCCTCCGGAGGCCGCCCACTCAGACGCGCGTGGGGAGCGCGCGGGCATCGGCGGCTGCGCGGAAGCTCCTCCGCGGAGGCAGAGCGGACCAGCTCCCGGGAGGATGCTTCGGTGCGGGGCGCGTCGCCCCCCTCAGGCCACCAGAGCCCGGATACCTCAGAAATTCGGCTCTGGGTCTGTGGGGAGCGAAATGCAACCCAAACCCCGTTCCTCCCCCGAAGCCCCGCGCAGATAAACACGCACAAGCACGCACACAGACGTCGCCGCGGCCCGCACTCGCAGCCGCGGGTTCCCGGCGTCAGGGAAGGAAAGTGCCCGGGGCCCGGAGGGGTCGCCGCCTTCGCCTGGCAGCCCCGGGCGCGGCCGCTCACCCTCACCGCTCGCAGGGGCGACAGAAGCGCCCGGCGTCACCGGCCTGGAGCAACGGCGCAACGGCCGGTCTGGGCCCGCAACCTCGGCGGCCTGGGCGGGGCGGGAGCGGCCGCCGGACACAGCTGGTAGGCGGGGGCGCGGGGCGGGCGGGGAGCCGGGGAGGGACGGGCGCCACCGGCCTGGAAGGGCGGGCTCCCGCTGCTCTCTCCGGACCCGCGGCCCGCAGCCGCCCTTCAGCCGCCGCGGCTCCTGGGAGGTCGGGCGTCCCCCGGCCTCGCCTGCCTTCGCCGGTCCTGCTGCGGACGTCTTGGCGCGGCGGCTCGGCTCCGGGGACAGCCGAGATTGCGATGGGCTGGGCGTGGGGCCGTTGCCTCTGGTTGAATAGGGCAGATGCGCGGAAGCTCCAACAGGTGGCTCCGTGGCGCAATGGATAGCGCATTGGACTTCTAGAGGTTGAAGGCATTCAAAGGTTCCGGGTTCGAGTCCCGGCGGAGTCGGAGTCTTTTTAAGACACTCGGGAAATTTCTTGATTTCTGCTTTTATTCCTTTTCGGTTGTGCAAACTTCTGCTCCCCGCCCAGCCACAGGACGCTGCGTGCTGCAACCACAACCTTGAGCTGCAGCTCCCGCGGCCACGCTTCCTCATTGCAGACCGAGCCGATCTCAATCGGGAAAAGGGGGACGATAAAGAAGCTGGGCGCTCGCTGTGGGCCTCGGTGAGCGTGGGGCAGGCCTGGGTCTCGCGTGACATTCCACGTCTGGAGCTAGACAGTGGCTACCAGCAGGGTGGAGGAAGCGCGCTGCCCAGACTAGCCGGAAGGCATTCTAAATACACGCCTCGCTCCCCCTCCCCCGAATCTCGAGGGGATCTTGTGAAAAAAAAAAAAATAGATCTCAGCTGTCACTTCAGGATGCCATTTCGGTGGATGTGGGAAGAGGTCCAGAAATCTGCATTTCTGGGGTTGACTGCTTTCTTCGTCCACGATTTTAGTGCAAAGCAAAGGATTGAAATGGTCACTTTCTGCCTGCCAGTTCGAAAGGGGAGTAAATGTCTTGTCCCCTTGTGACAGGTCAACTTTGCACAAGGTTAGCGTTCCACTTCGCCAAATACAAATAAGCGTAGGAATGAAGGGAGTTTAAAAAATGTATTGTGCCGACAAAACCGTAATTGATGCAAAACACAGAAAATTCAAAACAGTCGGTTAAGGTCCAGGAAAGAGTACGCACCCTTGCTATTCCTGTGTCTGAGGCTTGAAATTCTCACAAGCCAGTAGTAATCATGACCACTTGAAAATGTTTTCCAAATTTTTTTAAATTCAGGAGTTAGCACTTTCTGTACATTGCTTAGTATTACTGGCCATATGTAATATTATAAAACACACTGCAGCTTATTACACCCGTTTCAGCTAATACAGGTAGAGCTGCCTTGTGCCATTGTATCCTATTGATTTAATAGCCCCTAATACTTAGACATTTAGATGTCCGTTATTTCCCATGACGATGCTTCAGTGAACTGCCTGTTCTCTGTGCACAGTGTATCTTTAAGATAGCTCTCTAGGAAGTTGTATTGCTGGCTCAAGGGTTGTTCCAGGATTCCTAATCTGTGCCTTTTTTGACAAGGTTTGGCAGATCCCCTTCCTAGGCTCCTTCCTCACTTTACTCTCCCAGCGATGTGCGAGAAAGCTAGTTTTCCTACAGCCCATGCTACCAAACACGTGGGAACTAATCGTAGCTTTAAACTCATTTTTTATTATTGTGCATGACTCTGAGCACCTTTCCATAAACAGGGCAACTTGTTTTTCCTTTTCTGTGCTTTACCTGTCCTTGTAGTGAGCTCATTTTCCTCTTGTGTCATTCACACCTGCTTAGGATGGCTGTAATAAAAAATGTTTTTATTTGTTTGTAGTTCTTTATCTGTAAGAGAAAACAGCTCTATGTTTTCAATAAATGCTATTTTCCAGGGCACTTGTGCTATTTTTATTTATAAACTCCTATTTTTGTCTCACAGAAATTCATCTATTGTGATCTATCAGTGTTTGCCAGCTTCCAGGTCTGAAGGTTCCCAGATTGTTAAATAATTCCCTTTAATGGTTTCATTTTTAAACCTTTGCTCTATCTGGAATATCTTTTGTCATGGAGCTTCTGGTCCAGACTGGCTGGTGATGAGTCCGCTGTCTCTTCCATTCTAATTTTATTATTGTCTAAATTCCTGCATACACTTTGGTTTCTGGATTTTCTAGTTTGCTACATTGGCCTGAAATTTTTACGTGCTATTTTATAGTCTAGTAAGGTCAGGTGTTTGTTGTTTTAAGAGATTTCTCCTTTCTAATCATAAATTATTCATTAATGTAATACTAATGAAGCTGGTGCTACACCTGCTGTGGTCTACAGTTATAAACAGTGTCCTCATGTTTCCCAGCACATGAGCTGTGGGGAAACAGGACTTCTCACACATGGCTGGGGAGACTAAAACAATCGTCTCTAGTTGGGACGTCAGAACTGTTTTTGCTTCTGTGACAAAATATGATAAATTTAAATTGATTTTGACTCCGTGATTTTGAAAAGGAACCACCAACTTGTCTGTGCAAGGACAAGAGGCCAAGTCTGGTGCCTTACCTTTGTGTTCATTCAGGCACGCTCTCAACAGCTTCTTCACAAAACACCAAGCTACAAAGGTCAGAATGTTTGCAGAGCTAGAGGCTCCTTATGACCTCATCAGCTGAGAACTGGCGGGACTGAGGAGCTTCCATGTATGGAAGACAAGGAGAAACTGTTACTAAGGTAAAAATCTTTGTCCCCAAGACTCCTTCGGGAAGCCTCCAGATGCCCTGGCTGCCAGGGGGCGGCGTCGTTTACCCCTAGTTGAGGAACTCTGGGAATCGCACATTCATACAATGAGCAGATGTATTAGCTTCCTGCTAGCTTGTGAGAAATATCCCCTCCACCACGTGAGTCATGGGAACAGCTGCCTGGGCTACTCTGCAGAAACTTGAACTTTTGCTAAGACGGATTCTTCACTAGAGTTCACACATACCAGATGGAGAAACATGATCAAATGCTTGGCATGGGATTTCCTACAGCATCTGTCCATTTTGCCGTCTTAACTTCCGGGTCAGCTCTAAGTAAAATAAATGCTCATCGTTTGAAAAAAAATATTTTGTCCAAAACTAGTAAAACTTGACCTGTTGCCAGTAGAGCTGGTGTTTGTTCTACCCCACCCTTGTGCTTTCGAGACAGCTTACACACCTACAGTCCCTATAAACCATGAGACTAGAATGTTCCATGAGGAACTCAGCACTTTCTGAGCCCACCAAATAAAAGGATAGTTAGTGTGTGTGTGTCTGTGTATAAAAGAAGCATGTCTTTTGAAACCATGTTAGAACTAATGAACAATGACCAAAGAATAGTCTATCCAAGAGGAATCAAAAGTCTGCTGTTTTGTCTTATTAAGTGAACAGCCCAATCAGTATTAGCTTCCTTCTATTCCTATGCGGAAGAGCCAATAAATGGAGCCTGGAGGCACAGGTTTAGAATCTGAATCACTCTGTATTATATATATTTTACTATCTAATACTCAAAGCATTTCTGAAAACCAGCTGCTCATGCTAATATCTACCCCAGATACAACGATTCTGCTAAGTTCCTACAACGTCAGAGCATGTACACTGCCCAGAAATCCAAAAGCAAATATCACGGCTTGGTCTCATTTCTGTTGTGCCTAAGCCATAAATCCTGCTATTCAATCTCAATTTTAGTCCATAGTTACTTTGGCTTGATTTCTTCAGTGTTGTATTGAGACAGAACATCATGATGGGCGCAAGCATGAAACAAAACAGGACACACCAGCAGATGGAAGGCGGGGGTAGGGGTAGCAGATGCAAGATAATAGACTTCCTAAAGACATGTTCTCAACAAGGTCCTAAGTTTCCACCTTCTAATAGCCCATCAAAGAATTATCCATAGATGCATCAAAGCCCTCTATAAGCAGGCCTCAGTGATAAATTGGCCCTTTGGAAGCTCGTCTGTGAATTACTAAGTTATAGGAGCCCACCCGATGTACACCTGTAGGAGCCCCTGTTATTAAGAACTGGAGAAGCAGCTGGGTGTGGTGGAGTACTTTGATCCCAGCCTTGGAAGGCAGAGCCTGGTGGTTCTTGGAGCTTGAGGACAGCTTAATCTGTCTAGTGAGTTCCAGGACAGTAACGACTGCATCGTGAGACCGACCCCGTCCAAAACAAACAGATGAAGGAACAAAGCCCCAAACTTTACGAGTCCACCCAGGACCATATTCCAAATGTCTCATACACCATTGTCGAGCGTGGACTTAATGGCCATGGAAGTGCTGGACAGTTGTTAGCGGGGAAGCGGTATCGTGAGTTTTATTTATGTCGTTCCTCTGCTGCAGGGTAGATATGGACTAAGGCTACTGAAGACACTAAAGTAAGGAGGTATTGAGAGCTAGGATGGGGAGGTGGTTGAAGAGGAGGCTGAGAATGGTACTGGAGCTGTTTCCCAGGACAGACAGGGATGCACGAGAGAGCAGAGGCCGCTAGAGTGCCAGAGCTCAGCTGTTTGTACTTGGGCCAGTGGGTGCATGCTGACGTAATTGAGACAAAAAATAAAAATGCAGGAAGGAGTGTATGAGGATGAGTTCGGGTATGTGTTGACTCTGAGGTCTCTGGGACACCCTGGGGCTTTACTGTTGGAACTTAGACACAATGCTAAGCCCCGAACAAGTTCCCTGTGAATGTCTACATGGAAGGGCACAGCAAGGACAAGCTGAAGGCATGAAGTGATGGGAAAGCTAGGACTAAAGAGACGGATGCAGGCTTTGGACAACCTTAACTGATCTGCTTTACACCCGGCTGTAGCAGCCCGACTTTGGTAGTCATTGAGCCTAAACTCAAATAATTGTTGAGTAGATTAAATTTTGTGTATGCTCACCAAACCAAGACAGTCTCGTCCACTATTCAAACACCGATGGCCCCTGACAAGCCTACCTCGGAACCGACTGCAATGGAGAGAAAGCCACTTGCATTGAGCAGAAACTACTTTTCCTGGGCTAGCGATGATTCTCACGTTGGGCAGATGATTCTCGTCATGCTTGGCCATTGAGATAATCAAGGTATCAGATTGTGCAAATGAAGACTAACGCACATGTTCTGAGCATTTCAGTGAAACTAGCTAAGACTGTATTTGTTACATTAGATCAAACGTATCCTCAACTTAGACTGCTTCCAACTTAAGCTCTTTGAACCCTATTGAAGTACACAAGTATTTGTAAGTTGGGATGACTGAAACCAAAAGCAGAAGTTCCAGGCAGATATGATGTGTGGTGGTATTTTGTGTCTTAACAACTAAAGCTTGCCTGAAGTTCAGAGTGCAGAGCTATGCCACTAGAGGCCAGGCATTGGCGGCACACACCTTCAATCCCAGGACTCCGGAGACTGAGTCGGACGGATCTTCATTCAAGGTCAGCGCGGGCTACACAGGACTGAATCTGCCTAAGAGAGAAGCAGAGCTCACTGCTTCCCAAATTGTTGGGATCCCACACCTTTAATCCCAGCACTAGGGAGGAGGAGACAGGAGTGACGTAACTAGACACAGAGGAATGAATATAAGGTGAGAGAAGACAGGAGCTCAGAGCAGTCCGGATCAGCAGTCTGAGGACAGGACCGCCCCTTTGGTCTAAGCATGGTAGGGGTAAGAACTCGAATGTCTGGCCATTCTCCTTCTCCGATCCTTCAGCTTTCACCCCCTGACAGCTGACCCTGAGTTTTTATTATTAAGAACAATTAGAATTCGTGCTACAAGATCGGTTAGTAGATAAAGCCTGTGGCCAAGGCTTTGATCCCTGGGACCCACGTGGTGAAAAGGTACCTCATGTTGTCCTCTGACCATCATACAAGTACATGCACATGCCCCACACACTTACACAAACAAAAAGGTAATAAAAAATAGTTAATAAAAATAGGTAATAAAAAGCAGTTCCTACCTTTGAAACAGGACCCCAGACTTAACACAACTGACACCATGATGGAAGTACCACCCAGACCTTAGAATCCAGCATGTAAGTAGGCGGTAACACCTGCCAAAATGAGAACAAAGACCTAGTCCATCCAAGTCCATAGTTCTGAGAAGTCCCTAAATATACTCACCCTGCTTTTTGGCTTCTGTAGTTCCACATCTGACCAGCTGAGGTGTGTCAACCCAGGATGTGGTTTTTATGCTTAAAACCCCACTCTGAGAAAGACTCAGGACTGCACTGGGTCCCAAACACCAGTGTAGCCACCCATCGACTAATACAGGCTTTCTATTGGCTTCAACCCAAGTCCAACCAGTGGACACTTCACAACACCATCTTAGAATTACAGTACTTTTAGGTATTAGTCTTTAGTTTGGAAGGTATTTGTTTATTGGGACAGTAACATTGCATATAAAATCAATTATGCAGTTGAAGCGATTTTCAGTGCCTGATGCCCCTGCTTCCACTTCCAAAGTGCGGGGATTTCAGGCTGGTACCATTACTCTGCTTTGAAAGCTCATATTCAATTAAGAATGAATGTTAGGTGATTTCAGATTATTTTTAGTTAATTTCAGTTTACTTGATGGAAGCAATTATTTTGTTAAACATTCCCTACTTTATACAAATGAAGTGGAAATAAGGAAACTTTCCATTGTGGTAACAAAATTCCTGGTATCAGTGAGTTAAGGTTTATTGTGGCTTTGTTTCACAGATTGTCATCTGTGGTCACTTTGGTGTTGTAGCAAATCATTTTAAGGTGTGTGACTTTTGTTTATGCTGCATTTGTTTAACTCTGTGAAGCTATGATTCTTTGTCTAAAACACCTGATGGTCTAATAAAGAGGTGAATGGCCAATAGCAGGGCAGGAGAAAAGATTGGCGGGGCTGGCAGGCAGAGAGTAAATAGAAAAACAAATCTGGGAAGGAGCAAGAGAGAACAAGGAGAGGGAGATGTCAGGGGCAGCCACCCAGTCAGCCACAGATTAAGAGTGAAAGAAAGATATACAGAAGGAAGAAAAGGAAAATGCCCCGAGGCAAAAGGTAGTCAGGGTAATTTAAGAAAAACTGGTAAGAAACAAGCCAAGACCAGGCATTTATAAGTAATAAATAAGCCTCTGTGATTTACTTGGGAGCTAGGTGGTGGAACCCCCCAAAAACAAAAGACCAAGGAGCCAAAGAGTAAAGAGTAAAAACCAAACACCACTTTAGGCCATGGCAAGGAAGTCCATAGCAGGACAGCAATGGTAGGACAGCTGACCATCTCATGGCTGCAAATAAAACGTAAAGCAGTCAGGGGTCCAGTCCCCTTGCGACGACATGTCCCCATATTTACCTTTACTAGGGCCCGCCTCCTAAATGACCTCCCAAAAGTACCATAGCCTTTGAGGAATATTTAAGACAAATTACAAATTGCTTATAAAAAAATCTTTTTAAAAAGTTCGTCCGGTGCTGGTGGTACATGCCTTTAATCCGAGCCCAGCACTCGGGAGGCGAGGCTGGGAGATCTGAATTCAAGGTCAGCTTGACCTATAGACCAGGACAGCTAGAGCTGTTACAGAGAAACCCTATCTTGAAAAACAAAAGTTAAAATAAGCCAATGGAGACAAAACAAAAAGAGCATTTCAATGGAAATGTAACTATGAGTAAATACTGAAAAATACTGTCTGTTTTTATGCAGAGAATAGCTCAGCCCATTCTAGCATTCACAGGACAGATCAAGCAGCAGTAGGTTGCCCCTTGAGCCTTAGTCATGAAGTTTACTAAGAATCTCCTGGAAGATGGGTAAAGAAACTTTATCTTCCTTACTTCTCCCACATACAATCCTTTTATCACACAGAGACTACATATATTATTGAAATAGGTTGTCTTAAGTTTTTAAAAAATTTTATGTACATTGGTGTTTCCCCTGCATGCATGTCTGTGTGAGGTTGCCAGATTTTAGTTACAGATAGTTGTTAACTGCCATGTGGGTGCTGGGAATTGAACCTGGGACCTATGGAAGAGCAGTCAGTGTTCTTAACAGCTGTACCATCTTTTCAGCCCCTTGCTTCTTTTTTTAATAAAAGGAAGCACAGAAGCTAGGTTGCTTGATCCTAATATAAAGTGTAAGATTTTATAGTTATTCAAATAGGGATCCAGTAAATAATATAAAGGAGCTATAACCAACAAGCATTAATAGGAATGATCAACACTCTTGGGTACCAGAGTGTTAGGTTGGGTGCCGGCTGAACCACTGGATGAGGAAAACTGGGTAATTTGACCTACTGGCCAAGTGAAAAACCTGTTTAATCCTGTTTTGCTTATAACTAACCTTAGAAGGAATCATCCCGCCTTTCTCAGTTGCTAAGGAAAAACTCCAGCCCCTTGCATCTTCCAGTTTTGTCCCAGACTTTCCAGGGAGGCTTCTGTGTTTCTGACATACTGGAGCTCCACTGAGCTGTTTCTGCACGTATTTCATGACATGACTGCTCCGG